>NW_027554432.1:0-300000 GCF_053574225.1 Canis aureus | reverse complement strand
GGCCAAACTGAGGACCAGTGTCACCAGTTCCAGGTGAGGTGCATGTTGGAAAGAGAGTCACCAGGTCCAAGAGAGGTCCAGGTGGGGACTAGAGTCACCAGATGCAGGTCAAGTCCCGGTGGGGACCAGTCACCAGATCGAGGTGAAGCCCAGGCGGCGAGCAGAGTCACTAGGTCCAGATGAGGCCCAGGTGAGGACCAGAGTTATCAGGTGCACGTGAGGCCCCGGTGGGGATCAGAGGCAACAGGTCCATGTGAGGCCAGCTTGGGGACCATGGTCAACAGGTCTACCTGAGGCCCAGGTGTGGAACACAGTAAGCAGGTCCAGGTGAGTCCCCATGGTGACAAGAGTCACCACGTCCAGGCAAGGCCCAGGTTCGGACCAGGATCACCAGGTACAAGGGAGGCCCTTGAAAGAACCAGAGTCAACAGTTCGAGTTCAGGCGCAGGTTTCAACTAGGGTCAGCAGGTCTAAGTCAGGGGAAAGTGGGGTTCACAGTCACTAGGGAATGGTGAGACCCAGAGGGGCACCAGAGTCACGTGGTCCAGGTGAGGTCCAGTTGTGGAACACAGTCACAGGGTCCCAATTTTGCCCAGTTGAGGACCATGGTCAACAGGGTCTGGTGAGCCTCACATGGGGAGGAGAGTCCCCAAATCCAGGTGAAGCCCAGCTGGGGACCACAGTCACCAGATCCAGGGTACTCTCAGGTGCAGACCAGAATCACCAGGTCCAGGTGCGGTGCAGGTGGCGACCACACTCACCAGGTCCCGGTGAGGCCCTGGTGGGGACCAGTGTCACAAGGTACATGACAAACTAGAAACACCGCAGCCACCAGGTCCACATGATGTCCATGTGGCAACGAGAATCAACAGTTATAGGTTAGGACCAGGTGGGTATCTGACTCACCATGTCCAGGTGAGACCCAGGTGGGAACGAGTGTCACCATGTCCAGGTGTGGCCCAGGTGAAGACCAGAGTTAATAGGTCCGGCTGGGTCACTGTTAGTGAACAGTGTAACCATATCCTGATGCTACCCAGGTGTGTACCAGAGACACCAGGTCCTCGTGAGGCCCAGGTGGGACCAGAGACATGAGGTCCAGGTGAGGTCCCGATGGGAACCACAGTCACCAGGTCAGGAGAGGCCATGCTTTGGATCAGAGTCACCAGTTACAGGTGAGGCCCAGGTGGAGCCAGAGTCACCTGGTACAAAAGAGGCCAAAGTAAGGACCAGAGTTACGAGGATCAGGTCAGTCCCAGTGGGAAACAGAGTAACCATGTCCCGATGATGCCCAGGTAGACCCAGCGTCACCAGGTCCAGATGTGGCGCAGGTGGGGAGCATATTCACTAGGTCTCGGTGACACCCAGTTGAGGACCAGTGTCACCAGGTCTATTTGAGCCCTAGAGGGGTACCAGATTCACCTAGTCTAGGTGACATCCAGATGGGGACCAGAGTCACCATGTCAGGGTGAGGCCCAGAGGGGATCCAGAGTCATCATGTCCAGGTGAGGCTCAGGTGTGGAACAGAGTATCCAGGTCATAATGGTCCACAGGTGAGGACCAGAGTCACCAGATCTGGTTGAGGCCCAGGATGGATCAGAGTCACCACTTCCAGTTGAGGCCAAGAAGGTGTCCACAGCAATCAGATCCAGAGGGGAACAAAGTCACCAGGACTGGGTGAGGCCCAGATGGGGACCAGATTCACCAGGTCCAGGTGATTCCCAGGTGGTGATCAGGGTTACCAGGTGCGGGTGAGGACAAGGTAAGGACGAGATTCACCAGGTCATACTGGGCCCACGGGGACCTGTGTCAACATGTATGGGTGAGGCCCAGGTGCCAACCCCACTCACCAGGTCCAGGTGAGGCCAACCTGCAGGCCATGTAGAGGAACCATGTCCCGATGATGCCCAGATAGGGACCAGAGTTACCAGGTCCAGGTGAGGCCAACCTGAAGGCCATGCAGCTGAACCATGTCCCGATGATGCCCAGGAAGTGACCAGAGTCACCAGATCCAAATGAGGCCCAGTTGGAGCATATTCACCTGGTCCAGGTGAGGCCCAGTTGAGGTCCAGAGTCACCAGATCTGGTTGAGTATTAGAGGAGTACAAGAATCACCTGGTCCAGTTGACATCCAGATGGGGACAAGAGTCACCAGGTCAGGGTGAAGCCCAGAGAGGTTCCAGAGTCATCATGTCCAGGTGAGGCTCAGGTGTGGAACAGAGTCACCAGGTACCAATGATGCCCAGGTGAGGACCAGAGTCACCACGTCTTGGTGACGCTCAGATAGGATCAGAGTCACCAGTTCCAGGTGAGGCCAAGAGAGAGTCCACAGCAATCAGGTCCAGGTGAAACAAAGTCACCAGGACTGGGTGAGGCCCAGATGGGGACCAGATTCACCAGGTCCAGGTGAGGCGAGGTGGTGACCAGAGTCCCCGGGTCTGGGAGAGGACCAGGTAAGGACGAGATTCACCAGGTCCAAGAGGCTCACGTGTGAAACTGAGTCACCAGGTATGGGTGAGGCCCAGGTGGCAACCCCACTCACCAAGTCCAGGTGAGGCCAACTTGCAGACCAGAGTCACCAGATCCAGGTGAGGCCCTAGTGGGGACCGGAGACACCAGGTAAATGTGAGTCTACAAGAAAACCACAGTCACCAGGTCCAGGTGTGGTTCATGTTGGAATGAGAGTCACCAGGTCCAGGTGAGACCCAGGAGGGGACCATAGTCACCAGGTCCAGATTGAGGCCTAGGTGGGGGGAACAAATTGATCAGGAGAAGTTGAGGCCAAAGTGTGGAGCAAAGTTATGATGTCCAGGTGATGTCTAGGTGGGGAACAGAGTAACCATGTCCCATTGATGCCAGGTGGGAAAAGAGTCACAAGGTACAGATGAGGCCTAAGTGAGGACTAGATTCACCAGGTCCTGTGGAGGCCCAGTTGAGCACCAGTGTCCCCAGCTCCGGGTGAGTCCCAGAGGGGGACCAGAGTCACCCGGTTCTGGTGATATCCAGGTGGGGATAAGACTCACCACGTCAGCGTGAGGCCCAGAGGGGGACGAGAATCACTAGTTTCAGGTGAGGCCCCGATGTGGAACTGAGAAAAAAGGTCCCATAATGCCCAAATGAGGACCTGAGTCACCAGGTACAGGTGAGGCCAAACTGAGGACCAGAGTCACCAGATCCAGGTGAAGCCAAGGTGCGGACCAGAATCACTAGGTCCAAATGAGGCCCAAGTTAGGACCAGGTTTACCAGGTACACGTGAAGCCCCGGTGGGAATCAGAGGCAACAGGTCCATATGAGGCCGGCTTCGGTAATATGGTCAACAGGTCTACTTGAGGCCCAGGTGTGGAACACAGTAACCAGGTCCAGGTGAGTCCCCGGTGGTGACAAGAGTCACCACGTCCAGGTGAGTCACAGGAGGGGACCAGGATCACCATGTACAGGGGAAGCCCTTAAATGAACCAGTCAACAGTTCAAGGTCAGGAGCAGGTGTCAACCAGGGTCATTAGGGCCAAGTCAGGCCAAAGTGGGGTTCACACTCACTAGGGCACGGTGAGACCCAGAGGGGGACCAGAGTCACCTGGTCCAAGTGAGGTCCAGGGGTGGAACACAGTCACCGGGTCCCAATTTTGCGAGTTGAGGACCATGGTTGACAAGGCCAGGTGAGGCCCAGATTGGGGATCTTCAATCTGGATCAAAGTCACCATTTCCTGTTGAGGCTAAGAAGGAGTCCACAGCAATCAGGTCCAGATTGACGCCTAGGTCGGGTGACCAGAGTCATCAGGACCAGTTGAGGCCAAAGTGTGGAGCAACGTTCTCATGTCCAGGTGAGGCCCAGGTGGGGAACAGACTAATCATGTCCCATTGATGCCAGGTGGGAAAAGAGTCACAAAGTCCAGACGAGGCCTAAGTGAGGAGTAGAGTCAACAGGTACTGTTGAGATCCAGCTGAGGACAAGTGTCGCCAGCTCCGGGTGAGTCCCAGAGGGGGACGAGAGTCACCCGGTTCTGGTGATATCCAGGTGGGGACCAGAGTCACCACATCAGGGTGAGGACCATAATGGGACGAGAATCACTAGGTCCAGGTGAGGCCCCGATGTGGAACTGAGAAACCAGGTCCCATGATGCCCATATGAGGACCTGAGTCACCAGGTCCAGGTGAGGTCCTTGTGGGAACCAGTCACCTCGTCCAGGTGAGGCCCAGGTGGGACCACAGTCACCAGGTCAAGGTTTGGCCCAGATATTTAAGAGAGTATCCAGGTCCCAATGATGCCCAGGTAAGGACCAGAGTCAACAGGTCCAGGAGAGGCCCAAATATGGATCACAGTCATTGTGTTCGAGGTGAGGCCAGATGGAGACCACAGGAACCAGGTCCAGGAGAGCCCTATGTGGGAACCAGAGCCACCAGATCCAATTGAGGTCCAGGTGGGACCACAGTCACAAGGTCCAGGTGAGGCGCAGGTGTCAACAGGATTCACCAAGTACACGTGGGGTCCAGGTGACGACCAATCAGCAGATCCAGGTGCGGACCAGCTAAGGACCAGATTCACCAGGCCCAAGTGAAGCGCAAGGGGTGACCAGAGTCACCAGGTAAGGGTGAAGACCAGAGCGGGACCCAGAGTAACCAGTTTAGTTTAAGGACCAGAATGGGACCAGAGGTCCCTGGACAAAGTGAGGCCCAGTTGTAAAATAGAGTATCCAGGTACCAATGATGACTGGGTGAGGAACAGAGTCACTAGGGCCATGCAGGCCCAGATGGGGAACAGAATCACAAGGTCCTGGTGAGGCATAGAATAAGACCACAGTCACCAGTATCAGGTGAGCCCCTTGTGGGAACCAAAGACACTCTATCCAGGTGAGTCCCAGGTCCATGTGAGGCCCACGTGAGGACCAGATTCATCAGGTCGAATTGAGGCATAGCTGGGGACAAGAGTCACCAGGTCTGGATGCGGCCTAGGTGGGTCAAGATTCAGCAGTTCTGAGTTAGGTCAAAGTGGGGACGAGAGACACCAGGTCCAGGTGAGGCCAAACTGAGGACCAGAGTCACCAGATCCAGGGGAGGTCCATGTTGGAAAGAGAGTCACCAGGTCCAGGAGAGGTCCAGGTGGGGACCAGAGTCACCAGATCCAGGTGAAGTCCAGGTGGGGACCAGATTCACCAGATCCATGTGAAACCCAGGTGGGGACCAGAGTCACTAGGTCCTGATAAGGCCCAGGTGAGGATCAGAGTTACCAGATACACGTGAGCCCTTGGCGGGGATCAGAGCCAAAGGTCCATGTGAGGCCGGCTTGGGGACCATGGTCAACAAGTCTACCTGAGGCCCAGGTGTGGAACACAGTAATCATGTCCAGGTGAGTCCCCGGTGGTGACAAGTGTCACCACGTCCAGGTGAGGCCCAATTGGGGACCAGGATCACCAGGTACAGGGGAGGCCCTTGAGAGAACCAGAGTCAACATTCGAGGTCAGGCGCAGGTGGCAACCAGGGTCAGCAGGTCCAAGTCAGGCCAAAGTGGGGTTCACAGTCACTAGGGCACAGTGAGACCCAGAGGGGGACCAGAGTCACCTTGTCCAGGTGAGATCCAGTTGTGGAACAGAGTCACCGGGTCCCAATTTTGCCCAGTTGAGGACCATGGTCAACAGGGCCAGGTGAGGCCCAGATGGGGACCGGAGTCCCCAAATTCAGGTGAAGCCCAGGTAGGGACCACAGTCACAAGATCCATTATAGTCTCAGGTGGAGACCAGAATCACCAGGTCCTGGTGAGGTGCAGGTAGCAACAACACTCACCAAGTCCGGGTGAGGCCCTGGTGGGGACCAGAGTCACGAGGTACATGAGAAGCTAGAAACACTGCAGCCACCAGGTCCACGTGATGTCCATGTGGGAACGAGAATTACAAGTTACAAGTGAGGACCAGGTGGGGATCTGAGTCACCATGTCCAGGTGAGACCCTGGTGGGAACCAGTGTCACCATGTCCAAGTGTGGACCAGGTGAAGACGAGAGTTAATAGGTCCGGCCGGGTCACTGTTAGTGAACAGTGTAACCATATCCTGATGCTACTCAGGTGTGTACCAGATACAAGGTCCTGGTGTGTCCCAGTTGGGACCAGAGACATGAGGACCAGGTGAGGTACCGATGGAAACCACAGTCACCAGGTCAGGTGAGGCCATGCTTAGGATCAGAGTCACCACTTACAGGTGAGATCCAGGGGGAGCCAGAGTCACATGGCACAGAAGAGGCGAAAGTCAGGACCAGAGTCACCACGATCAAGTCAGTCCCACTGGGAATAGAGTAACCACGTCCCGATGATGCCCAGGTAGAACCACAGTTACCAGGTCCAGGAGCGGGCAACCTAAAGGCCATGCAGTGGAACCATGTCCCGATGATGCCCAGGTAGGGAAGAGAGTCACCAAGTCCAAATGAGGCCCAGATGGAGCATATTCAGTAGGTCCACGTGAGGCCCAGTTGAGGACCAGAGTCACCAGATCCAGGTGAAGCCAAGGTGGGGACCAGAGTCACTAGGTCCAGATGAGGCCCAAGTGAGGACCAGTGTTACCAGGTACACGTGATGCCCCGGTGGGAATCAGAGGAAACAGGTCCATATGAGGCAGGCTTTGGTACCATGGTCAACATGTCTACTTGAGGCCCAGGTGTGGAACACAGTAACCAGGTCCAGGTGAGTCCCCGGTGGTGACAAGGGTCACCACGTCCAGGTGAGTCCCAGGGGGAGACCAAGATCACCAGGGACAGGGGAAGCCCTTGAATGAACCAGAGTCAAGAGTTCGAGGTCAGGCGCAGGTGTCAACCTGGGTCAGCAGGTCCAAGTCAGGCCAAAGTCGGGTTCACAGTCACTAGGGCACGGTGAGACCCAGAGGGGGACCAGAGTCACCTGGTCCAGGTGAGGTCCAGGGTGGAACACAGTCACCGGGTCCCAATTTTGCCAGTTGAGGACCATGGTTCACAGGGCCAGGTGAGGCCCAGATTGGGGATCCTCAATCTGGATCAGATTGACCAGTTCCAGTTGAGGCTAAGAAGGAGTCCACAGCAATCATGTCCAGATTGACGCCTAGGTCGGGGGACCAGAGTCATCAGGACTAGTTGAGGCCAAAATGTGGAGCAAAGTTATCATGTCCAGGTGAGACCCAGGTGGGGAACAGACTAACCATGTCCCATTGATGCCAGTTGGGAAAAGAGTCACAAGATCTAGACGAGGCCTAAGTGAGGAGCAGATTCACCAGGTCCTGTTGAGGCCCAGTTGAGGACCAGTGTCCCCAGCTCCGGGTGAGTCCCAGAGGTGGACCAGAATCACCCGGTTCTGGTGATATCCAGGTGGGGACCAGAGTCACCCCGTCAGGGTGAGGACCATAATGGGACGAGAATCACTAGGTCCAGGTTAGGTCCAGATGTGGAACTGAGAAACCAGGTCCCATGATGCCCATATGAGTACCTGAGTCACCAGGTCCAGGTGAGGTCCCTGTGGGAACCAATCACCTCGTCCAGGTGAGACCCAGGTGTGACCACAGTCACCAGTATCATGTGAGCCCCTTGTGGGAACCAGAGCCACTCTATCCAGCTGAGTCCCAGGTCCATGTGAGGCCAACGTGAGGAGCAGATTCATCAGGTCGAATTGAGGCAGAGCTGGGGACAAGAGTCACCAGGTCTGCGTGCGGCCTAGGTGGGTCAAGATTCAGCAGTTCTGAGTTACGTCAAAGTGGGGACGAGAGACACCAGGTCCAGGTGAGGCCAAACTGAGGACCAGAGTACCAGATCCAGGTTAGTTCCAGGAGGGGACCAGAGTCACCAGATCCAGGTGAAGCCCAGGTGGGGACCAGAGTCACTATGTCCAGATGAGGCCCAGGTGAGGACCAGAGTTACCAGGTACAAGTGAGGCCCCGGTGGGGATCAGAGGAAACAGGTCTATGTGAGGTCGCCTTGGGGACCATGGTCAACAGGTCTACTTGTGGCCCAGGTGTGGAACACAGTAAGCAGGTCCTGGTGAGTCCCCCGTGGTGACAAGGGTCACCACGTTCAGGTCGGGCCCAGTTGCGGACCAGGATCACCAGGTACAGGGGAGGCCCTTGAGAGAACCAGAGTCAACAGTTAGAGGTCAGGCGCAGGTGGCAACCAGGGTCAGCAGGTCCAAGTCAGGCCAAAGTGAGGTTCACAGTCACTAGGGCACGGTGAGACCCAGAGGGGGACCAGAGTCACCTGGTCCTGTGAGGTCCAGTTGTGGAACTCAGTCACCGGGTCCCAATTTTGCCCAGGGAGGACCATGGTCAACAGGGCCAGTTGAGGCCCAGATGGGGACCGGAGTCCCCAAATCCAGGTGAAGCCCAGGTGGGGACCACAGTCACCAGATCCAGGGTAGTCTCAGGTGCAGACCAGAATCACCAGCTGCAGGTGAGGTGCAGGTGGCAACCACACTCACCAGGTCCCGGTGAGGCCCTGGTGGGGACCAGAGTCACGAGGTACATGAGAAGCTAGAAACACTGCAGCCACCAGGTCGACATGGTGTCCATGTGGGAATGAGAATCACCAGTTACAAATGAGGCCCAGGTGGGGATCCGATTCACAATGTCCAGGTGAGACCCATGTGGGAACCAGTGTCACCACATCCAGGTGTGGCCCAGGTGAAGACAAGAGTTAATAAGTCCCGCTGTGTCACTGATAGTGAAGAGTGTAACGATATCCTGATGCTACCCAGGTGAGTACCAGAGACACCAGGTCCTGGTGAGGCCCAGGTGCGAATAGAGACATGAGGTCCAGGTGAGGTCCCGATGGGAACCACAGTCAGAAAGTCAGGTGAGGCCATGCTTAGGATCAGAGTCACCAGTTACAGATGAGGCCCAGGTGGAGCCAGAGTCACCTGGTACAGAACAGGCCAAAGTCCGGACCAGAGTTACCAGGATCAGGTCAGTCCCAGTGGGGAATACAGTAACCATGTCCCGATGATGACCAGGTAGAACCAGAGTCACCAGGTCCAGATGAGGCGCAGGTGGGGAGCATATTCTCTAGGTCCCGGTGAGGCCCAGTTGAGGACCAGAGTCACCAGGTGTAGTTGAGGCCTAGAGGGGTACATGATTCACCTGGTCTAAGTGACATCCAGATGGGGACTAGAGTCACCATGTCAGGGTGAGGCCCAGAGGGGATCCAGAGTCTTCATGTCCAGGTGAGGCTCAGGTGTGGAACAGAGTATCCAGGTTAATGGTCCACAGGTGAGGACCAGAGTCACCAGATCTGGGTGAGGCCCAGTTAGGATCAGAGTCACTAGTCCCAGTTGAGGCCAACAAGGCGTCCACAGAAATCAGGTCCCTGTGGGGAACAAAGTCACCAGGACTGGGTGAGGCCTAGATGGGGACCAGATTCACCAGGCCCAGGTGATTCCCAGGTGGTGACCAGAGTTACCAGTTCTGGGGAAGGACCAGGTAAGGACCAGATTCACCAGGTCCAATTGAGGCCCACGTGGGGACCTGTGTCACCAGGTATGGGTGAGGCACAATTGGCAACCCCACTCACCAGGTCCAGGTGAGGCCAACCTGCAGGCCATGCAGTGGAACCATGTCCCGATTATGCCCAGGTAGGGACCAGAGTTACCAGGTCCAGGTGAGGCCAACCTGCAAGCCATGCATTGGAACCATATCCCTATGATGCCCAGGTAGGTACCAGAGTCACCAGGTCCAAATGAGTCCCAGATGGAGCATATTCACTAGGTCCAGGTGAGGCCCAGTTGAGGACCAGGTTCACCAGAACTGTTTGAGGCCTAGAGCGGTACCAGAATCACCTGGTCAGGTGACATCCAGATGGTTACCAGAGTCACCAAGGCAGGGTGAGGCCCAGACAGGTTCCAGAGTCAGCATGTCCAGTTGAGGCTCAAGTGTAGAACAGAGTCACCAGGTACCAATGATGCCCAGGTGAGGACCAGAGTCACCAGGTCTGGGTGACGCGCAGATAGGATCAGAGTCACCAGTTCCAGGTGAGGCTAAGAAAGAGTCCACAGCAATCAGGTCCAGGTGGGGAACAAAGTCACCAGGACTGGGTGAGGCCCAGATCACCAGGTCCATGTGAGGTCCAGGCGGCAACCACACTCACCCGGTCCGGAGAGGCCCTGGTGGGGACCAGAGACACGAGGTACATGACAAGCTAGAAACACTGCAGCCACCAGGTTCACATGATGTCCATGTGGGAATGAAAATCACCAGTTACAGGTGAGGACCAGGTGGGGATCCGACTCACCATGTCCAGTGAGACGCAGGTGGGAACCAGTGTCACCATGTCCGCGTGTGCCCCAGGTGAAGACCAGAGTTATTAGGTCCGGCTGGATGAGTGTTAGTGAACAGTGTAACCATATGCTGATGCTACCCAGGTGGGTACCAGAGACACCAGGTCCTGATGAGGCCCAGGTGTAACCGGAGACATGAGGTCCAAGTGAGGTCCCGATGGGAACCACAGTCACCGGGTCAGGTGAGCCCATGCTTAGGATCAGAGTTACCAGGTACAGGTGTGGCCCAGGTGGAGCCAGAGTCACCTGGTACAGAAGAGGCCAAAGTCAGGACCAGAGTTACCAGGATCAGGTCCGTCCCAGTGGGTAATACAGTAACCATGTCCCAATGATGCCCAGGTAGAGTCAGCGTCACCAGGTCCAGCGAGGCGCAGGTGGGTAGAATATTCACTAGGTCCAGGTGAGGCCCAGATGAGGACCAGAGTCACCGGGTCTAGTTGACGCCTAGAGGGGTACCAGATTCACCTGGTCTAGGGGACATCCAGATGGGGACCAGAGTCACCATGTCATGGTGAGGCCCAGAGGGCATCCAGAGTCATCATGTCCAGGTGAGGTTCAGGTGTGGAACAGAGTATCCAGGTCATAATGGTCCACATGTGAGGACCAGAGTCACCAGATCTGGGTGAGGCCCAGTTAGGATCAGAGTTTCAAGTTCCAGGTGAGGCCAAGAAGGAGTCCACAGCAATCAGGTCCAGGTGGGGATCAAAGACACCAGGAATGTGTGAGGCCCAGATGGGGACCAGATTCACGAGGTCCAGGTGATTCCCATTTGGTGACAAGGGTTACCAGTTCCGGGTGAGGACCAGGTAAGGACCAGATTCACCAGGTCCAAGTGACGCCGACGTGAGACCTGTGTCACCAGGTATGGGTGAGGCCCAGGTGGCAAGCCCACTCACCAGGTCTAGGTGAGGCCAACCTGCAGGCCATGCAGAGGAACCGTGTCCCGATGATGCCCAGGTAGGGACCAGAGGTACGAGGTCCAGGTGACGCCAACCTGCAGGCCATGCAGAGGAACCCTGTCCCGATGATGCCCAGGTAGGGACCAGAGTTACCAGGTCAAGAAGAGGCCAACCTGTAGACCATTATGTGGAACCAGGTCGCGATGTTGCCCACGTAGGGACCAGAGTCACCAGGTCCAAATGAGGCCCAGATGGAGCATATTCACTAGGTCCAGGTGAGGCCCAGTTGAGGACCAGAGTCACCAGATCTGGTTGAGGCCCAGAGGGGTACCAGATTCACCTGGTCTAGTGACATCCAGATGGGGACCAGAGTCACCATGTCAGGGTGAGGCTCAGAGTGGATCCAGAGTAATCATGTCCAGGTGAGGCTCAGGTGTGGAACAGAGTATCCAGGTCATAATGGTCCACAGGTGAGGACCAGAGTCGCCAGATCTGGGTGAGGCCCAGTTAGGATCAGAGTCCCCAGGTCCAGGTGAGGCCAAGAAAGAGTCCATAGCAATCAGGTCCAGGTGGGGAACAAAGTCACCAGGACTGTGTGAGGCCCAGATGGGGACCAGATTCACCAGGGCCAGGTGAGGCCCAGGTGGTGAGGTGAGTCCCCGGGTCTGGGAGAGGACCAGGTAAGGACCAGATTCACCAGGTACAAGAGGCCCTCGTGGGGACCTGAGTCAACAGGTATGGGTGAGCCCCAGGTGGCAACCACACTCACGAGGTCCAGCTGAGGCCAACATGCAGGCCATGCAGAGGAACCATGTCCCGATGATGCCCAGGTTGGTACTAGAGTTACCACGTCCAGGTGAGGCCAACCTGCAGGCCATGCAGTGGAACCATGTCCCGATGATGCCCAGGTAGGGACCAGATTCACCAGCACTAGATGAGGCCAACCTGCAGGCCATGCAGTGGAACCATGTCCCGATGATGGCCAGGTAGGGACGAGAGTCACCAGGTCCAAATGAGACCTGATGGAGCATATTCACTAGGTCCAGGTTAGGCCAAGTTGAGGACCAGAGTCAAGAGATCTGGTGAGGCCTAGAGGGCTACCAGAATCACCTGGTCCAGGTGACATCCAGATGGGGACCAGAGTCACCAGGTCAGGATGAGGCCCAGAGAGGTTCCAGAGTCATCATGTCCAGGTGATGCTCAGGTGTGGAACAGAGTCACCGGGTACCAATGATGCCCAGGTGAGGACCAGAGTCAGCAGGTCTAGGTGACACGCAGACAGGATCAGAGTCACCAGTTCCTTGTGAGGCCAAGAAAGAATCCACAGCAATCAGGTCCAGGTGGGGAACAAAGTCACCAGGACTGGGTGAGGCCCAAATGGGGACCAGATTCAACAGGTCCAGGTGAGGCCCAGGAGGTGACCAGAGTCCCCGGGTCTGGGGGAGGACCAGGTAAGGACCAGATTCACCAGGTCGAAGAGGCCAACGTGAGGACCTGAGTCACCAGGTATGGGTGAGGCCCAGGTGGCAACCCCACTCACCAGGTCCAGGTGAGGCCAACCTTCAGGCCAGAGTCACCAGATCCAGGTGAGGCCCTAGTGGGACCGGAGTCACCAGGTTAATGTGAGTCTACAAGAACACAACAGTCACCAGGTCCAGGTGTGGGTCATGTGGGAACTTGAGTCACCAGGTCCGGGTGAGACCCATGTGGGGACCAGTCACCAGATCCAGATTGAGGCCTAGGTGTGGGGACCAGAGTCATCAGGACCAGTTAAGGCCAAAGTGTGGAGCAAAGTTATCATGTCCATGTGAGGCCCAGGTGGGGAACAGAGTAACCATGTCCCATTGATGCCAGGTGGGAAAAGAGTCACAAGGTCCAGACGAAGCCTAAGTGAGGAGTAGATTCACCAGGTCCTGTTGAGGCCCAGTTGAGGACCAGTGTCCCCAGCTCCGGGTGAGTCCCAGAGGGGGACCAGAGTCACCCGGATCTGGTGACATCCAGGTGGGGACCAGAGTCACCACCTCAGGGTGAGGCCAGAGGTGGACGAGAATCACTAGGTCCAGGTGAGGCCCCGATGTGGAACTGAGAAACCAGGTCCCATGATGCCCATATGAGGACCTGAGTCACGAGGTCCAGGTGAGGTCCCTGTGGTAACCAGTCACCTCGTCCAGGTGAGGCCCAGGTGGGACCACAGTCACCAGGTCCAGGTGAGGCCCAGGTATATAAGTGAGTATCCAGGTCCCAATGATGCCCAGGTAAGGACCAGAGTCAACAGGTCCAGGAGAGGCCCAATTATGGTTCAGAGTCATTGTGTTCCAGGTGAGGCCAGATGGAGACCACAGGAACCAGGTCCAGGAGAGCCGATATGGGAACCAGAGCCACCAGATCCAGGTGATGTCCGGGTGGGACCACAGTCACAAGGTCCAGGTGAGGCGCAGGTGTCAACAGGATTCACCAAGTCCAAGTGAGGCCCAGGTGGCAACCGGTCACCAGATCCAGAAGCGGATCAGATAAGGACCATATTCACCAGGCCCAAGTGAAGCCCAAGGGGTGACCAGAGTCACCAGGTAGGGGTGAGGCCCAGAGGGGGAACCAGAGTAACCAGTTTAGTTTGAGGCCCAGAATGGGACCCTTGGTCCCTGGTGAAAGTGTGGCCCAGGTGTGGAATAGAGTATCCAGATCCCAATGATGCCTGGGTAAAGACCAGAGTTACTAGGGCCATGCAGGCCCAGATGGGGAACAGAATCACTAGGTCCTGGTGAGGCATAGAATAAGACCACTGGTGAATAAGTCACCATTAACAGATGAGCGCCTTGTTGGAACCAGAGCCACTCTATCCAGCTGAGTCCCAGGTCCATGTGAGGCCCACGTGAGGACCAGATTCATCAGGTCGAATTGAGGCATAGCTGGGGACAAGAGTCACCAGGTCTGGGTGCGGCCTAGGTGGGGCAAGATTCAGCAGTACTGAGTTAGGTCAAAGTGGGGACGAGAGACACCAGGTCCAGGTGAGGCCAAACTGAGGACCAGAGTCACCAGATCCAGGTGAGGTCCAGGTTGGAAAGAGAGTCACTAGGTCCAGGAGAGGTCCAGGTGGGAACCAGAGTCACCAGATCCAGGTGAAGCCCAGGTGGGGACCATAGTCACTAGGTCCAGATGAGGCCCAGGTGAGGATCAGAGTTACCAGATACACGTGAGCCCCCGGCGGGAATCAGAGCCAAAAGGTCCACGTGAGGCCGGCTTGGGGACCATGGTCAACAGGTCTACCTGAGGCCCAGGTGCGGAACACAGTAAGCAGGTCCAGGTGAGTGCCCGGTGGTGACAAGAGTCACCAAGTCCAGGTGAGACACAGGTGGGGACCAGGATCCCCAGGTCCAGGGGAGGTCCTTCAAAGAACCAGAGTCAACAGTTCGAGGTGAGGCGCAAGTGGCAAACTTGGTCAGCAGGTCCAAGTCAGGCCAAAGTGGGGTACAAGTTCACTAGGAGACGGTGAGACCCACAGTGGGACCAGAGTCACCTGGTCCAGGTGAGGTCCAGTTGTGGAACACAGTCACCGGGTCCCATATTGCATGTTGAGTACCATGGTCAACAGGGGCAGGTGAGGACCAGATGGGGACCGGAGTACCCAAATCCAGGTGAAGCCCAGGCGGGGACCACAGTCACCAGATCCCGGGGAGTCTCAGGTGCAGACCAGAATCACCATGTCCAGGTGAGGCCAAAGGGAGGACCAGAGTCACCAGATACCAGTGAGGTCCATGTTGGAAAGAGAGTCACCAGGTCCAGGAGAGGTCCAGGTGGCCACTAGAGTCACCAGATCCAGGTGAAGTCCAGGTGGGGACCAGAGTCACCAGATCCAGTTGAAGCCAAGGTGGGGACCAGAGTCACTAGGTCCAGATGAGGCCCAGGAGAGGGCCAGAGTTACCAGGTACACGTGAGGCCCCGGTGGGGATCAGAGGCAACAGGTCATGTGAGGCCGGCTTGGGGACCATGGTCAACAAGTCTACTTGAGGCCCAAATGTGGAACACAGTAAGCAGGTCCAGGTGAGTACGCGGTTGTGACACGAGTCACCACGTCCAGGTGAGTCCCAGGTGGGGACCAGGATCACAAGGTACAGGGTAGGCCCTTGAAAGTACCAGAGTCAACAGTTCGAGGTCAGGCGCAGGTGGCAACAAGGGTCAGCAGGTCCAAGTCAGGGCAAACTTGGGTTCACAGTCACTAGGGCGTGGTGAGACCATAATGTCCTGGTCCAGGTGACATCCAGGTGGGGACCAGAGTCACCAGGACAGGGTGAGGCCCAGAGAGGTTCCAGAGTCATCATGTCCAGATTACGCTCACGTGTGGAACTGAGTCACCAGGTACCAAGATGCCGACATGAGGACCAGAATCAACAGATCTGGGTGACGCGCAGATAGGATCAGAGTCACCAGTTGCAGGTGAGGCAAAGAAAGAGTCCACAGCAATCAGTTCCAGGTGGGGAACAAAGTAACCAGGACTGGGTGAGGCCCAGATGGGGACCAGTTTCCCTTCTCCAGGTGAGGCCCAGGTGATGACCAGAGTCCCCAGGTTGGGAGAAGACGAGGTAAGGACCAGATTCACCAGTTCCAAGAGGCCCATGTGGGGACCTGAGTCACCAGGTATGGGTGAGGCCCAGGTGGCAATCCCACTCACCAGGTTCAGGTGAGGCCAACCTGCAGGCGATGCGCAGAACCATGTCCCGATGATGCCTAGTTAGGGACCCGAGTCACCAGGTCCAAATGAGGCCAAGATGGAGCATATTCACTAAGTCCACGTGAGGCCCAGTTGAGGACCAGAATCACCAGATCTGCTTGAGGCCTAGATGGGAACCAGAATCACCCAGTCCAGGTTACGTCCTAATGGGGACCAGAGTCACCAGGTCAGGGTGAGGCCCAGAGAATTTCCAGAGTCATCATGACCAGGTGAGGCTCAGGTGTGGAACAGAGTCACCAGGTACGAATGATACCCAGGTGAGGACCAGAGTCAACAGTTCTGGGTGACGCGCAGATAGGATCAGAGTCACCAGTTCCAGGTGAGGCCAAGAAAGAATCCACAGCAATCAGGTCAAGGTGTGGAACAAAGTCACCAAGATTGGGTGAGGCCCAGATTGGGACCAGATTCACCAGGTCCAGGTGAGGCCCAGGTGGTGACCAGAGTCATCGGGTCTGGGAGAGGACCAGGTAAGGACCAGATTCACCAGGTCCAAGAGGCACAGGTGGAGACGTGAGTCACCAAGTATGGGTGAGACCCAAGTGGCATCCCCACTAACCAGGTCCATGTGAGGCCAACCTGCAGGCCAAGTCACCCGATTCACGTGAGGCCCTAGTGGGGACTGGAGTCACCAGTTAAAAGTGATTCTACAAGAACAACCCAGTCACCAGGACCTGGTGTGGTTCATGTGGGAACGAGAGTCACCAGGTCCACGTGAGACCCAGGTGGGGACCACAGTCACCAGGTCCAGATTGAGGCCTAGGTCGGGGGACCAGAATCATCAGGACCAGTTGAGGCCAAAGTGTGGAGCAAAGTTATCATGTCCATGTGAGGCCCAGTTGGGAAGAGTAACCATGTCCCATTGATGCCAGGTGGGAAAAGAGTCACAAGGTCCAGACGAGGCCTAAGTGAGGAGTAGATGCACCAGGTCCTGTTGAGGCCCAGTTGAGGAGCAGTGTCCCCAGCTCCGGGTGACTCCCAGAGGGTGACCAGTGTCACCCGGTTCTGGTGACATCCAGGTGGGGAGCAGAGTCACCATATCAGGGTGAGGCACAGAGGGGGACGAGAATCACTAGGTACAGATGAGACCCCGATGTGGAACTGAGAACCCTGGTCCCATGATGCCCATATGAGGACCTGAGTCACCAGGTCCAGGTGAGGTCCCTGTGGGAACCAGTCACCTCGTCCAGGAGAGGCCCAGGTGGGACCCCAGTCACCAGGTCCAGGTGAGGCTCAGCTATATAGAGAGTATCCAGGTCCCAATGATGACCAGGTAAGGACCAGAGTCAACAGGTCCAGGAGAGGACCATATATGTATCAGAGTCATTGTTTTCCAGGTGAGGCCAGATGGAGACCACAGGAACCAGGTCCAGGAGAGCCCCATATGGGAGCCAGAGCCACCAGATCCAGGTGAGGTCCAGTTGGGACCACAGTCAGAAGGTCCAGGTGAGGCGCAGTTGGCAACAGGATTCACCAAGTCCAGGTGAGGCCCAGGTGGCCACCAGTCACCAGATCCAGATGCGGAGCAGCTAAGGACCAGATTCACCAGGTCCAAGTGAAGCCCAAGGGGTGACCAGAGTCACCAGTTAAGGGTGAGGCCCAGAGGGGAACCAGAGTAACCAGTTTAGTTTGAGGCCCAGAATAGGACCAGAGGTCCCTGGTCAAAGTGAGGCCCAGATGTGGAATAGAGTATCCAGGTCCCAATGATGCCTGGGTGAGGACCAGAGTCACTAGGGCCATGCAGGCCCAGATGGGGAACAGAAACTAGGTCCTGGTGAGGCATAGAATAAGACAACAATCACCAGTATCAGGTGTGCCCCTTGTGGGAACCAGAGCCACTCTATCCAGCTGAGTCCTAGGTCCATGTGAGCCCCAAGTCAGGACCAGATTCATCAGGTTGAATTGAGGCATAGCTGGGGACAAGAGTCACCAGGTCTCTGTGCGGCCTAGGTGGGGCAAGATTCAGCAGTTCTGAGTTAGGTCAAAGTGGGGACGAGAGAAACCAGTCCAAGAGAGGCCAAACTGAGGACCAGAGTCACCAGATCCAGGTGAGGTCCATGTTGGAAAGAGAGACACAAGGTCCAGTAGAGGTCCAGGTGGGGACCAGAGTCACCAGATCCAGGTGAAGTCCAGGTGGGGACCAGAGTCACCAGATCCAGGTGAAGCCCAGGTGGTGACCAGAGTCACTAGGTCCAGATGAGGCCCAGGTGAGGATCAAAGTTACCAGATACACGTGAGCCCCCGGCGGGGATCAGAGCCAAAAGGTCCAGGTGAGGCCGGCTTAGGGACCATCGTCAACAGGTCTACGTGAGTCTCAGGTGTGGAACAAAGTAATCATGTCCAGGTGAGTCCACGGTGGTGAGAAGAGTCACCACGTCCAGTTGAGGACCAATTGGGGACCAGGATCACCAGGTACAGGGGAGGCCCTTGAGAGAACCAGAGTCAACAGTTTGAGGTCAGGCGCAGGTGGCAACCAGGGTCAGCAGGTCCAAGTCAGGCCAAAGTGGGGTTCACAGTCACTAGAGCAAAGTGAGACCCAGAGGGGGACCAGAGTCACCTTGTCCAGGTGAGATCCAGTTGTGGAATACAGTCACCGGGTCCCAATTCTGCACAGTTGAGGACCATGGTCAACAGGGCAAGTTGAGGCCCAGATGGGGACCGGAGTCCCCAAATTCAGGTGAAGCCCAGGTGGGGACCACAGGCACCAGATCCAGGGTAGTCTCAAGTGGAGACCAGAATCACCAGGTCCTGGTGACGTGCAGGTGGCAACCACACTCACCAAGTCCCGGTGAGGCCCTGGTGGGGACCAGAGTCACGAGGTACATGAGAAGCTAGTAACACTGCAGCCACCAGGTCCACATGATGTCCATGTGGGAACGAGCATTACAAGTTACAGGTGAGGAGCAGGTGGGGATCTGAGTCACCATGTCCAGGTGAGACCCTGGTGGGAACCAGTGTCACAATGTCCAAGTGTGGACCAGGTGAAGACGAGAGTTAATAGGTCCGGCCGCGTCACTGTTGGTGAAGAGTGTAACCATATCCTGATGCTACTCAGGTGGGAACCAGATACAAGTCCTGGTGAGTGTCAGTTGGGACCAGAGACATGAGGTCCAGGTGAGGTACCGATGGAGACCACAGTCACCAGGTGAGGTGAGGCCATGCTTACGATCAGTGTCACCACTTACAGGTGAGGTCCAGGGGGAGCCAGAGTCACGTGGCACAGAAGAGGCCAAAGTCAGGACCAGAGTTACCACGATCAGATCAGTCCCACTGGGAATAGAGTAACCACGTCCCGATGATGCCCAGGTAGAACCACAGTTACCAGGTCCAGGTGCGGCCAACCTAAAGGCCACGCAGTGGAACCTTGTCCTGATGATGCCCAGGTAGGGAAGAGAGTCACCAGGTCCAAATGAGGCCCAGATGGAGCATATTCACTAGGTCCAGACGAGGCCCAGTTGAGGATCAGAGACACCAGATCTTGTTTAGACCTAGAGGGGTACCAGAATCACCTGGTCCAGGTGACATCCAGATGGGGACCAGAGTATCCATGCCTGAGTCACGCGCAGAGAGGATAAGAGTCACCAGTTTCAGGTGAGGCCAAGAAAGTGTCCACACCAATCAGGTCCAGGTGGGGAACAAACTCACCAGGACTGGTTGAGGCCCAGATGGGGTAGAGATTCACCAGGTCCAGGTGAGGCCCAGGAGGTGACCAGAATCCCCGGGTCTGGGAGTGGACCATGTAAGGACCAGATTCACCAGGTCCAAGAGAACCACGTGGGTTCCTGAGTCACCAGGTATGGGTGAAGCTCAGGTGGCAACCCCACTCACCAGGTCCAGGTGAGGCCAACCTGCAGGCCAGAGTCACCAGATCCAGGTGAGGCCCTAGTGCGGACCGGTGTCACCAGGTAAATGTGAGTCTACAAGAACACCACAGTCACCAGGTCCAGGTGTGTTTCATGTGGGAACGAGAGTCACCAGGTCCAGGTGAGACCCAGGTGGGGACCACAGTCACCAGGTCCAGATTGAGGCCTCGGTGGGGGGACGAGAGTCATCAGGAGCAGTTGAGGCCAAAGTGTGGAGCAAAGTTATCATGTCCAGGTGAGGCCCAGGTGGGGAACAGAATAACCATGTCCCATTGATGTCAGGTAAGAAAAGAGTCACAAGGTCCAAACGAGGCCTATGTGAGGAGTAGATTCACCAGGTCCTGTTGAGGATCAGCTGAGGACCAGTGTCCCAGCTCCGGGTGAGTCCCAGAGGGGGACCAGAGTCACCTGGTTCTGGTGATATCCAGGTGGGGACCAGAATCACCACGTCAGGGTGAGGCCCAGAGGGGGACGAGAATCACTAGGTCCAGGTGAAGCCCCGATGTGGAACTGAGAAACCTGGTCCCAAGATGCCCGTATGAGGACCTGTGTCAACAGGTCCAGGTGAGGTCCCTGTGGGAACCAGTCACCTCGTCCAGGTGAGGTGCAGGTTGGACCACAGTCACAAGGTCCAGGTGAGGCGCAGGAGGCAACAGGATTCACCAAGTCCAGGTGAGGCCCAGGTGGCGACCAGTCACCAGATACAGGTGCGGAACAGATAAGGACCAGATTCTCCAGGCCCAAGTGAAGCCCAACGGGTGACCAGAGTCCACAGGGCAGGGTGAGGCCCAGAGGGAGGACCAGAGTAACCAGTTTAGATTGAGGCCCAGAATGGGACCAGAGGTTCCTGGTCAAAGAGAGGCCCAGGTGTGGAATAGAGTATCCAGGTCACAATGACGCCTGGGTGAGGACCAGAGTCACTAGGGCCATGCAGGCCCAGATGGGGAACAGAATCACCAGGTCCTAGTGAGGCATAGAATAAGACCACATTCAGCAGTATCAGGTGAGCCCCTTGTGAGAACCAGAGCCACTCTATCCAGCTGAGTCCCAGGACCAGGTGAGTCCCACGTGAGGACCAGATTCATCAGGTCGAATTGAGGCATAGCTGGGGACAGGAGTCACCAGGTCTGTGTGCGGCCTAGGTGGGGCAAGATTCAGCAGTTCTGAGTTATGTCAAAGTGAGGACGAGAGACACCAGTCCAGGTGAGGCCAAACTGAGGACCAGATTCACCAGATCCAGGTGAGGTCCATGTTGCAAAGAGAGTCACCAGGTCCAGGAGAGGTCCAGGTGGGGTCCAGAGTCACCAGATCCATGTGAAGTCCAGGTGGGGACCAGAGTCACCAGATCCATGTGAAGCCCAGGTGGGGACCAGAGTCACCAGATCCATCTGAGGCCCAGCTGAGGACCAGAGTTACGAAATACATGTGAGGCCCCGGTGGGGATCAGAGGCAACAGGTCCTTGTGAGGCCGGCTTGGGGACCTTGGTGAACAGGTCTATTTGAGGCCCAGGTTTGGAACACAGTGACCAAGTCCAGGTGAGTCCCCGGTGGTGACAAGTTTCATCACGTCCAGGAGAGGCCAAGGTTGGGACCAGGATCACCAAGTCCAAGTAGGCCCTGGAAAGAACCAGAGTCAACATTTCGAGGTCAGGCGCAGGTGGCAGCCATGGTCAGAAGGGCCAAGACAGGCCAAAGTGGGGTTCACAGTCACTAGGGCACGGTGAGACCGAGAGGGGGCCAGAGTCATCTGGTCCAGGTGAGGTTCAGTTGTGGAACACATTCACCGGGTCCCAATTTTGCCCAGTTGAGGACCATGGTCAACAGGGTCAGGTGAGACCCAGTTGGGGACCAGAGTCCCCATATCCAGGTGAAGCCCAGGTGGGGACCAGAGTCACCAGATCCAGGTGAAGCCCAGGTGGGGACCACAGTCACCAGATCCAGGGTAGTCTCAGGTGCAGACCAGAATCACCAGGTCCAGGTGAGGTGCAGGTGGCAACCACACTCACCAAGTCCCTGTGAGGCCCTGGTGGGGACCAGAGTCACGAGGTACATGAGAATCTAGAAACACTGCAGCCACTAGGTCCACGTGATGTCCATGCTGGAATGAGAATCACCAGTTACAGGTGAGGACAAGGTGGGGATCCGACTCACCATGTCCAGGTGATACCAAGGTTGGAACAAGTGTCACCATGTCCAGGTGTGGCCCAGGTGAAGACCAGAGTAATAGGTCTGGCTGGGTCGCTATTAGTGAACAGTGCAACCATATCCTGATGCTACCCAGGTGGGTACCAGAGACACCGGGTCCTAGTGTGGCCCAGGTGGGACCAGAGACACGAGGTCCAGGTGAGGTCCCGATGGGAACCACAGTCTCCAGGTCAGGTGAGGCCATGCTTAGGATCAGAGTCACCAGTTACAGGTGAGGCCCAGGTGGAGCCAGAGTCACGTGGTACAGAAGAGGCCAAAGTCAGGACCAGAGTTACCAGGATCAGGTCAGTCCCACTGGGGAATAGAGTCACCATGTCTCGATGATGCCCAGGTAGAACCAGAGTCAACACGTCCAGATGAGGCGCAGGTGGGGAGCATGCTCACTAGGTCCCGGTGAGTCCAAGTGAGGACCAGATTTACCAGGTCAAGTTGAGGCCTAGAGGGGTACCAGATTCACCTGGTCTAGGTGACCTCCAGATGGGGACCAGAGTCATCATGTCAGGCTGAGGCCCAGAGGGGATCTAGAGTCATCATGTCCAGGTGAGGCTCAGATGTGGAACAGAGTATCCAGGTCATAATGGTCCACAGGAAGGAACAGAGTCACCAGATCTGGGTGAGGCCCAGTTAGGATCAGAGTCACCATTCCAGGTGAGGCCAAGAAGGATTCCACAGCAATCAGGTCCAGGTGGGGAGCAAAGTCACCAGGACTGGATGAGGCCCGGATGGGGACCAGATTCTCCAGGTCCAGGTGATTCCCAGATGGTTACCAGAGTTACGAGTTCCGGGTGATGACCAGGTAAGGACCAGATTCACCAAGTCCAAGTGAGGCCCACGTGGGGACCTGTGTCACCAGGCATGTGTGACACCCAGGTGACAACCCCACTCACCAGGTCCAGGTGAGGCCAACCTGCAGGCCAATGCAGAGGAACCATCTCCCGATGATGCCCAGGTAGGGACTAGAGTTACCAGGTCCAGGTGAGGCCAAACTGCAGGCCATGCAGTGGAACCATGTCCCGATAATGCCCAGGTAGGGACCAGAATCACCAGGTCCAATGAGGCCCAGATGGAGCATATTCACTAGGTCCAGGTGAGGTCCAGTGGAGGACCAGAGTCACCAGACTTTGTTGAGGTCTAGAGGGGTACGAGAATCACCTGGTCCAGGTGATTCCAGATGGGGACCAGAGTCACCAGGTCAGGATGAGGCCCAGAGAGGTTCCAGAGTCATCATGTCCAGGTGAGGCTCAGGTGTGGAACAGAGTCACCAGGTACCAAAAATGCCCAGGTGAGGACCAGCGTCACCAGGTCTCGGTGACGGGCAGATAGGATCAGAGTCACCAGTTCCAGGTGAGGCGAAGAAAGAGTCCACAGCAATCAGATACAGATGGGTACAAAGTCAACAGGCCTGGGTGAGTCCCAGATGGGGATCAGATTCACCATGTCCAGGTAGGCTCAGGTGGTGACCAGAGACCCCGGGGCTGGGAGACGACCAGGTATGGACCAGATACCAGGTCCAAGAGGCCCACGAGGGGACCTGACTCCCCAGGTATGGGTGAGGTCCAGGTGGCAACCCCACTCACCATGTCCAGGTGAGGCCAACCTGCATGCCAAAGTCACCAGATCCACGTGAGGCCCTAGTCGGCACCGGAGAAGGCAGGTAAAAGTGAGTCCACAAGAACACCACAGTCACCAGGTCCAGGTGTGGTTCATGTGGGAATGAGAGTCATCAGTTCCAGGTGAGACCCAGGTGGGGACGACAGGCACCAGGTCCAGATTGAGGCCTAGGTTGGGGGACGAGAGTCATCAAGACCAGTTGAGGCCAAAGTGTGCAGCAAAGTTATCATGTCCAGGTGAGGCCCAGATGGGGAACAGAGTAACCATATCCCAATAATGCCAGGTGGGAAAATAGTCACAAGGTCCAGACGAAGCCTAAGTTTGGAGTAGATTCACCAGGTCCTGTTGAGGCCCAGCTGAGGACCAGTGTCCCCAGCTCCGGGTGTGTCACCCGGTTCTGGTGATATCCAGGTGGGGACCAGTGTCACAAGTCAGGGTGAGGCCCAGTGGGGGACGAGAATCACTAGGTCCAGGTGAGCCCCCAATGTGGAACTGTGAAACCAGGTCCCAATATTCCCATATGAGGACCTGAGTCACCAGGTCGAGGTGATGTCCCTGTGGGAACCAGTCACCCCGTCCAGGTGAGGCCCGGGTGGGACCACAGTCACCAGGTCCTGGTGAGGCCCAGGTACATAAGAGAGTATCCAGGTCCCAATGATGCCCAGGTAAGGACTAGAGTCAACAGGTCCAGGAGAGTCCCAAATATGGATCAGAGTCATTGTGTTCCAGGTGAGGCCAGATGGAGACCACAGGAACCAGGTCCAGGAGAGCCCCATATGGGAACCAGAGCCACCAGATCCAGGTGAGGTCCAGGAGGGACCACAGTCACAAGGTCCAGGTGAGGCGCAGGTGGCAACAGGATTCACCAAGTCCAGGTGAGGCCCATGTGGTGACCTGTCACCAGATCCAGGTGCGGACCAGATAAGAACCAGATTCACCAGGCCCAAGTGAAACCCAAGGGGTGACCATATTTTCCAGGTAAGGGTGAGGCCCCGAGTGGGAACCAGAGTAACCAGTTTAGTTTGAGGCCCAGATTGGGACCAGAGGTCCCTGGACAAAGTGATGCCTAGGTGTGGAATAGAGTATCCAGGTCCCAATGATGCCTGGGTGAGGACCAGAGTCACTAGGGCCATGAAAGCCCAGATGGGGAACAGAATCACTAGGTCCTGGTGAGGTATAGAATAAGAACACAGTCACCAGTATCAGGTGAGCCCCTTGTGGGAACCAGAGCCACTCTATCCAGCTGAGTCCCAGGTCCATGTGAGGCCCACGTGAGGACCAGATTCATCAGGTCGAATTGAAGCATCTCTGGGGACAAGAGTCATCAGGTCTAGGTGCGGCCTAGGTGGGGCAAGATTCAGCAGTTCTGAGTTAGGTCAAAGTGGGGACGATAGACACCAGTCCAGGTGAGGACAAACTGAGACCAGATTCACCACATACAGGTGAGTTCCAGATGGGGACCAGGGTCACCAGGTTAGGGTGAGGACCAGAGAGGTTCCAGAGTCATCATGTCCAGGTGAGGACCAGAGTCACCAGGTCTGGGTGATGCGCAGATAGGATCAGAGTCACCAGTTCCAGGTGAGGCCAAGAAAGAGTCCACAGCAATCAGGTCCAGGTGGGGAACAATGTCACCAGGACTGGATGACGCCCAGATGGGTACCAGAAACACCAGGCCCAGGTGATTCCCAGGTGGTGACCAGAGATAGGAGTTCCGGGTGAGAACAAGGTAAGGACCAGATTCACCCGTTCCAAGTGAGGCCCACGTGGGGACCTGTGTCACCAGGCATGGGTGAGGCACAGGTGACAACCCCACTCACCAGGTCCAGGTGATGCCAACCTGCAGGCCATGCAGAGGAACCATGTCCTGATGATGCACAGGTAGGGACTAGAATTACCAGGTGCAGGTGATGCCAACCTGCAGGGCATGTGTGGAACCATGTCCCGATAATGCCCAGGTAGGGACCAGAGTTACAATGTCCAGGTGAGGCCAACCTGCAGGCCATGCTGTGGAACCATATACCTATGATGCCCAGGTAGGGACCAGAGTCACCAGGTCCAAATGAGGCCAAGATGGATCATATTCACTAGGTCCAGATGAGGCCCAGTTGTGGACCCGAGTCACCATATCTGGTTGAGGCCTAGAGGGGTACCAAAATCCCCTGGTCCAGGTGACATCCAGATGGGGATCAGAGTTACCAGGTCAGGGTGAGGCCCAGAGAGGTTCCAGAGTCATGTCCAGGTGAGGCTCAGGTGTAGAACAGAGTCACCAGGTACCAATGATGGCCAGGTGAGGACCAGAGTCACCAATTCTGGGTGACGAGCAGATAGGATCAGAGTCACCAGTTCCAGGTGAGGCCAAGAAAGAATCCACAGCAATCAGGTACCGGTGGGGAACAAAGCCACCAGGACTGGGTGAGGCCCAGATGGGGAAAAGATTCAACAGGTCCAAGTGATTCCCAGGTGGTGACCAGAGTCCCCGGGTCTTGGAGAGAACCAGGTAAGGACCAGATTCACCAGGTCCAAGAGGCCCACGTGAGGACAGAGTCACCAGGTATGGGTGAGGCCCATGTGGCAACCCCACTCACCAGGTCCAGGTGAGGCCAACCTGCAGGCCATGCAGTGGAACCATGTCCCGATGATGCCCAGGTAGGGACCAGAGTCACCAGGTCCAAATGAGGCTCAGATGGAGCATATTCACTACGTCCAGGTGAGGCCCAGTTGAGGACCAGTGTCACCAGACGTGGTTGAGGCCTAGAGGGTTACCAGAATCACCTGGTCCAGGTGCCATCCAGATGGGTCCAGAGTCACCAGGTCAGGGTGATGCCCAGAGAGGTTCCAGAGTCATCATGTCCAGGTGAGGCTCAGGTGTGGAACAGAGTATCCAGGTCATAATCGTCCACAGGTGAGGACCATGGTCACCAGATCTGGGTGAGGCCCAGTAGGATCAGAGTCACCAGTTCAGTTGAGGCCAAGAGGAGTCCACAGCAATCAGGTCCAGGTGGGGAAGAAAGTCAACAGGACTGGGTGAGGCCCAGAGGGGAACCAGATTCAACAGGTCCAGGTGATTCCCAGGTGGTGACCAGGGTTACCACGTGCGGGTGAGGAACAAGTAAGGACCAGATTCACCAGGTCCAAGTGAGGCCCACGTGGGGACCTGTGTCACCAGGAATGGGTGAGCCCCAGGTGGCAACCCCACTCACTAGGTCCACGTGAGGCCAACCTGGATGCCATGCAGACGAACCGTGTCCCGGTGATGCCCAGGTAGGGACCAGAGTTACCAGGTCCAGCTGAGGCCAACCTGTAGGCCATGCAGTGGATCCATGTCCCGATGATGCCCAGGTAGGGACCAGAGTCACCAGGTCCAACTGTGGCCCAGATGGAGCATATTCACTAGGTCCAAGTGCGGCCAAGTGGAGGACCAGTGTCCCCATACCTGGTTGAGGCCTAGAGGGGTCCCAGTCACCTGGTCAAGGTGAAATCCAGATGGAGACCAGAGTCACCAGGTCAGGGGTAGGTCCAGAGTGGTTCCAGAGTCATCATGTCCAGGTGAGGCTCAGGTCTCGAACAGAGTCAGCAGGTACCAATGATGCCCAGGTGAGGACCAGAGTGACCAGGTCTGGGTGACGCGCAGATAGGATCAGAGTCACCAGGTCCAGGTGAGGCCAAGAAAGCGTCCACAGCAATCAGGTCAGGTGGGGAACAAAGTCACCAGGAGTGGGTGAGGACCAGATGGGGACCAGATTCATTCATTAGGTCCAGGTGAGGCCCAGGTGGTGACCAGAGTCCCAGGGTCTGGGAGAGGACCAGGTCCGGACCAGATTCACCAGGTCCAAGAGGCCCAAGTGGGGACCTGAGTCACCAGGTATGGGTGATGCCCAGGTGGCAACCCCACTCACCAGGTCCAGGTGAGGCCAACCTGCAGGCCAGAGTCACCAGACCCAGGTGATGCCCTAGTGGGGACAGGAGTCACCAGGTAAATGTGAGTCTACAAGAACACCATAGACACCAGGTCCAGGTGTGGTTCATGTGGGAACGAGAGTCACCAGGTCCAGGTGAGACCCAGGTGGGGACCACAGTCACCAGGTCCAGATTGAGGACAAGATGGGGCGACCAGTGTCATCAGAACCAGTTGAGGCCAAAGTGTGGAGCAAAGTTATCATATCCAGGTGAGGCCCAGTTGTGGAACAGAGTAACAATGTCCCATTGTTGCCAGGTGCGAAAAGAGTCACAAGGTCCAGACGAGGCCTAAGTGAGGAGTAGATTCACTAGGACCTGTTGAGGCCCAGTTGAAGACTAGTGTCCCCAGCTCAGGGGGAGTCCCAGAGGGGACTAGAGTCAGCCGGTTCTGGTGATATCCAGGTGGGGACCAGAGTCACCACGTCAGAGTGAGGCCCAGAGGGGGACGAGTATCACTAGGTCCAGATGAAGCCCCGATGTGTAACTAAGAAACCAGGTCCCATGATGCCCATATGAGGACCTGAGTCACCAGGTGCAGTTGAGGTCCCTGTGGGAACCAGTCACCTCCTCCAGGTGAGGCCCATGTGGGACCACAGTAACCAGTTCCAGATGAGGCCCAGGTATATAAGAGAGTATCCAGGTCCCAATGATGCCTAGGTAAGGACCTGAGTCAACAGGTCAAGGACAGGCCCAAATATGGATAAGAGACATTGTGTTCCAGGTGAGGCCAGATGGAGACCACAGGAACCAGGTCTTGGAGAGCCCCATATGGGAACCAGAGACAGCAGATCCAGGTGAGGTCCAGGTGGGACCACAGTCAGAAGGTCCAGGTGAGGCGCAGGTGGCAACAGGATTCACCAAGTCCAGGTGAGGCCCAGGTGGCGACCAGTCACCAGATGCAGGTTAGGACCAGCCAAGGACCAGATTCACCAGGCCCAGGTGATGCCCAAGGGGTGACCAGCCTCACCAGGTAAGGGTGAGGCCCAGAGGGGAACCAGAGTAACCAGTTTAGTTTGAGGCCCAAAATGGGACCAGAGGTCCCTGGTCAAAGTGAGGCCCAGGTGTGGAATAGAGTATCCAGGTCCCAATGATGTCTGGGTGAGGACCAGAGTCACTAGTGCCATGCAGGCCCAGATGGGGAACAGAATCACTTGGTCTGGTGAGGCATAGAATAAGACCACAGTCAGCAGTATCAGTGGAGCCCCTTGTGGGAACCAGAGCCACTCTATCCAGCTGAGTCCCAGGTCCATGTGAGGCCCACGTGAGGATCAGATTCATCAGGTTGAATTGAGGCATAGCTGGGGACAAGAGTCACCAGGTCTGGGTGCGGCCTAGGTGGGACAAGATTCAGCAGTACTGAGTTAGGACCAAGTGGGGACGAGAGATACCAGGTCCATGTGAGGCCAAACTGAGGACCAGAGTCACCAGATCCAGGTGAGGTCCATGTTGGAAAGAGAGTCACCAGGTCCAGGAGAGGTCGAGGTGGGTACCAGAGTCACCAGATCCAGGTGAAGTCCAGGTGCGGACCAGAGTCATCAGATCCAAGTGAAGCCCAGGTGGGGACCAGAGTCACTAGGTCCAGATGAGGCCCAGGTGAGGACCAGTGTTACCAGGTACACGTGAGGCCCCGGTGGGGATCAGAGGCAACAGGTCCATGTGAGGCCGGCTTGGGGACCATGGTCAACAGGTCTACTTGAGGCCCATGTGTGGAACACAGTAAACAGGTCCAGGTGAGTCCCCGGTGGTGACAAGTGTCACCACGTCCAGGTGAGGCCCAATTGGGGACCAGGATCACCAGGTACAGGGGAGGCCCTTGAAAGAAACAGAGTCAACATTTCGAGGTCAGGCACAGTTGGCAACCAAGGTCAGCAGGTCCAAGTCAGGCCAAAGTGGGGTTCAGAGTCATTAGGGCACGGTGAGACCCGGAGGGGGACCAGAGTCACCCGATTCTGGTGATGTCCAGGTGGGTACCAGAGTCACCACGTCAGGGTGAGGCCCAGAGGGGGACAAGAATCAATAGCTCCAGGTAAGGCCCCGATATGGAACTGAGAAACCAGGTCCCATGATGCCCATATGAGGACCTGAGTCACCAGGTCCAGGTGAGGTCCCTGTGGGAACCAGTCACCTCGTCCAGGTGAGGTCCAGGTGGGACCACAGTCGCAAGGTCCAGGTGAGGCGCAGGTGGCAACAGGATTCACCAAGTCCAGGTGAGGCCAAGGTGGCGACCAGTCACCAGATCCAGGTGCAGAACAGCTAAGGACCAGATTCTCCAGGCCCAAGTGAAGCCCAACGGGTGACCAGAGTCACCAGGTCATGGTGAGGGCCAGAGGGGGAACCAGAGTAACCAGTTTAGTTTGAGGCCCAGAATGGGACCAGAGGTCCCTGGTCAAATTGAGGCCCAGGTGTGGAATAGAGTATCCAGGTCCCAGTGACGCCTGAGTGAGGACCAGAGTCACTAGGGCCATGCAGGCCCAGATGGGGAACAGAATCACTAGGTCCTGGTGAGGCATAGAATAAGACCACATTCAGCAGTATCAGGTGAGCCCCTTGTGGGAACCAGAGCCACTCTATCCAGCTGAGTCCCAGGACCATGTGAGGCCCACGTGAGGACCAGATTCATCAGGTCGAATTGAGGCATAGCTGGGGACAAGAGTCACCAGGTCTGGGTGCGGCCTAGGTGGGGCAAGATTCAGCAGTTCTGAGTTAGGTCCAAGTGGGGACGAGAGACACCAGTTCCAGGTGAGGCCAAACTGAGGACCAGAGTCACCAGATCCAGGTGAGGTCCATGTTGGAAAGAGAGTCACGAGGTCCAGGAGAGGTCCAGGTGGAGTCCAGAGTCACCAGATCCAGGTGAAGTCCAGGTGGGGACCAGAGTCACCAGATCCATGTGAAGCCCAGATGGGGACCAGAGTCACTAGGTCCAGATGTGGCCCAGGTGAGGACCAGAGTTACCAGGTACACGTGAGGCCCCGGTTGGGATCAGAGGCAACAGGTTCATGTGAGGCCGGCTTGGGGACCATGGTCAACAGGTCTATTGAGGCCCAGGTGTGGAACACAGTAAGCAGGTCCAGGTGAGTCCCCGGTGGTGACAAGAGTCACCACTTCCAGGTGAGGTCCAGGTGGGGACCAGGATCACCAGGTACAGGGGAGACCCTTGAAAGAACCAGAGTCAACAGTTCGAGATCAGGCGCAGGTGGCAACCAGGGTCAGCAGGTCCAAGTCAAGCCAAAGGGGACTTCACAGTCACTAGGGCACGGTGAGACCCAGAGGGGGAGCATAGTCACCTGGTCCAGGTGAGGTTCAGTTGTGGAACACAGTCACCAGGTCCCAATTTTGCCCAGTTGAGGACCACGGTCAACAGGGCCAGGTCAGGCCCAGAAGGGGACCGGAGTCCCCAAATCCAGGTGAAGCCCAGGTGGGGACCACAGTCCCCAGATCCAGGGTAGTCTCAGGTGCAGACCAGAATCACCAGGTCCAGGTGTGGTGCAGGTGGCAACCAAACTCACCAGGTCCCGGTAAGGCACTGGTGGGATACATGAGAAGTCACGAGGTACATGAGAAGCTAGAAACACATGGGATCCCTGGGTGGCGCAGCGGTTTGGCGCCTGCCTTTGGACCAGGGCGCGATCCTGGAGACCCGGGATCGAATCCCACGTCGGGCTCCCGGTGCATGGAGCCTGCTTCTCCCTCTGCCTGTGTCTCTGCCTCTCTCTCTCTCTGTGACTTTCATAAATAAATAAAAATTTAAAAAAAAAGATGCTAGAAACACTGCGGCCAACAGGTCCACATGATCTCCATGTGGGAACGAGAATCACCAGTTACAGGTGAGGACCAGGTGGGGATCCGACTCACCATGTCCAGGTGAGACCCAGGGGGGAAACAGTGTCACCATGTCCAGGTGTGGCCCAGGTGAAGACCAGAGTTAATAGGTCCGGCTGGGTCACTGTTAGTGAACAGTATAACCATATCCTGATGCTACCCAGGTGGGTAGCAGAGACACCAGGTCCTGGTGAGGCCCAAGTTGGACCAGAGACACGAGGTCCAGGTGAGGTCCCGATGGGAACCACAGTCACCCGGTCAGGTGAGGCCATGCTTAGGATCAGAGTCACCAGTTCCAGGTGAGGCCCAGGTGGAGCCAGAGTCACCTGGTACAGAAGAGGCCAAAGTCACGACCAGAGTTACCAGGATCAGGTCACTCCAAGTGGGAATAGAGTAATCATGTCCCGGTGATGCCCAGGTAGAACCAGAGTCACCAGGCCCAGCTGTGGCGCAGGTGGGGAGCATGTTCACTAGGTCCCGTTGAGGCCCAGTTGAGGACCAGAGTCACCAGGTCTAGGTGAGGCCTAGAGGGGTACCAGATTCACCTGGTCTAGTGACATCCAGATGGGGATCAGAGTCCCCATGTCAGGCTGAGGCCCAGAGTGGATCCAGAGTCAACATATCCAGGTGAGGCTCAGGTGTGGAACAGAGTATCCAGGTCATAATGGTCCACAGGTGAGGACCAGAATCACCAGATCTGGGTGAGGCCCAGTTAGCATCAGAGTCAGCAGTTCCTGGTTAGCCAAGAAGGAGTCCACAGCAATCAGGTCCAGGTGGGGAAAAGTCAACAGGACTGGGTGAGGCCCAGATGGGGACCAGAAAAACCAGGCCCAGGTGATTCCCATGTGGTGACCAGAGTTACCAGTTCCGGGTGACCACCAGGTAAGGACCAGATTCACCAGGTCCAAGTGAGGCCCACGTGGGGACCTGTGTCCCTAGGCAAGGGTGAGGCCCAGGTGACAAACCCACTCACCAGGTCCAGGTGAGGCCAACCTGCAGGCCAAGCAGAGGAACCAGGTCCCAATGATGCCCAGGTAGGGACGAGAGTTACCAGGTCCAGGTGAGGCCAACCTACAGGCCATGCAGTGGAACCATGTCCCGATGATGCCCAGGTAGGGACCAGAGTTACCAGGTCCAGGTGAGGCCAACCTGCAGGTCATGCAGTGGAACCATGTCCCGATGATGCCCAGGTAGTGACCAGAGTCACCAGGTCCAAATGAGGCCCAGATGGAGCATATTCACTAGGTCCAGGTGAGGCCCAGTTGAGGATCAGAGTCACCAGACCTTGTTGAGTCCCAGACGGGTACCATAATCCCCTGGACCAGGTGACATCCATATGGGGACCAGAGTCACTACGTTAGCTTGATAGCCAGAGTGGTTCCAGAGTCATCATGTCCAGGGGAGCCTCAGGTGTGGAACAGAGTCACCAGGACCAATGATGCCCAGGTGAGGTCCAGAGTAACCAGGTACACGTGAGGCCCCGGTGGGGATCAGAGGCAACAGGTTCATGTGAGCCCGGCCAGGGGACCATGGTCAACAGGTCTATTGAGGCCCAGGTGTGGAACACAGTAAGCAGGTCCAGGTGAGTCCCCAGTGGTGACAAGAGTCACCATGTCCAGGCGAGGCCCGGTGGGGACCAGGATCACCAGGTACAGGGGAGGTGTTTGAAAGAACCAGAGTCAACAGTTTTACGTCAGGCGCAGGTTCCAACCAGGGTCAGCAGGTCCAAGTCAGGCCAAAGTGGGGTTCACAGTCACTAGGGCACGGTGAGACCCAGAGGGGAACCAGAGTCACGTGGTTCAGGTGAGTTCCAGTTGTGGAACACAGTCACCGCGTCCCAATTTTGCCCAGTTGAGGACCATGGTCAACAGGGCCAGGTGAGCCCCAGATGGGGACCGGAATCCCCAAATCCAGGTGAAGCCCAGGGGGGAACCACAGTCACCAGATCCAGGGTAGTCTCAGGTGCAGACCAGAATCACCAGGTCCAGGTGAGGTGCAGGTGGCAACCACACTCTCCAGGTCCCGCTGAGGCCCTGGTGGGGACCAGAGTCACGAGGTACATGAGAAGCTAGAAACACTGCAGCCACCAGGTGAACATGATGTCCATGCTGGAATGAGAATCACCAGGTACAGGTGAGGACCAGGTGGGGATCCGACTCACCATGTCCAGGTGAGACCCAGGTGGGAACCAGTGTCACCATGTCCAGGTGTGGACAAGGTGAAGACCAGAGTTAATAGGTCTGGCTGTGTCACTATTAGTGAACAGTGTAAACATATCCTGATGCTACCCAGGTGGGTACCAGGGACACCAGCTCCTGTTGTGGCCCAGGTGGGACCAGAGACACGAGGTCCAGGTGAGTTCCCGATGGGAACCACAGTCACCAGATCAGGTGAGGACATGCTTAGGATCAGAGTCACCAGTTACAGGTGAGGCCCAGGTGGAGCCAGAGTCACCTGGTACAGAAGAGGCCAAAGTCAGGACCAGAGTTACCAGGATGAGGTCAGTCCCAGTGTGGAATAGAGTAACCATGTCCCGATGATGCCCAGGTAGAACCAGAGTTACCATGTCCAGATGAGTTGAGGGTGGGGAGCATATTCACTAGGTCCCGGTTAGGCCAAGTTGAGGACCAGAGTCACCAGGTCTAGTTGAGGCTTGGAGGGGTACCATATTCACCTGGTCTAGGTGACATCCAGATGGGGACCAGAGTCACCATGTCAGGCTGAGGCCCAGAGGGGATCCAGAGTCATCATGTCCAGGTGAGGCTCACGTGTAGAACAGAGTATCCAGGTCATAATGGTCCACAGGTGAGGACCAGAGTCACCAGATCTGGGTGAGGCCCAGTTAGGATCAGAGTCACTAGTTCCAGGTGACGGCCAAGAAGGAGTACACAGCAATCAGGTCCAGGTGGGAACAAAGTCACCTGGAATGGATGAGGCCCAATGGGGACCAGATTCACAATGTCCAGGTGATTCCCAGGTGATGACCAGAGTTACCAGTTCCGGGTGAGGACAAGGGAAGGACCAGATTCACCACGTCCACGTGAGGCCCACGTTGGGACCTGTGTCACCAGGCATGGGTGAATCTCAGCTGACAACCCCACTCACTAGGTCCAAGTGAGGCCAACCTGCAGGCCATGCCGAGGAACCATGTCCTGATGATGCCCAGGTGGGGTCTAGAGTTATCAGGTCCAGGTAAGGCACACCTGCAGGCCAAGCAGAGGAACCATGTCCCGGTAACGCCGAGGTAGGGATCAGAATCACCATGTCCAAATGAGGCCGAGATGGAGCATATTCACTAGGTCTAGGTGAGGCCCAGTTGAGGACCAGAGTACCAGATCTGGTTGAGCCCTATAAGGGTACCAGAATCACCTGGTTCAGGTGACATCGAGATGGGGATCAGAGTCACCAGGTCAGGGTGAGGACCAGATAGGTTCCAGAGTCATCATGTCCAGGTGAGGCTCAGGTGTGGAACAGAGGCACCAGGTACCAATGATGCCCAGTCGAGGACCAGATTCACCAGGTCTGGGTGACGCGCAGATAGGATCAGAGTCACCAGTTCCAGGTGAGGCCAAGAAGGCGTCCACAGCAATCAGGTCCATGTGGGGAACAAAGTCACCAGGACTGGATGAGGCCCAGATGGGGACCAGATTCACCAGGCCCAGGTGATTCCCAGGTGGTGACCAGAGTTACCAGTTCCGTGGAAGGACCAGGTAAGGACCAGATTCACCAGGTCCAATTGAGGCCCACTTGGGGACCTGTGTCACTATGTATGGGTGAGGCTCAATTGGCAACCCCACTCACTAGGTTCAGGTGAGGCCAACCTGCAGGTGATGGAGAGGAACCGTGTCCCGATGATGCCCAGGTAGGGACCAGAGTTACCAGGTCCAGGTGAAGCCAACCTGCAGGCCATGCAGTGGAACCATGTCCCGATGATGCCCAGGTAGGGACCAGAGTTACCAGGTCCAGGTGAGTCCAACCTGCAGGCCATGCAGTGGAACCATATCCCTATGATGCCCAGGTAGGGACCAGAGTCACCAGGTCCAAATGAGGCCCACATGGAGCATATTCACTAGGTCCAGGTGAGGCTCAGTTGAGGACCAGAGTCACCAGATCTGGTTGAGGCCTCGAGGGATACGAGAATCCCCTGGTCCAGGTGACATCCTGATGGGGACCACAGTCACCAGGGAAGGGTGAGGCCCAGAGAGGTTCCGGAGTCATCATGTCCAGGTGAGGCTCAGGTGTAGAACAGAGTCACCAGGTACCAATGATGCCCAGGTGAGGACCAGAGTCAACAGGTATGGATGACGCGCAGATATGATCAGAGTCACCAGTTCCAGGTGAGGCCAAGAAAGAGTCCACATCAATCAGGCCCAAGTGGGGAACAAAGTCACCAGGACTGCGTGAGGCCCAGATGGGGACCAGATTCACCAGGTCCAGGTGATGCCCAGGTGGTGACCAGAGTTCCCGGGTCTGGGAGAGGACCAGGTAACAACAAGATTCGAACAGTCACCAGATCCATGTGCGGACCAGCTAAGGACCAGATTCACTAGGCCCAAGTGAAGCACAAGGGGTGACCAGATATACCAGGGAAGGGTGAGGCCCAGAAGGGGAACCAGAGTAACCAGTTTAGTTTGAGGCCCAGAATGGGACCAGAGGTCCGTGGTCAAAGTGAGGCCCAGGTGTGGAATAGAGTATCCAGGTCCGAATGATGCCTGGGTGAGGACCAGCGTCACTAGGGCCATGCAGGCCCAGATGGGGAACAGAATCACTAGGTCCTGTTGAGGCATAGAATAAGACCACAGTCACCAGTATCAGGTGAGCCCCTTGTGGGAACCAGAGCTACTCTACCCAGCTGATTCCCAGGTCCATGTGAAGCCAACGTGAGGACGAGATTCATCAGGTCGAATTGAGGCTTAGCTGGGGACAAGAGTCACCAGGACTGGGTGCGGCCTAGGTGGGGCAAGATTCAGCAGTTCTGAGTTAGGTCAAAGTGGGGACGAGAGACACTAGGTCCAGGTGAGGCCAAACTGAGTACCAGAGTCACCAGATCCAGGTGAGGTCCATGTTGGAAAGAGAGTCACCAGGTCCAGGAGAAGTCCAGGTGGGGACCAGAGTCACTAGATCCGGGTGAAGTCCAGGTGGGGACCATAGTCACCATATCGAGGTGAAGCCCAGGTGGGGACCAGAGTCACTAGGTCCAGATGAGGCCCAAGTGAGGACCAGATTTACCAGGTAAACGTGAGGATCCGGTGGGGATCAGAGGCAACAGGTCCATGTGAGGCCGGATTGGGTACCATGGTCAACAGGTCTACTTGAGACCCAGTTGTGGAACACAGTAAGCAGGTCCAGGTGAGTCCCCGTGGTGACAAGAGTCACCAGGTCCAGGTGAAGCCCAGGTGGACACCAGGATGACCAGGTCCAGGGGAGGCCCTTGAAAGAACCACAGTCAAGAGTTCGAGGTCAGGCGCAGGTGGCAACCAGGGTCAGCAGGTCCAAGTCAAGCCAAAGGAGACTTCACAGTCACTAGGACACGGTGAGACCCAGAGGGGGACAGAGTCCCCTGGTCCAGGTGAGGTCCAGTTGTGGAACACAGTCACCAGGTCCCAATTTTGCCCAGCTTAGGACCATGGTCAACAGGGCCAGGTGAGGCCCAGATGGGGACCGGAGTCCCGAAATCCAGGTGAAGCCCAGGTTGGACCACAGTCACCAGATGCAGGGTAGTCTCAGGTGCAGACCAGAATCACCAGGTCCAGGTGTGGTGCAGGTGACAACCAACCTCAGCAAGTCCCGGTGAGGCACTGGTGGGGACCACAGTCACGAGGTACATGAGAAGCTAGAAACACTGCAGCCACCAGGTCCACATGATGTCCATGTGGGAATGAGAATCACCAGTTACAAGTGAGGACAAGGTGGGAATCCGACTCACCATGTCCAGGTGAGACCCAGGTGGGAACCAGTGTCACCATGTCCAGGTGTGGCCCAGGTGAAGACCAGAGTTAATAGGTCCGGCTGGGTCACTGTTAGTGAACAGTGTAACCATATCCTGATTCTACTCAGGTGGGTACCAGAGACACCAGGTCCTGGTGAGGCCCAGGTGGGACAAGAGACATGAGGTCCAGGTGAGGTCCCGATGGGAACCACAGTCACCAAGTCAGGTGAGGCCATTCTTAGGATCAGAGTCACCAGTTACAGGTGAGTCCCAGGTGGAGCCAGAGTCAAGTGGTACAAAAGAGGCCAAAGTCAGGACCAGAGTAACCACGATCAGGTCAGTCCCAGTGGGGAATAGAGTAACCATGTCCCGATGATGCCCAGGTAGAATCAGAGTCACCAGGTCCAGATGAGGCGTAGGTGGGGAGCATATTCACTAGGTCGCGGTGAGGCCCAGTTGAGGACCAGAGTCACCAGATCTAGTTGAGGCCTAGAGGGGTACCAAATTCACCTGGTCTAGGTGACATCCAGATGGGGACCAGAGTCAACAGGTCAGGGTGAGGCCCAGAGAAGATCCAGAGTCATCATGTCCAGGTGAGGTTCAGGTGTGGAACAGAGTCACCAGGTACCAATGATGCCCAGGTAAGGACCAGAGTCAACAGGTCAAAGAGAGGCCCAAAAATGCATCAGAGTCATTGTGTTCCAGGTAAGGCCAGATCGAGACCAGAGGAATCAGGTCAAGGAGAGCCCCATATGGGAAACAGAGCCACCAGATCCAGGTAGGTCCAGGTGCGACCACAGTCACAAGGTCCAGGTGAGGCGCAGGAGGCAATAAGATTCAACATGTCCAGGTGAGACCCAGGTGGCGACCAGTCACCAGATACAGGTGCGGACCAGCTAAGGACAAGATTCAGCAGGCCAATGTGAAGCCCAAGGGGTGACCAGAGTCACCAGGTAGGGGTGTGGCCCAGAGGGGGAACCAGAGTAACCAGTTTAGTTTGAGGCCCAGAATGGGACCAGAGATCCCTGGTCAAATTGAGGCCCAGGTGTGGAATAGAGTATTCAGGTCCCAATGATGCCTGGGTGAGGACCAGAGTCACTAGGGCCATGCAGGCCCAGATGGCAAACAGAATCACTAGGTCTTGGTGAGGCATAGAATAACACCACAATCAGCAGTATCAGGTGAACCCCTTGTGGGAACCAGAGCCACTCTATGGAGCTGAGTCCCAGGTCCATGTGAGGCCCACGTGAGGACCAGATGCATCAGGTCGAATTGAGGCATAGCTGGGGACAAGAGTCACTAGGTCGGGGTGCGGCCTAGGTATGGCAAGATTCAGCTGTTTTGAGTTAGGTCAATGTGGGGATGAGAGACACCAGGTCCAGGTGAGGCCAAAGTGAGGACCAGAGTCACCAGATCCAGGTGAGGTCCATGTTGGAAAGAGAGTCACCAGGTTCAGGAGAGGTCCAGGTGGGGACCAGAGTCACCAGATCCAGGTGAAGTCCAGGTGGGGACTAGAGTCACCAGATCCAGGTGAAGCCCAGGTGGTGACCAGAGTCAATAGGTCCAGATGAGGCCAGGTGAGGACCAGAGTTACCAGACAACGGAGGCCCCGGTGGGGATCAGAGGCAAGAGGTCTACTTGAGGTCCAGGTGTGGAACACAGTAACAAGGTCCAGATGAGTCCCCGGTGGTGACAAGAGTCACCACGTCCAGGTGAGGCCCAGGTGGGGACCAGGATCACCAGGTCAAGGGGAGGCCATTGAAAGAACCAGAGTCAACGGATCGAGGTCAGGAGCACGTTGCAACCAGGGTCAGCAGGACCAAGTCAGGCCACAGTGGGGTTCACAGTCACTAGGGCACGGTGAGACCCAGAGGGGGACCAGAGTCACCTGGTCCATGTGAGGTCCAGTTGTGGAACACAGTCACCGGGTCCCAATTTTGCCCAGTTGAGGACAATGGTCAACACGGCCAGTTGAGACCCAGATGGGGACCGGAGTCCCCAAATCCAGGTAAAGCCCAGGTGGGGACCACAGTCACCAGATCCAGGGTAGTCTCGGGTGCAGACCAGAATCGCCAGGTCCAGGTGAGGTGCAGGTGGCAACCACACTCACCAGGTCCCGGTGAGGCCCTGGTGGGGACCAGAGTCACGAGGTACATGAGAAGCTAGAAACACTGCAGCCACCAGGTCCACATGATATCCATGTGGGAACGAGAATCACTAGTTACAGGTGAGGACCAGGTGGGGATCCGACTCACCATGTCCAGGTGAGACCCAGGTGGGAACCAGTGTCACCATATCCAGGTGTGGCCCTGGTGAAGGCCAGAGTTAATAGGTCCGTCTGGGTCACTGTTAGTGAACAGTGTAACCATATCCTGATGCTACCCAGGTGGGTACCTGAGACACCAGGTCCTGGTGAGGCCCAGGTGGAACCAGAGACCTGAGGTCCAGGTGAGGTCCCGATGGGAACCACAGTCACCAGGTCAGGTGAGGCCATGCTTAGGATCAGAGTCACAAGTTACAGGTGAGGTCCAGTTGGAGCCAGAGTCACCTGGTACAGAAGAGGCCAAAGTCAGGATCAGAGTTACCAGAATCAGGTCAGTCCCAGTGGGGAATACAGAAACCATTCCCGAGGATGCCCAGGTAAAACCAGAGTCACCATGCCCAGATGCGGCGCAGGTGGGGAGCATGTTCACTAGTTCCCGGTGAGGCCCAGTTGGGGCCCAGAGTCACCAGGTCAAGTTGAGGCCTAGAGGGGTACCAGATTCACCTGGTCTAGGTGAAATCCAGATGGGGACCAGAGTCACCATGTCAGGCTGAGGCCCAGAGGGGATCCAGAGTCAACATGTCCAGGTGAGGCTCAAGTGTGGAACAGATTATCCAGTTCATAATGGTCCACAGGTGAGGACCAGAGTCACCAGATCTCGGTGATGCCCAGTTAGGATCAGAGTCACCAGTTCCAGGTGAGGCCAAGAAGGAGTCCACAGCAATCAGGTCCAGGTGGGGAACAATGTCACCAGGAATGGATGACCCCAGATGGGGACCAGATTCACCAGTTCCAGGTGATTCCCAGGTGGTCACCAGAGTTACGAGTTCCAGGTGAGGACCAGGTAAGCACCAGATTCACCAGGTCCAAGTGAGGCCCACTTGGGGACCTGTGTCACCAGGCATGGGTGAGACCCAGGTGGCAACCCCACTCACCAGGTCCAGGTGAGGCGAACCTGCAGGCCATGCAGAGGAACCATGTCACGATGATGCCCAGGTAGGGACTAGAGTTACAGGTCCAGGTGAGGCCAACCTGCAGGCCATGCAGTGGAACCATGTCCCGATGATGCCGAGGTAGTGATCAGAATCACCAGGTCCAATGAGACCCAGATGGAGCATATTTACTAGGTCCAGGTGAGGTCCAGTGGAACACCAGAGTCACAAGACTTGGTTGAGGCCTAGATGGGTAACAGAATCACCTGGTCCAGGTAACATCCAGATGGGGACCAGAGTCAACAGGTCAGGATGAGGCCCAGAGAGGTTCCAGAGTCATCATGTCCAGGTGAGGCTCAGGTGTGGAACAGAGTCACCAGGTACCACAGATACCCAGGTGAGGACCAGAGTCACCAGGTCTGGGTAATGCGCAGATAGGATCAGAGTCACCAGTTCCAGGTGAGGCCAAGAAAGAGTCCACAGCAATCAGATCCAGGTGGGGAACAAAGTCACCAGGACTGGGTGAGGCCCAGATGGGGACCAGATTGACCAGGTCCAGGTGAGGCCCAGGTGGTGACCAGAGACCACGGGTCTGGGAGACGACCAGGTAAGGACCAGATTCACTAGGTCCAAGAGGCCCACGAGGGTACCTGTGTCCCCAGGTACGGACGAGGGACAGGTGGTAACCACACTCACCAGGTCCAGGAGAGGCCATCCTTCGAGCCATGCAGAGGAACCCTGTCCCGATGATGCCCATGTAGGAACCAGAGTTACCAGGTCCAGGTGAGGCCAACCTGTAGGCCATGCAGTGGAACCATGCCCTGATGATGTCCAGGTAGGGACCAGGGTTACCAGGTCCAGGTGAGGCCAACCTGCAGGCGATGCAGTGGAACCGTGTCCCGATGATGCCCAGGTAGGGACCAGAATCACCAGGTCCAATGAGGCCCAGATGGAGCATATTCACTAGGTCCAGGTGTGGTCCAGTGGAGGACCAGAGTCACCAGACCCTGTTGAGGCCTAGAGGGGTACCAGAATCACCTGGTCCCGGTGACATCCAGATGGGGACCAGAGTCACCAGGTCAGGATGAGGCCCAGAGAGGTTCCAGAGTCATCATGTCCAGGTGAGGCTCAGGTGTGGAACAGAGTCCCCAGGTACCAAAGATACCCATGTGAGGACCAGAGTCACCAGGTCTGGGTGACGGGCAGATAGGATCAGAGTCACCTGTTCCAGGTGAGGCCAAAAAAGAGTCCACAGCAATCAGATACAGGAGTGGAACAAAGTCAACAGGCCTGGGTGAGGCCCAGATGGGGATCAGAATCACCAGGTCCAGGTAGGCCCAGGTGGTGACCAGAGACCCCGGGGCTGGGAGACGACCAGGTAAGGACCAAATTTACCAGGTCCAAGAGGCCCACGCGGGGACCTGACTCACCAGGTATGGGTGAGGCCCAGGGGCAACACCACTCACAAGGTCCAGGTGAGGCCAACCTGCATGCCAAAGTCACCAGATCCACGTGAGGCCCTAGTCGCACCGGAGACAGCAGGTAAAAGTGAGTCTACAAGAACACTACAGTCACCAGCTCCAGGTGTGGTTCATGTGGGAACGAGAGCCACCAGTTCCAGGTGAGACCCAGGTTGGGACGACAGTCACCAGGTCCGGATTGAGGCCTAAGAGGGTAACAGTGCCATCAGGACCAGTTGAGGCCCAACTGTGGAACAAAGTTATCATGTCCATTTGAGGCTCAGGTGTGGAACAGAGTATCCAGGTCATAATGGTCCACAGGTGAGGACCAGAGTCACCAGATCTGGGTGAGGTCCAGTTAGGATCAGAGTCACCAGTTCCAGGTGAGGCCAAAAGGAGTCCACAGCAATCAGGTCCAGGTGGGGAACAAAGTCACCAGGACTGGGTGAGGCCCAGATGGGGACCAGATTCACCAGGTCCAGGTGATTCCCAGGTGATGACCAGAGTTACCAGTTCCGGGTGAGGAACAGATAAGGACCAAATACACCAGGTCCAAGTGAAGCCCACGTGGGACCTGTGTCACCAGGTATGGGTGAGGGCCAGGTGGCAAACCCACTCACCAGGTCCAGGTGATGCCAACCTGCAGGCCATGCAGTGGAACCATGTCCCGATGATGCCCAGGTAGGGACCGGAGTCATCAGGTCCAAATGAGGCCCAGATAAATCATATTCACTAGGTCCAGGTGAGGCCCAGTTGAGGACCAGAGTCACCAGAACTGGTTGAGACCTAGAGGGGTACCAGAATCCCCTGGTCCAGGTGACATCTAGACGGGGACCAGAGTCACCAGGTCAAGGTGAGGCACAGAGAGGTTCAAGAGTCACCATGTCCAGGTGAGACTCAGGTGTGGAACAGACTCACCAGGTACCAATGATGCCCAGGTGAGGACCAGAGTCACCAGATGTGGGTGACGCGCAGATAGGATCAGAGTCACCAGTTCCAGGTGAGACCAAGAAAGAGTCCACAGCAATCAGGTCCAGGTGGGGAACAAAGTCACCAGGACTGGGTGAGGCCCAGATTCACCCGGTCCAGGTGAGGCCCAGGTGGTGACCAGAGTCCCCGGATCTGGGAGAGGACCAGGTAAGGACCAGATTCACCAGGTCCAAGAGGCCGACGTGGGGACCTGAGTCACCAGGTATGGGTGAGGCCCAGGTGGCAACCCCACTCACCAGGTCCAGGTGAGGCAAGCCTGCCGGCCAGAGTTACCGGATCCAAGTGAGGCCCTAGTGGGGACCGGAGTCACCAGGTAAATGTGAGTCTACAAGAACACCACAGTCACCAGATCCAGTTGTGGTTCATGTGGGAACGAGAGTTACCAGGTCCAGGTGAGACCCAGCTGGGGACCACAGCACCAGGTCCAGATTGAGGCCTAGGTGGGGGGAAAGAGTCATCAGGACCAGTTGAGGCCAAAGTGTGGAGCAAAGTTCTCATGTCCAGGTGAGGCCCAGGTGGGGAACAGAGTTACCACGTCCCATTGGTGCCAGGTGGGAAAAGACTCACAAGTTCCAGACGAGGCCTAAGTGAGGAGTAGAATCACCAGGTCCTGTGGAGGCTCAGCAGAGGACCAGTGTCCCAAGCTCCGGGTGAGTCCCAGTGGGGGACCAGAGTCACCCGGTTCTGGTTATATCCAGGTGGGGACCAGAGTCACCACGTCAGGGTGAGGCCCAGAGGGGACGAGAATCACTAGGTCCAGGTGAGGCCCCGATGTGGAACTGAGAAACCAGGTCCCATGATGCCCATATGAGGACCTGAGCCACCAGGTCCAGGCGAAGTCCTTGTGGGAACCAGTCACCTCGTCCAGGTGAGGCCCAGGTGGGACCACAGTCACCAGTTCCAGGTGAGGCCCAGGTATATAAGAGAGTATCCAGGTCCCAATGATGCCCAGGTAAGGACCAGAGTCATCAGGTCCAGGAGAGGCCCAAATATGGATCAGAGTCATTGTGTTCCAGGTGAGGCCAGATGGAGACCACAGGAACCAGGACCAGGAGAGCCCCATATGGGAACCACAGCCATCAGATCCAGGTGAGGTCCAGGTGGGACCACAGTCACAAGGTCCAGGTGAGGCCCTGGTGGCAACAGGATTCACCAAGTGTAGGTGAGGCCCAGGTGGCGACCAGTCACCACATACAGGTGTGGACCAGCTAAGGACCAGATTAACCAGGCCGAATTGAAGCCCAAGGGGTGACCAGAGTCACCGGGTAAGGGTGATTCCCAGAGGGGGCACCAGAGTAACCATTTTAGTTTGAGGCCCAGAATGGGACAAGAGGTCCCTGGTCAAAGTGAGGCCCAGGTGTGGAATTGAGTATCCAGGTCCCAATGATGCCTGGGTGAGGACAAGAGTCACTAGGGCCATGCAGGCCCAGATGGGGAACAGAATCACTAGGTCCTGGTGAAGCATAGAATAAGACCAAAGTCACCAGTATCAGGTGAGCCCATTGTGGGAACCAGAGCCACTCTATCCAGCTGAGTCCCAGGTCCATGTGAGGCCCACGTGAGGACCAGATTCATCAGGTCGAATTGAGGCATAGCTGGGGACAAGAGTCACCACGTCTGGGTGCGGCCTTGGTGGGGCAAGATTCAGCAGTTCTGAGTTAGGTCAAAGTGGGGACGAGAGACACCAGGTCCAAGTGAGGGCAAACAGAGGACCAGAGTCACCAGATCCAGGTGAGATCCAAGTGGGGACCAGAGTCACCAGATCCAGTGAAGTCCAGGTGGGGACCACAGTCACCAGATCTAGGTGAAGCCCAGGTGGAGACCAGAGTCAGTAGGTCCAGATGAGGCCCAGGTAAGGACCAGAGTTACCAGGTACATGTGAGGCCCCGGTGGGGATCAGAGGCAACAAGTCCATGTGAGGCCGGCTTGGGGACCATGGTCAAGAGGTGTACTTGAGGCCCAGTTGTGGAACACAGTAAGGAGGTCCAGGTGAGTCCCCGGTGGTGACAAGAGTCACCACGTCCAGGTGAGGACCAGGTGGGGACCAGGATCACCAGGTACAGTGGAGGCCCTTGAAAGAACCAGAGTCAACAGTTCGAGGTCAGGCGCAGGTGGCAAACAGGGTCAGCAGGTCCAAGTCAGACCATAGTGGGATTCACAGTCACTAGGGCACAGTGAGACCCAGAGGGGGACCAGAGTCACCTGGTCCTGGTGAGGTCCAGTTGTGGTACACAGTCACCGGGTCCAAATTTTGCCCAGTTGAGGACCATGGTCAACAGGGCCAGTTGAGGCCCTGATGGGGACCGGAGTCCCTAAAACCAGGTGAAGCCCAGGTGCGGACCTGAGTCACCAGATCCAGGGTAGTCTCAGGTGCAGACCAGAATCACCAGGTCCAGGTGAGGTGCAGGTGGCAACCACACTCACCAGGTCCCGGTGAGGCCCTGGTGGGACCAGAGTCACGAGGTACATGAGAAGCTAGAAACACTGGATTCACCAGGTCCACATGATGTCCCTGTGGGACCGAGAATCACCATATACAGGTGAGGACCAGTGGGGATCCGACTCACCATGTCCAGGTGAGACCCAGGTGGGAACCAGTCTCACCATGTCCAGGTGTGGCCCAGGTGAAGACCAGAGTTAATAGATCCGGCCAGGTCACTGTTAGTGAACAGTGTAACCATATCCTGATGCTACCCAGGTGGGTACCAGAGACACCAGGTCCTGGTGAGGCCCAGGTTGGACCAGAGATATGAGGTCCAGGTGAGGTCCGATGGGAACCGCAGTCACCAGGTCAGGTGAGGCCATGCTTAGGATCAGAGTCACCAGTTACAATTGAGGCCCAGGTGGAGCCAGAGTCACCTGGTACAAAAGAGGCCAAAGTCAGGACCAGAGACACCAGGATCAGGTCAGTCCCAGTGGTAAATAGAGTAACCATGTCCCGATGATACACAGGTAGAACAGAGTCACCAGGTCCACATGAGTCGCAGGTGGGGAGCATGTTCACTAGGTCCCGGTGAGGCCCAGTTGAGGACCAGAGTCACCAGGTCGAGTTGAGGCCTAGAGGGGTACCAGATTCACCTGGTCTAGGTGACATCCACATGAGGACCAGAGTCACCACGTCAGGGTGAGGCCCAGAGTGGATCCAGAGTCATCATGTCCAGGTGAGGCTCAGGTGTGGAACAGAGTATCCAGTTCATAATGGTCCACAGGGGAGGACAAGCGTCAGCTGATTGAGTTAGGCTCAGTTAGGATGAGAGTCACCAGTTCCAGGTGAGGCCAAGAAGGAGTCCACAGCAATCAGTTTCAGGTGGGGAACAAAGTCATCAGGACTGGGGGAGGCCCAGATGGGGACCAGATTCACCCTGTCCAGGTGATTCCCAGGTGGTGACCAGAGTTACCAGTTCTGGGTGAGGACCAGGTTAGGACCAGATTCACCTGGTCCAAGTGAGGCCCACTTGGGGACCTATGTCACCAGTTATGTCTGAGGCCCATGTGGAAACCCCACTCACCAGGTCCAGGTGAGACCACCCTGCAGGCCATGCAGAGGAACGGTGTCCCGATGAAGCCCAGGTAGGGACCAGAATTACCAGGTCCAGGTGAGGCCAACCTGCAGGCCATGCAGTGGAACCATCTCCCGATGATGCCCAGGTAGGGAGCAGAGTCACCGGGTTCAAATGAGGCCCAGATCGAGGATATTCACTAGGTCCAGTTGAGGCCCAGTTGAGGACCAGAGTCACCAGATCTGGTTGAGGCCTAGAGGGGTACCAGAATCACCTGGTCCAGGTGACATCCAGATGGGGACCAGAGTCACCAGGTCAGGGTAAGGCCCAGAGAGGTTCCAGAGTCATCATGTCCAGGTGAGTCTCAGGTGTGGAACAGAGTAATCAGGTACCAATGATGCCCAGGTGAGTTCCAGAGTCACCAGATCTGGCTGACGCGCAGATAAGATCAGATTCACCAGTTCCAGGTGAGGCAAAAAGAGTCCACAGCAATCAGGTCCAAGTGGGGAAGAAAGTCACCAGGACTCGGTGAGGCCAAGATGAGGAACAGATTCACCAGGTCCAGGTGAGGCCCAGGTCGTGACCAGAGTCCCCGGGTCGGGGAGAGGACCAGGTAAGTACTAGATTCACCAGGTCCAAGAGGCCCACGTGGGGACCTGAGTCACCAGGTATGGGTGAAGCCCAGGTGACAACCCCACTCACCAATTCCAGGTGAGGCCAAACTCCATGCCAGAGTCACCAGATCCAGGTGAGGCCCCACACGGGAACGGAATCACCAGGTTAATGTGAGTCTACAAGGACACCACAGTCACCAGGTCCAGGTGTGGTTCATGTGGGAACGAGAGGCAACAGGTCAAGGTGAGACCCAGGTGGGGACCACAGTCACCAGGTCCAGATTGACGCCTAGGTGGGGGGACCAGAGTCATCAGGACCAGTTGAGGCCAAAGTGAGGAGAACAGATATCATGTCCAAGTGTGGCCCAGGTGGGGAACAGAGTAACCATATCCCATTGATGCCAGGTGGGATAAGAGTCACAAGGTGCAGACGAGGCTTAAGTGAGGAGTAGATTCACCAGATCGTGTTGACGCCCAGTTGAGTACCAGTCTTCCCAGCTCTGGGTGAGTCCCAAAGGGGGACCAGAGTCACCCGGTTCTTGTGATATCCAGGTGAGGACCAGAGTCAACAGGTCAGGGTGAGGCCCAGAGGGGGACGAGAATCACTAGGTTCAGGTGAGTCCCCGATTAGGAACTGAGGTGAGGCCAGACTGAGGACCAGAGTCACCAGATCCAGGTGAGGTCCATGTTGGAAAGAGAGTCACCAGGTCCAGGAGAGGTCCAGGTGGGGACCAGAGTCACCAGATCCAGGTGAAGGCCAGGTGGGGACCAGAGTCACCAGATCCAGGTGAAGCCCAGGTGGGTATCAGAGTCACTATGTCCGATGAGGCCCAGGTGAGGACCAGAGTTACCAGGTACACGTGAGGCGCTGGTAGGTATCAGAGGCAACTGGTCCATTTGAGGCAGGCTTGGGGACCATGGTCAAGAGTTCTACTTGAGGGCCAGTGTGGAACACTGTAACTAGGTCCAAGTGAGTCCCCGGTGGTGACAAGAGTCACCAGGTCCAGGTGAGGCCCAGGTGGGAACCAGGATCACCAGGTACAGGGGAGGCCCTTGAACGAACCAGAGTCATCAGTTCGATTTCAGGCGCAGGTGGCAACTAGGGTCAGCAGGTCCAAGTCAGGCCAAAGTGGGGTTCACAGTCACTAGAGCACGGTGAGACCCACAGGATGACCAGAGTCACCTGCTCCAGGTGAGGTCCAGGTGTGGAACACAGTCACCGGGTCCCATTTTTGCTGTGATGAGGACCATGGTCAACAGGGCCAGGTGAAGCCCAGGTTGGGACCATAGTCACCAGATCCAGGGTAGTCTCAGGTGCAGACCAGAATCACCAGGTCCAGGTGAGGTGCAGGTGGCAACCACACTCACCAGGTCCCGGTGAGGCCCTGGTGGGGAGCAGAGTCACGAGGTACATGAGAAGCTAGAAACACTGCAGCCACCAGGTCCACATGATGTCCATGTGGGAACGAGAATCACCAGTTAGAGGTGAGGACCCAGTGGGGATCCGACTCACCATGTCCAGGTGAGACCCAGGTGGGAACCAGTGTCACCATGCCCAGGTGTGGCGAGGTGAAGACCAGAGATAACAGGTCTGGCTGGGTCACTGTTAGTGAACAGTGTAACCATATCCTGATGCTACCCAGGTGGGTACGAGAGACACCAAGTCCTGGTGAGGCCCAGGTGAGACAAGAGACATGAGGACCAGGTGAGGTCCCGATGGGAACCACAGTCACCAGGTCAGGTGAGGCCATGCTTAGGATCAGAGTCACCAGTTACAGGTGAGACCCAGGTTGAGCCAGATTCACCTGGTAGAGAAGAGGCCAAAGTCAGGACCAGAGTTACCAGGATCAGGTCAGTCCCAGAGGGGAATAGTGTAACCATTTCCCGATGATGCTCAGGTAGAACCAGAGTCAACAGGTCCAGATGAGGCGCAGGTGGGGAGCATGTTCCCTAGGTCCCGGTGAGGCCCAGTTGAGGCCCAGAGTCACCAGGTCAAGTAGAGGCCTAGAGGGGTACCAGATTCACATGGTCTAGGTGACATCCAGATGGGGACCAGAGTCACCATGTCAGGCTGAGGCCCAGAGGGGATCCAGAGTCATCATGTCCAGGTGAGGCTCAGGTGTGTAACAAAGTATCCAGGTCACAATGGTCCACAGGGGAGGACCAGAGTCACCAGATCTGGGTGAGACCCATTTAGGATCAGAGTCACCAGTTCAAGGTGAGACCAAGAAGGAGTCCACAGCAATCAGGTCCAGGTGGGGAACAAAGTCACCAGGACTGGGTGAGGCCCAGATGGGGACCAGATTCACCACGTCCAGGTGATTCCCAGGTGGTGACCAGAGTTACCAGTTCCGGGTGAGGTCCAGGTAAGGACCAGATTCACTATGTCCAAGTGAGACCCACGTGGGGACCTGTGTCACCAGGCATGGGTGAGGCCCAGGTGTCAACCTCACTCACCAGGTCCAGGTGAGGGCAACCTGCAGGCCATGCAGAGGAACCATGTCCCGATGATGCCCAGGTAGGGACCAGAGTTACGAGGTCCAGGTGAGGCTAACCTGCAGGTCATGCAGTGGAGCCATGACCCGATGATGCCCAGGAAGGGACAAGAGTCATCAGGTCCAAATGAGACCCAGATGGAGCATATTCACTAGGTCCAGGTGAGGCCCAGTTGAGGACCAGAGTCACCAGATCTGGTTGAGGCCTAGAGGGGTACCAGAATCAACTGGTACAGGTGACATCCAGATGGGGACCAGATTCACCAGGTCAGAGTGAGGCCCAGAGAGGCTCCAGAGTCATCATGTCCAGGTGAGGCTCAGGTGTGGAACGTAGTGTCCAGGTCATAGTAGTCCACAGGTGAGAACCAGAGTGACCAGATCTGGGTGACGCACAGATATGATCAGATTCACCAGGTCCAGGTGAGGCCAAGAAAGAGTCCATAGCAATCAGCTCCAGGTGGGGAACACAGTCACCAGGACTGGGTGAGGCCCAGATGGGGAGCAAATTCAACAGGTCCAGGTGAGTCCCAGGTGGTGACCAGAGTCCCCGGATCTGGGAGTGGACCAGGTAAGGACCAGATTCACCAGGTCCAAGAGGCCCACGTGGGGAACTGAGTCACCAGGTATTGGGTGGCAACCCGACTCACCAGGTCCAGGTGAGGCCAACTTTCAGGCCAGAGTCACCAGATCCACGTGAGGCCCTAGTGGGGACCGGAGTCACCAGGTAAATGTGCGTCTACAAGAACACCACAGTCACCAAGTCCAGGTGTGGTTCATGTGGGAACGAGAGACACCAGGTCCAGGTGAGAAACAGATGGGGACCACAGTCACCAGGTCCAGATTGATGCCTCGGTGGGAGGACCAGAGTCATCAGGACCAGTTGAGGCTAAAGTGTGGAGCAAAGTTATCATGTCCAGGTGAGGCCCAGGTGGAGAACAGAGTAACCATGTCCCATTGATACCAGGTGGGAAAAGAGTCACAAGGTCCCGGTGAGGCGCAGGTGGCAACAGGATTCACCAAGTCCAGGTGAGGCCCAGGTGGTGAACAGTCACCAGATCCATGTGCGGACCAGCTAAGGAACAGATTCACCAGGCCCAAGTGAAGCCCAAGGGGTGACCAGATTTACCAGGTAAGGGTGAGGCCCAGAGGGGTAACGAGAGTAACCAGTTTAGTTTGAGGTCCAGAATGGGACCAGAGGTCAGTGGTGAAAGTGAGGCCCAGGTGTGGAATAGAGTATCCAGGTCGGAATGCTGCCTGGGTGAGGACCAGAGTCACTAGGGCCATGCAGGCCCAGATGGGGAACAGAATCACTAGGTCCTGGTGAGGCATAGAAAAAGACCACAGTCACCAGTATCAGGTGAGCCCCTTGTGGGAACCAGAGCCACTCTATCCAGCTGAGTCCCAGGTCCATGTGAAGCCCACGTGAGGACCAGATTCATCAGATCGAATTGAGGCATAGCTGGGGACAAATGTCACCAGGTTGGATGCGGCCTAGTTGGGGCAAGATTCAGCAGTTCTGAGTTAGGTCAAAGTGGGGACGAGAGACCCCAGGTCCAGGTGAGGCCAAACTGAGTACCAGAGACACCACATCGAGGTGAGGTCCCTGTTGGAAAGAGAGTCACCAGGTCCAGGAGAGGTCCAGGTGGGGACCAGAGTCACTAGATCCAGGTGAAGTCCAGGTGGGGACCAGAGTCACCAGATCGAGGTGAAGCCCAGGTGGGGACCAGAGTCACAAGGTGCAGATGAGGCCCAGGTGAGAACCAGAGTTACCAGGTACACGTGAGGATCCGGTGGAGATCAGAAGAAACAGGTCCATGTGAGGCCGGCTTGGGGACCTTGGTCAACAGGTCCACTTGAGACCCAGGTGTGGAACACAGTAAGCAGGTCCAGGTGAGTCCCCCGTGGTGACAAGAGTCACCACGTCCAGGTGAGGCCCAGGTGGGGACCAGGATCACCAGGTACAGGGGAGGCCCTTGAAAGAACCAGAGTCACCATTCGATTTCAGGCGCAGGTGGCAACCAGGGTCAGCAGGTCCAAGTCAAGCCAAAGTGGAATTCACAGTCACTAGGGCACGGTGAGACCCAGAGGGGGAGCATAGTCACCTGGTCCATGTGAGGTCCAGTTGTGGAACACAGTCACCAGGTCCCAATTTTTCCCAGTTGAGGACCATGGTCAACAGGGCCAGGTGAGGCCCAGATGGGGCCAGAGTCCCGAAATCCAGGTGAAGCCCAGGTGGGGACCACAGTCACCAGATCCAGGGTAGTCTCAGGTGCTGACCAGAATCACCAAGTCCAGGTGTGGTGCAGGTGGCAACCAAACTCACCCGGTCCCGGTAAGGCACTGGTGGGGACCAAAGTCACGAGGTACATGAGAAGCTAGAAACACATGGGATCCCTGGGTGGCGCAGCGGTTTGGCGCCTGCCTTTGGCCCAGGGCGCGATCATGGAGACCCGGGATCGAATCCCACGTCGGGCTCCCGGTGCATGGTTCCTGCTTCTCCCTCTGTCTGTGTCTCTGCCTCTCTCTCTCTCTGTGACTATCATAAATAAATAAAAATTAAAAGAAAAGATGCTAGAAACACTGCGGCCAACAGGTCCACATGATATCCATGTGGGAACGAGAATCACCAGTTACAGGTGAGGACCAGGTGGGGATCCGACTCACCATGTCCAGGTGAGACCCAGGTGGGAACCAGTCTCACCATGTCCAGATGTGGCCCAGGTGAAGAACAGAGTTAATAGGTCCGGCTGGGTCACTGTTAGTGAACAGTGTAACCGTATCCTGATGCTACCAAGGTGGGTACCAGAGACACCAGGTCCTGGTGAGGCCCAGTTGGGACCAGAGACATGAGGTCCAGGTGAGGTCCCCATGGGAACCACAGTCACCAGGTCAGGTGAGGCCATGCTTAGGATCAGAGTCACCAGTTACAGGTGAGGCACAGGTTGAGCCAGAGTCACCTGGTACAGAAGAGGCCAGTCAGGTCCAGAGTTACCAGGATCAGGTCACTCCAAGTGGGAATAGAGTAACCATGTCCCGATGATGCCCAGGTAGAACCAGAGTCACCAGGCCCAGATGTGGCGCAGGTGGGGAGCATGTTCACTATGTCCCGTTGAGGCCCAGTTGAGGACCAGAGTCACCAAGTCTAGGTGAGGCCTAGAGTGGTACCAGATTCACCTGGTCTGGTGACATCCAGATGGGGACCAGAGTCCCCATGTCAGGCTGAGGCCCAGAGGGGATCCAAAGTCAACATATGCAGGTGAGGCTCAGGTGTGGAACAGAGTATCCAGGTCATAATGGTCCACAGGTGAGGACCAGAGTCACCAGATCTGGGTGAGGCCCAGTTAGCATCAGAGTCAGCAGTTCCAGGTTAGCCCAGAAGGAGTCCACAGCAATCAGGTCCAGGTGGGGAAGAAAGTCAACAGGACTGGGTGAGGCCCAGATGGGGACCAGATTCACCAGGCCCAGGTGATTCCCATGTGGTGACCAGAGTTACCAGTTCCGGGTGACCACCAGGTAAGGTCCAGATTCACCAGGTCCAAGTGAGGCCCACGTGGGGACCTGTGTCACTAGGCAAGGGTGAGACCCAGGTGAGAAACCCACTCACCAGGTCCAGGTGAGGCCAACCTGCAGGCCATGCAGAGGAACCAGGTCCCAATGATGCCCAGGTAGGGACCAGAGTCACCAGGTCCAAATGATGCCCAGATGGAGCATATTCACTAGGTCCAGGTGAGACCCAGTTGAGGACCAGAGTCACCAGACCTGGTTGAGGCCCAGAGGGGTACCATAATCCCCTGGTCCAGGTGACTTCCATATGGGGACCAGAGTCACCAGGTTAGGTTGATAGCCAGGGAGATCCAGAGTCATCATGTCCAGGGGAGCCTCAGGTGTGGATCAGAGTCACCAGGACCAATGATGCCCAAGTGAGGACCAGAGTAACCAGGTACACGTGAGGCCCCGGTGGGGATCAGAGGCAACAGGTCCATGTGAGGTAGGCTTGGGGACCATGGTCAACAGGTTTATTGAGGCCCAGGTGTGGAACACAGTAAGCAGGTCCAGTTGAGTCCCCAGTGGTGACAAGAGTCACCAGGTCCAGGTGAGGCCCGGTGGGGACCAGGATCACCAGGTACAGGGGAGGCCCTTGAAAGAACCAGAGTCAACAGTTCGACGTCAGGCGAAGGTTCCAACCAGGGTCAGCAGGTCCAAGTCAGGCCAAAGTGGGTTCCACAGTCACTAGGGCACGGTGAGACCTAGAGGGGAACCAGAGTCACGTGGTCCAGGTGAGTTCCAGTTGTGGAACACAGTCACCGCGTCCCAATTTTGCCCAGTTGTGGACCATGGTCAACAGGGCCATGTGAGCCCCAGATGGGGACCGGAGTCCCCAAATCCAGGTGAAGCCCAGGTGGGGACCACAGTCACTAGATCCAGAGTAGTCTCAGGTGCAGACCAGAATCACCAGGTGCAGGTGAGATGCAGGTGGCAACCACACTGACCTGGTCCCGGTGACGGCCTGGTGGGGACCAGAGTCACGAGTTACATGAGAAGCTAGAAACACTGAAACCACCAGGTCCACATGATGTCCTTGTGGAAACGAGAATCACCAGTTACAGGTGAGGACCATTGGGGATCTGAGTCACCATGTCCAGGGGAGACCAAGGTGGGAATCAGTGTCACCATGTCCAGGTGTGGCCCAGGTGAAGACCAGAGTTAATAGGTCCGGCTGGGTCACTGTTAGTGAACAGTGTAACCATATTCTGATGCTACCCAGGTGCGTACCAGAGACTCCAGGCCCTGGTGAGTCCCAGGTGGGACCAGAGACATGAGGTCCAGGTGAGGTCCCGATGGGAACCACAGTCACCAGGTCAGGTGAGGCTATGCTTAGAATCAGTCACCAGTTACAGGTGAGGCCCAGTTAGAGCCAGAATCACCTGGTACAGAGAGGCCAAAGTCAGGACCAGAGTTATCAGGATCAGGTCAGTCCCAGTGGGGAATAGAGTAACCATGTCCGATGATGCCCACGTAGAACCAGAGTCAACTTGTCCAGATGAGGCGCAGGTGGGGAGCATATTCACTAGGTCCCGGTGAGGCCCAGTTGAGGACTAGAGTCACCAGGTTTGGTTGAGGCCTAGAGGGGTACCAGATTCACCTGGTCTAGGTGACATCCAGATGGGGACCAGAATCACCATGACAGGGGGAGGCCCAGAGTAGATCCAGAGTCATCATGTCCAGGTGAGGCTCAGGTGTGGAAAGAGTATCCAGGTCATAATGATCCACAGGTGAGGACCAGAGTCAGCAGATCTGGGTGAGGCCCAGTTGGGATCAGAGTCACCAGTTCCAGGTGAGGCCAAGAACGAGTCCACAGCAATCAGGTCCAGATGGGGAACAAAGTCACCAGGACTGAGTGAGGCCCAGATGGGGACCAGATTCACCAGGCCCAGGTGATTCCCAGGTGGTGACCAGGTTACGTGTTAGGGGTGAGGACCAGGTAAGGACCAGATTCACCAGGTCCAAGTGAGGCCCACATGGCGACCTGTGTCACGAGGTATGGGTGAGGCCCAGGTGGCAACCCCACTCACCAGGTCCAGGTGAGGCCAACCTGCAGGCCATGCAGAGGCACCATATCCCGATGATGCCCAGGTAGGGACGAGAGATACCAGGTCCAGCTGAGGCCAACCTGCAGGCCATGCAGTGGAACCATGTCCCGATGATGCCCAGGAAGGGACCAGAGTCACCAGGCCCAAATGAGGCCCAGATGGAGCATATTCACTAGTTCCAGGTGAGGCCCAGTTGAGGACCAGAGTCACCAGATCTGGTTGAGGTCTAGAGGGGTACCAGAATCACCTGGTCCAGGTGACATCCAGATGGGTCCAGAGTCACCAGATCAGGGTGAGGCCCAGAGAGGTTCCAGAGTCATCATGTCCAGGTGAGGCTCAGGTATGGAACAGAGTCACCAGGTACCAAAGATGCCCAGGTGAGGACCAGAGTCACCAGGTCTGGGTGAAGCACAGATAGGATCAGAGTCACCAGTTCCAGGTGAGGGCAAGAAAGAGTCCATAGCAATCAGGTCCAGGGTCGGAACAAAGTCACCAGGACTGGGTGAGGCCCAGATGGGGACCAGATTCACCAGGTCCATGTGAGTCCCAGGTGGTGACCAGAGTCTCCGGGTCTGGGAGAGGACCAGGTAAGTAACAGGTTCACTGGGTCCAAGAGGCCCACGTGGAGACCTGAGTCACCAGGTATGGGTGAGGCCCAGGTGGCAACTCCACTCACCAGGTCCAGGTGAGGCCACCTGCAGGCTAGAGTCACCAGATCCAGGTAAGGCCCTAGTGGGGACCGGAGTCACCAGGTTATTGTGAGTCTACAAGTACACCACAGGCACCAGGTCCAGGTGTGGTTCATGTGGGAACGAGAGTCACTATGTCCAGGTGAGCCCCAGGTGGGGACCAGTCACCAGTTCCAGATTGAGGCCTAGGTGTGGGACCAGAGTCATCAGGACCAGCTGAGGCCAAACCGCAGAGCAAATTTATCATGTCCAGGTGAGGCCCAGGTGAGGAACAGAGTAACCATGTCCCATTGATGCCAGGTGGGAAAAGAGTCACAAGGTCCAGACGAGGCCTATGTGAGGAGTAGATTCACCAGGTCCTGTTGAGGCCCAGTTGTGGACCGGTGTCCCCAGCTCCGGGTGAGTCCCAGAGGGGGACCAGAGTCACCCGGTTCTAGTGATAACCAGGTGAGGACCAGAGTCACCACGTCAGGATGAGGCCCAGAGGGAGACGAGAATCAGGAGGTTCAAGTGAGGCCCCGATTTGGATCTGTGAAACGAGGTCCCATGATGCCCATATGAGGACCTGAGTCACCAGGTCCAGGTGATGTCCCTGTGGGAACCAGTCACCCGGTTCAGGTGAGGCCCAGGTGGGACCACAGTCACCAGGTCCAGGTGAGGCCCAGGTAAATAAGCGAGTATCCAGGTCCCAATGATGCCCAGGTAAGGACCAGAGTCCACAGGTCCAGGAGAGGCCCAAATATGGATCAGATTCATTGTGTTCCAGGTGAGGCCACATGGAGACCACAGGAACCAGGTCCAGGAGAGCCCCATATGGGAATCAGAGCCACCAGATCCAGGTGAGGTCCAGGAGGGACCACAGTCACAAGGTCCAGGTGAGGCGCAGGTGGCAACATGATTCACCAAGTCCAGGTGAGGCCCACGTCGTGACCTGTCACCAGATCCAGGTGCGGACCAGCTAAGGACCAGATTCACCAGGCTCAAGTGATTCCCAAGGGGTGACCAGATTCACCAGGTAAGGGTGAGTTCCAGAGGGGGAACCAGAGTAACCAGTTTAGATTGAGGCCCAGAATGGGGCCAGAGGTCCCTGGAGAAAGTGAGGCCCAGGTGTGGAATAGAGTATCAAGGTCCCAATGATGCCTGGGTGAGGACCAGAGTCACTAGGGCCATGCAAGTCAACATGGGTAACAGAATCACTAGGTTTTTGTGAGGCATAGAATAAGAACACAGTCACCAGTATCAGTTGAGCCCCTTGTGGGAACCAGAGCCACTCCATCCAGCTGAGTCCCAGGTCCATGTGAGGCCCACGTGAGGACCAGATTCATTAGGTCGAATTGAGGCATAGCTGGGGACAAGAGTCACCAGGTCTGGTTGCGGCCTAGGTGTGGCAAGATTCAGCAGTTCTGAGTTAGGTCAAAGTGAGGACGAGAGACACCAGGTCCAGGTGAGGCCAAACTGAGGACCAGAGTCACCAGATCCAGGTGAGGTCCATGTTGGAAAGAGAGTCACCAGGTCCAGGAGAGGTACAGGTGGGGACCAGAGTCACCAGATCCAGGTAAAGTCCAGGTGGGGATCAGAGTAACGAGATCCAGGAGAAGTCCAGGTGGGCACCAGAGTCTCTAGGTGCAGATGAGGCCCAGGTGAGGACCAGAGTTACCAGGTACACGTGAGGACCCGGTGGGGATCAGAGGCAACAGGTCCATGTTAGGCGGGCTTAGGTACCATGGTCAAGAGGTGTACTTGAGGCCCAGGTGTGGAACACAGTAACCAGGTCCAGGTGAGTCCCCGGTGGTGACAAGAGTCACCACGTCCAGGAGAGGCCCAGGTTGGCACCAGGATCACCAGTTACAGGGGAGGCCCTTGAAAGAACCAGAGTCAACAGTTCGAGGTCAGGCACAGGTGGCAACCAGGGTCAGCAGGTCGTAGCCAGGCCAAAGTGGGGTTCACAGTCACTAGGGTACGGTGAGACCCAGAGGGGGTTCAGAGTCACCTGTTCCAGGTGAGGTCCAGTTGTGGAACACAGTCACAGGGTCCCAATTTTGCCGGGTGAGGACCATGGTCAACAGGGCCAGGTGAGGCCCAGATGGGGACTAGAGTCCCCAAATCCACGTGGAGCCCAGGAGGGAACCACAGTCACCAGATCCAGGGTAGTCTCAGGTGCAGACCAGAATCACCAGTTCCAGGTGAGGTGCAGGTGGCAACCACACTCACCAGGTCCCGGTGAGGCCCTGGTGGGGACCAGAGTCACGAGGTACATGAGAAGTTAGAAACACTGCAGCCACCAGGTGTACATGATGTCCATGCTGGAATGAGAATCACCAGTTACAGTTGAGGACCAGGTGGGGATCCGACTCACCATGTCCAGGTGAGACCCAGGTTGGAACCAGTGTCACCATGTCCAGGTGTGGCCCAGGTGAAGACCAGAGTTAATAGGTCTTTCTGGGTCACTACTAGTGAACAGTGTAACCATATCCTGATGCTACCCAGGTGGGTACCAGAGACACCAGGTCCTGGTGTGGCCCAGGTGGAACCAGAGACACGAGTCCCAGGTGAGGTCCCGATGGGGACCACAGTCACCAGGTCAGGTGAGGCCATGCTTAGGATCTGAGTCACCAGTTACAATTGAGGCCCAGGTTGAGCCAGAGTCACCTGGTACAGAAGAGGCCAAAGTCACGACCAGAGTTACCAGGATCAGGTCAGTCCCAGTGTGGAATAGAGTAACCATGTCCCGGTGATGCCCAGGTAGAACCAGAATTACCAGGTCCAGATGAGGTGCAGGTGGAGAGCATATTCACTAGGTCCCGGTGAGGCCAAGTTGAGGACCGAGTCACCAGGTATAGTTGAGGCTTGGAGTGGTACCAGATTCACCTGGTCTAGGTGACATCCAGATGGGGACCAGAGTCACCATGTCAGGCTGAGGCCCAGAGGGGATCCAGAGTCATCATGTCCAGGTGAGTTTCACGGGTGGAACAGAGTATCCAGGTCATAATGGTCCAGAGGTGAGGACCAGAGTCACCAGATCTGGGTGAGGCCCAGTTAGGATCAGAGTCACTAGTTCCAGGTGACGGCCAAGAAGGAGTACACAGCAATCAGGTCCAGGTGTGAACAAAGTCACCTGGACTGGATGAGGCAAATGGGGACCAGAAACACAATGTCCAGGTGATTCCCAGGTGATGAACAGAGTTACCAGTTCCGTGTGAGGACAAGGGAAGGACCAGATTCAACAGGTCCACGTGAGGACCACGTTGGGACTTGTGTCACCAGGCATGGGTGAGTCTCAGGTGACAACCCCACTCACTAGGTCCAAGTGAGGCCAACCTGCAGGCCATGCCGAGGAACCATGTACTGATGATGCCCAGGTGGGGTCTAGAGTTATCAGGTCCAGGTGAGGCACACTTGCAGGCCATGCAGTGGAACCATGTCCCGGTAATGCCGAGGTATGGATCAGAATCACCATGTCCAAATGAGGCCCAGATGGAGCATATTCACTAGGTCTAGGTGAGGCTCAGTTGAGGACCAGAGTCACCAGATCTGGTTGAGCCGTATAAGGGTACCAGAATCACCTGGTTCAGATGACATCGAGATGGGGACCAGAGTCACCAGGTTAGGGTGAGGCCCAGAGAGGTTCCAGAGTCATCATGTCCAAGTGAGGCTCAGGTGTGGAACAGAGTCACCAGGTACCAATGATGCCCAGTTGAGGACCAGATTCACCAGGTCTGGGTGACGCGAAGATAGGATCGGAGTCACCAGTTCCAGGTGAGGCCAAGAAGGCGTCCACAGCAATCAGGTCCATGTGGGGAACAAAGTCACCAGGATTGGGTGAGACCCAGATGGGGACCAGATTCACCAGGCCCAAGTGATTCCCAGGTGGTGACCAGAGTTACCAGTTCCGGGAAGGAACAGGTAAGGACCAGATTCACCAGGTCCAATTGAGGCCCATTTGGGGACCTGTGTCACCATGTATGGTTGAGCCACAATTGGCAACCCCACTCACCAGGTCCAGGTGAGGCCAACCTGCAGGCGATGGAGACGAACCGTGTCCCGATGATGCCCAGGTAGGGACCAGAGTTACCAGGTCCAGGTGTGGCCAACCTGCAGGCCATGCAGTGGAACCATGTCCTGATGATGCCCAGGTAGGGACCAGAGTTACCACGTCCAGGTGAGGCCAACCTGCATGCCATGCAGTGGAACCATATCCCTATGATGCCCAGGTAGGGACCAGAGTCACCAGGTCCAACTGAGTCCCAGATGGAGCATATTCACTAGGTCCCGGTGAGGCCCAGGTGAGGACCACTGTCCCCAGACCTGGTTGAGGCCTAGAGGGTTCCCAGAGTCACCTGGTCCCCGTGACATCCAGATGCAGACCAGAGTCACCAGGTCAGGGTTAGGCCCAGAGTGGTTCCACAGTCATCATGTCCAGGTGAGGCTCAGGTGTGGAACAGAGTCACCAGGTACCAATGTTGCCCAGGTGAGGACCAGAATGACCAGGTCTGGGCGACGCGCAGATAAGATCAGAGTCACCAGGTCCAGGTGAGGCCAAGAAGGAGTCCACAGCAATCAGGTCCAGGTGGGGAACAAAGTCACCAGGACTGGGTGAGGCCCAGATGGGGAACAGATTCATTCACCAGGTCCAGGTGAGGCCCAGGTGGTGACCAGAGTCCCCGGGTCTGGGAGAGGACCAGGTACGGTCCAGATTCACCAGGTCCAAGAGGCCCACGTGGTGACCTGAGACACCAGGTATGGGTGATGCCCAGGTGGCAACCCCACTCACCAGGTCCAGGTGAGGCCAACCTGCAGGCCAGAGTCACCAGATCCAGGTTAGGCCCTAGTGGGAACAGGAGTCACCAGGTAAATGTGAGTCTACAAGTACACCACAGTCACCAGGTCCAGGTGTGGTTCATGTGGGAACTTAGTCACCAGGTCCAGGTGAGACCCAGGTGGGGACCACAGTCACCAGGTCCAGATTGAGGACAAGGTGGGGCGACCAGTGTCATCAGAACCAGTTGAGGCCAAAGTGTGGAGTAAAGTTATCATGTCCAGGTGAGGCCCAGTTGTGGAACAGAGTAACAATGTCCCAGTGTTGCCAGGTGCGAAAACAGTCACAAAGTCCAGACGAGGCCTAAGTGAGGAGTAGATTCACCAGGTCCTGTTGAGGCCCAGTTGAAGACCAGTGTAACCAGCTCCGGGGGAGTCCCAGAGGGGGCGAGTCACCCAGTACTGGTGATATCCAGGTGGGGACCAGAGTCACCACGTCAGAGTGAGGCCCACAGGGGGACGAAAATCACTAGGTCCAGGTGAGGCCCTGATGTATAACTAAGAAACCATGTCCCATGATGCCCGTATGAGGACCTGAATCACCAGGTCCAGTTGAGGTCCCTGTGGGAAACCGTCACGTCGTCCAGGTGAGGCCCAGGGGGACCACAGTCACCAGTTCCAGGTTAGGCCCAGTTATATAAGAGAGTATCCAGGTCCCAATGATGCCTAGATAAGGACCTGAGTCAACAGGTCCAGGAGAAGCCCAAATATGGATCAGAGTCATTGTGTTCCTGGTGAGGCCAGATGGAGACCACAGGAACCAGGTCCAGGAGAGCCCCATATGGGAACCAGAGCCACCAGATCCAGGTGAGGTCCAGGTGGGACCAGAGTCACAAGGTCCAGGTGAGGCGCAGGTGGCAACAGGATTCACCAAGTCCAGGTGAGGCCCAGGTGGCGACCAGTCACCAGATCCAGGTGAGGATCAGCTAAGGACCAGATTCACCAGGCCCAGGTGAAGCCCAAGGGGTGACCAGCGTCACCAGGTAAGGGTGAGGCCCAGAGGGGAACCAGAGTAACCAGTTTAGTTTGAGGCCCAGAATGGGACCAGAGGTCCCTGGTCAAAGTGAGGCCCAGGTGTGGAATAGAGTATCCAGGTCCCAATGATGCCTGGGTGAGGACCAGAGTCACTAGGGCCATGCAGGCCCAAATGGGTAACAGAATCACTTGGTCCTGGTGAGGCATAGAATAAGACCACATTCATCAGTATCAGGTGAGCCCCTTGTGGGAACCAGAGCCACTCTATCCAGCTGAGTCCCAGGACCATGTGAGGCCCACGTGAGGACCAGATTCATCAGGTCGTATTCAGGCATAGCTGGGGACAAGGGTCACCAGGTCTGGGTGCGGCCTAGGTGGGGCAAGATTCAGCAGTTCTGAGTTAGGTCCAAGTGGGGACGAGAGACACCAGGTCCAGGTGAGTCCAAACTGAGGACCAGAGTCACCAGATCCAGGTGAGGTCCATGTTGGAAAGAGAGTCACGAGGTCCAGGAGAGGTCCAGGTGGAGTCCAGAGTCACCAGATCCAGGTAAAGTCCAGGTGGGGACCAGAGTCACCAGATCCATGTGAAGCCCAGATGGGGACCAGAGTCACTAGGTCCAGATCTGGCCCAGGTGAGGACCAGAGTTGCCAGGTACACGTGAGGACCCGGTGGGGATCAGAGTCAACAGGTCCATGTGAGGCCGGCTTGGGGACCATGGTCAACAGGTCTACTTGAGGCCCAGGTGTGGAACACAGTAAGCAGGTCCAGGTGAGTCCCCATTGGTGACAGGAGTCACCACGTCCAGGTGTGGCCCAGGTCCGACCAGGATCACCAGGTCCAGGGAAGGCCCTTGAAAGAACCAGAGTCAACAGTTCGAGGTCAGGCGCAGGTGGCAACCAGGGTCAGCATGTCCAAGTCAGGCCAAAGTGGGGTTCACAGTCACTAGGGCACGGTGAGACCCAGAGTGGGACCAGTGTCACCTGGTCCATGTGAGGTCCAGTTGTGGAACACAGTCTCCGGTTACCAATTTTGCACAGTTGAGGACCATGGTCAACAGGGCCAGGTGAGGCCCAGATGGGGACCGGAGTCCCGAAATCCAGGTGAAGCCCAGGTGGGGACCACAGGCACCAGATCCAGGGTAGTCTCAGGTGCAGACCAGAATCACCAGGTCCATGTGAGGTGCAGGTGGCAACCACACTCACCCGGTCCTGGTGAGGCCCCGGTGGGGACCAGAGACACGAGGTACATGAGAAGCTTGAAACACTGCAGCCACCAGGTCCACATGATGTCCATGTGGGAACGAGGATCACCAGTTACAGGTGAGGACCAGGTGGGGATCCGACTCACAATGTCCAGGTGAGACCCAGATGGGAACAGTGTCACCATGTCCTGGTGTGCCCCAGGTGAAGACCAGAGTTATTAGGTCCGGCTGGATGAGTGTTAGTGAACAGTGTAACCATATCGTGATGCTACCCAGGTGGGTACCAGAGACACCAGGTCCTGGTGAGGCCCAAGTGTAACTGGAGACATGAGGTCCAGGTGAGGTCCCGATGGGAACCACAGTCACCAGGTCAGGTGAGGCCATGCTTAGGATCAGAGTCACCAGGTACAGGTGAGGCCCAGGTGGACACAGAGTCACCTCTTACAGAAGAGGCCAAAGTCAGGACCAGAGTTACCAGGGTCAGGTGAGTCCCAGTGGGTAATACAGTAACCATGTCCCAATGATGCCCAGGTAGATCCAGAGTCACCAGGTCCATCGAGGCGCAGGTGGGGAGAATATTCACTAGGACCAGGTGAGGCCCAGATGATGACCAGAGTCACTAGGTGTAGTTGAGGCCTAGAGGGGTATCAAATTCACCTGGTCTAGGGGACCTCCAGATGGGGACCAGAGTCACCATGTCATGGTGAGGCCCAGAGGGGATCCAGAGTCATCATGTCCAGGTGAGGTTCAGGTGTGGAACAGAGTATCCAGGTCATAATGGTCCACAGGTGAGGACCAGAGTCACCAGATCTGGGTGAGGCCCAGTTAGGAGCAGAGTCACAATTTTCAGGTGAGGCCAAGAAGGAGTCCACAGCAATCAGGTACAGGTGGGGAACAAAGTCACCAGGACTGGGTGAGGCCCAGATGGGGACCAGATTCACCAGGTCCAGGTGATTCCCAGGTGGTGCCAAGAGTTACCAGTTCCGGGTGAGGACCAGGTAAAGACCAGATTCACCAGGTCCAAGTGAGGCCCACGTGGGGACCTGTGTCACCAGGTATGGGTGAGGCCCAGGTGGCAAGCCCACTCACCATGTCCTGGTGACGCCAACCTGCAGGCCATGCAGAGGAACCGTGTCCCGATGATGCCCAGGTAGGGACCAGAGTTACCAGGTCAAGAAGAGGCCAACCTGCAGACCATTATGTGGAACCATGTCCCGATGTTGCCCACGTAGGGACCAGAGTCACCAGGTCCAAATGAGGCCCAGATGGAGCATATTCACTAGGTCCAGGTGAGGTCCATTTGAGGACCAGAGTCACCATATCTGGTTGAGGCCCAGAGGGGTACCAGAATCCCCTGGTCCAGGTACATCCAGATAGGGACCAGAGTCACCAGTTCCAGGTGAGGCCAAGAAAAAGTCCACAGCAATCAGGTCCACGTGGGGAGCAAAGTCACCAAGACTGTGTGAGACCCAGAAGGGGACCAGATTCACCAGGTCCAGCTGAGGCCCAGGTTGTGACCAGAGTCCCCGGGTCCGGGAGAGGACCAGGTAAGGACCAAATTCACCAGGTCCACATGACCCACGTGGGGAACTGAGTCACCAGGTATGGGTGAGGCCCAGGTGGCAACCACACTCACCAGGTCCAGGTGAGGCCAACCTGCAGGCCAGAGTCACCAGATCCAGGTGAGGCCCTAGTGGGGACGGGAGTCACAAGGTAAATGTGAGTCTACAAGAACACCACAGTCACCAGGTCCAGTAGTGGTTCATGTGGGAACGGGAGTCACCAGGTCCAGCTGAGACCCAGTTGGGGACGACAGTCACCAGGTCCAGATTGAGGCCTAGGTTGGGGGACGAGAGTCATCAGGACCAGTTGAGGCCAAAGTGTGCAGCAAAGTTATCATGTCCAGGTGAGGCCCAGGTGGGGAACAGAGTAACCATGTCCCATTGATGCCAGGTGGGAAAAGAGTCACAATGTCCAGACGAAGCCTAAGTTTGGAGTAGATTCACCAGGTCCTGTTGAGGCCCAGCTGAGGACCAGTGTCCCCAACTCCGGTTGTGTCACCCGGTTCTGGTGATATCCAGGTGGGGACCAGAGTCACCAGATCCAGGTAAAATCCAGGTGGGGACCAGAGTCACCAGATCCAGGTGAAGTCCAGGTGGGGACCAGAGTTTCTAGGTGCAGATAAGGCCCAGGTGAGGCCCAGAGTTACCAGGTACAGGTACACGTGAGGCCCCGGTGGGGATCAGAGGCAACAGGTCCATGTTAGGCGGGCTTGGGGACAATGGTCAAGAGGTGTACTTGAGGCCCAGGTGTGGAACACAGTAAGCAGGTCCAGGTGAGTCCCCGGTGGTGACAAAAGTCACCACGTCAAGGTGAGGACCAGGTGGGCACCAGGATCACCAGGTACAGGGGAGGCCCTTGAAAGAACCAGAGTCAACAGTTCGAGGTCAGGCGCAGGTGGCATCCAGGGTCAGCAGGTCGAAGCCAGGCCAAAGTGGGGTTCACAGTCACTAGGGCACGGTGAGACCCAGAGAGGGACCAGAGTCACCTGGTCCAGGTGAGGTCCAGTTGTGGAACACAGTCACAGGGTCCCAATTTTGCCCAGTTGAGGACCATGGTCAACAGGGCCAGGTGAGGCCCAGATGGGGACCGGAGTCCCCAAATCCAGGTGAAGCCCAGGAGGGAACCACAGTCACCAGATCCAGGGTAGTCTCAGGTGCAGACCAGAATCACCAGGTCCAGGTGAGGTGCAGGTGGCAACCACACTCACCAGGTCCCGGTGAAGCCCTGGTGGGGACCAGAGTCACGAGGGACATGAGAAGCTAGAAACACTGCAGCCACCAGGTCCACATGATGTCCATGTGGGAACGAGAATCACCAGTTACAGGGGAGGACCAGTTGTGGATCCGACTCAGCATGTCCAGGTGAGACCCAGGTGGGAACCAGTGTCACCATGTCCAGGTGTGGCCCAGGTGAAGACCAGAGTTAATAGGTCCGGCTGGGTCACTGTTAGTGAACAGTGTAACCATATCCTAATGCTACCCAGGTGGGTACCAAAGACACCAGGTCCTGGTGAGGCCCAGGTGGGACCAGAGACATGAGTCCGGGTGAGGTCCAGATGGGAACCACAGTCACCAGGTTAGCTGAGGCCATGCTTAGGATCAGAGTCACCAGTTACAGGTGAGGCCCAGGTGGAGCCAGAGTCACCTGGTACAGAAGAGGCCAAAGTCAGGACCAGAGTTACCAGGATCAGGTCAGTCCCAGTGGGGAATAGAGTAACCTTGTCCCGATGATGCCCAAGTAGAACCAGAGTCTCCAAGTCCAGATGAGGCGCAGGTGGGGAGCATGTTCACTAGGTCCCCGTGAGGCCCAGTTGAGGACCAGAGTCACCAGGTCAAGTTGAGGCCTAGAGGGATACCAGATTCATCTGGTCTAGGTGACATCCGGATGGGGACCAGAGTCATCATGTCAGGGTGTGGCCCTGAGGGGATCCAGAGTCATCATGTCCAGGTGAGGCTCAGGTGTGGAACAGAGTATCTAAGTCATAATGGTCCATAGGAGAGGATCAGAGTCACCAGATCTGGGTGAGGCCCACTTAGGATCAGAGTCACCCGTTCCAGGTAAGGCCAAGAAGGAGTCCACAGCAATCAGGTCCAGGTGGGGTGACAAATTCACCAGGATTGGATGTGGACCACATAGGGACCAAATTAAGCTGGTTCAGGTGATGCCCAGGTGGTTACCCGAGTTAGGAGTTTCGGGTGAGGACCAGGTAAGGACCAGATTCACCAGGTCCAAGTGAGGCCCACGTGGGAACCTGTGTCACCAGGCATGGGTGAGGCCAAGGTGGCAACGACACTCACCAGGTCCAGGTGAGTCCAACCTGCAGGCCATGCAGAGGAACCATGTCCCGATAATGCCCAGGTAGGAAGTAGAGTTACCGGGACAGGTGAGGCCAACCTGCAGGCCATGTGTGGAACCATGCCCGATGATGCCCAGGTAGTGACTTGAGTCACCAGGTGCAAATTTGGCCCAGATGGAGCATATTCACTAGGTCCAGGATAGGCCCAGTTGAGAACCAGAGTCACCAGATCTGGTTGAGTCCTAGATGGGTACCAGAATCACCTGGTCCAGGTGAAATCCAGATGGGTCCAGAATCACCAGGTCAGGGTGAGGCCCAGAGGGGTTCCAGAGTCATCATGTCCAGGTGAGGCTCTGGTGTGGAACAGAGTCACCAGGTACCAATGATGCCCAGGTGAGGACCAGAGTCACCAGGTCTGGGTGATGCGCAGATAGGATCAGAGTCACCAGTTCCCGGTGAGGCCAAGAAAGAGTTTACAGAAATCAGGTCCAGGTGGGGAACAAAGTCACCAGGACTTGGTGAGGCCCAGATGGGGACCAGATTCACAGGTCCAGATGAGGCCCAGTTGGGGACCAGAGTCCCCGGGTCCGGGAGAGGACCAGGTAACGACCAGTTTAACAGGTCCAAGAGGCCCACGTGGGGAACTGAGTTACCAGGTATGGGTTGGCAACCCCACTCACCAGGTCCAGGTGAGGACAACCTTCAGGCCAGTGTCACCAGATCCAAGTGAGGCCCTAGTGGGGACCGGAGTCACCAGGTAAATGTGCGGCTACAAAAATACCACAGTCACCAGGTCCAGGTGTGGTTCTTGTGGGAACGAGAGACACCAGGTCCAGGTGAGAACCAGGTGGGGACCACAGTAACCAGGTCCAGATTGAGGCCTAGGTGGGGGGACCAGAGTCATAAGGACCAGTTGAGGCCAAAGTGTGGAGCAAAGTTATCATGTCCAGGTGAGGCCCAGGTGGGGAACAGAGTAACCATGTCCCATTGATGCCAGGTGGGAAAAGAGTCGCAAGGTCCCGGTGAGGCGCAGGTGGCAACAGGATTCACCAAGTCCATGTGAAGCCCAGGTGGGGACCTCAGTCACCAGATCCAGGGTAGTCTCAGGTGCACACCATAATCACCAGGTCCAGGTGTGGTGCAGGTGGCTACCAAACTCACCAGGTCCCGGTGAGGCATTGGTGGGGACCAGAGTCACGAGGTACATGAAAAGCTAGAAACACATAGGATCCCTGGGTGGCGCAGCGGTTTGGCGCCTGCCTTTGGCCCAGGGCGCGATCCTGGAGACCCGGGATCGAATCCCACGTCGGGCTCCCGGTGCATGGAGCCTGCTTCTCCCTCTGCCTGTGTCTCTGCCTCTCTCTCTCTCTGTGACTATCATAAATCAATAAAAATTAAAAAAAAAGATTCTAGAAACACTGCGGCCAACAGGTCCACATGATCTCCATGTGGGAACGAGAATCACCAGTTACAGGTGAGGACAAGGTGGGGATCGGACTCACCATGTCCAGGTGAGACCCAGGTGGGAAACAGTGTCACCATGTCCAGGTGTGGCCCAGGTGAAGACCAGAGTTAATAGATCCGGCTGGGTCACTGTTAGTGAACAGTGTAACCGTATCCTGATACTACCAAGGTGGGTACCAGAGACACCAGGTCCTGGTGAAGCCCAGTTGGGACCAGAGACAAGAGGTCCAGGTGCGGTCCCGATGGGAACCACAGTCACCAGGTAAGGTGAGGCCATGCTTAGGATCAGAGTCACCAGTTACAGGTGAGGCCCAGGTGGAGCCAGAGTCACCTGGTACAGAAGAGACCAAAGTCAGGACCAGAGTTACCAGGATCAGGTCAGTCCCAGTGTTGAATAGAGTAACCATGTCGCGATGATGCCCAGGTAGAAGCAGATTTACCAGGTCCAGATGAGTTGCAGGTGGGAGCATATTCACTAGGTTCCGGTTAGGCCAAGTTGAGGATCGAGTCACCAGGTCGAGTTGAGGCTTGGAGGGGTACCAGATTCACCTGGTCTAGGTGACATCCAGATGGGAACTAGAGTCACCATGTCAGGCTGAGGCCCAGAGGGGATCCAGAGTCATCATGTCCAGGTGAGGCTCACGTTGGAACAGAGTATCCAGGTCATAATGGTCCACAGGTGAGGACCAGAGTCACCAGATCTTGGTGAGGCCCAGTTAGGATCAGAGTCACTAGTTCCAAGTGAGGGCCAAGAAGGAGTACACAGCAATCAGGTCCAGGTGGGAACAAAGTCACCAGGATTGGGTGAGGCCCAATGGGGACCAGAATCATAATGCCCAGGTGATTCCCAGGTGATGACCAGAGTTACCAGTTCCGGGTGAGGACAAGGGAAGGACCAGATTCACCAGGTCCACGTGAGGCCCACGTCGGAACCTGTGTCACCAGGCATGGGTGAGTCTCAGGTGACAACCCCACTCATTAGGTCCAAGTGAGGCCAACCTGCAGGCCATGCCGAGGAACCATGTCCTGATGATGCCCAGATGGGGTCTAGAGTTATCAGGTCCAGGTGAGGCACACCTGCAGGCCATGCAGTGGAACCATGTCCCGGTAATGCCGAGGTAGGAATCAGAATCACCATGTCCAAATGAGGCCCAGATGGAGCATATTCACTAGGTCTAGGTGAGGCCCTGTTGAGGACCAGAGTCACCAGATCTGGTTGAGCCCTATAAGAGTACCAGAATCACCTGGTTCAGGTGACATCGAGATGGGGACCAGAGTCACCAGGTCAGGATGAGGCCCAGAGAGGTTCCAGAGTCATCATGTCCAAGTGAGGCTCAGGTGTGGAACAGAGTCACCAGGTACCAATGATGCCCAGTTGAGGACAAGATTCACCAGGTCTGGTGACGCGCAGATAGGATCAGAGACACCATTTCCAGGTGAGGCCAAGAAGGCGTCCACAGCAATCAGGTCCATGTGGGAACAAAGTCACCAGGACTGGGTGAGGCCCAGATGGGGACCAGTTTCACCAGGCCCAGTTGATTCCCAAGTGGTGACCAGAGTTACCAGTTCTGGGAAGGACCAGATAAGGACCAGATTCACCAGGTCCAATTGAGGCCCACGTGGGGACCTGTGTGACCATGTATGGGTGAGGCACAATTGGCAACCCCACTCACCAGGTCCAGGTGAGGCCAACCTGCAGGCGATGGAGAGGAACCGTGTTCCGATGATGCCCAGGTAGGGACCAGAGTTACCAGGCCCAAGTGAGGCCAACCTGCCGGCCATGCAGTGGAACCATATCCTTATGATGCCAAGGTAGGGACCAGAGTCACCAGGTCCAAATGAGGCCCAAATGGAGCATATTCACTAGGTCCAGGTGAGGCCCAGTTGAGGACCAGAGTCACCAGATCTGGTTGAGGCCTAGAGGGATACGAGAATCCCCTGTTCCAGGTGACATCCAGATGGGGACCAGAGTCACCAGAGAAGGGTAAGGCTCAGTGAGGTTCCAGAGTCATCATGTCCAGGTGAGGCTCAGGTGTAGAACAGAGTCACCATGTACCAATGATGCCCAGGTGAGGACCAGAGTCACCAGGTCTGGGTGACGCGCAGATATGATCAGAGTCACCAGTTCCAGGTGAGGCCAAGAAAGAGTCCACAGCAATCAGGTCCAGGTGGGGAACAAAGTCACCAGGACTGGGTGAGACCCAGATGGGGACCAGATTCACCGGATCCAGGTGAGGCCCAGGTGGTGACCAGAGTCCCCGGGTCTGGGAGAGGACCAGGTAATGACCAGATTCACCAGGTCCAAGAAGCCCACGTGTGGACCTGAGTCAACACGTATGTGTGAGGCCCATGTGGCAACCCGACTCACCAGGTCCAGGTGAGGCCAACCTGCAGGTCAGAGTCACCAGATCCAGGTGAGGCCCTAGTGGGGACCGGAGTCACAGGTAAATGTGAGTCTACAAGAACACCACAGTCAACAGGGCCAGGTGTGTTTCAAGTGGGAACGAGAGTCACCAGGTCCAGGTGACACCCAGGTGGGGACCACACTCACCAGGTCCAGATTGAGGTCTAGGTGGGGGGACAAGATTCATCAGGACCAGTTGAGGCCAAAGCGTGGATCAAAGTTATCATGTCCAGGAGAGGCGCAGGTGGGCAACAGTGTAACCATGTCCCATTGATGCCAGGTGGGAAAAGAGTCACAAGGTCCAGACAAGGCCTAAGTGAGGAGTAGATTCACCAGGTCCTGTTGAGGCCCAGCTGAGGACCAGTGTCCCCAGCTCCGGGAGAGTCCCAGAGGGGAACCAGAGTCACCCGGTTCTGGTGATATCCAGGGGTGACCAGAGTCACCACGTCAGGTTGAGGCCCAGAGGGGGACGAGAATCACTAGGTCCAGGTGAGGCCCCGATGTGGAACTGAGAAACCAGGTACCATGATGCCCATATGAGGACCTGAGTCACCAAGTCCAGGTGAGGTCCCTGTGGGAACCAGTCACCTCATCCAGTAGAGGCCCGGGTGGGACCACAGTCACCAGGTCCACGTAAAGTCCAGGTGGGGACCAGAGTCTCCAGATCCAGGTGAAGCCCAGGTGGGGACCACAGTCACCACATCCAGGGTAGTCTCAGGTGCAGACCAGAATCACCAGGTTCAGGTGAAGTGCAGGTGGCAAGCACACTCACCAGGAACGGGTGGACCCTGGTGAGGACCAGAGTCATGAGGTACATGCAAACCTAGAAACACTGCAGCCACCAGGTCCACATGATGTTCATGTGGGAACGAGAATCACCAGTTACAGGTGAGGACCAGGTGGTGATCCGACTCACCATGTCCAGGTGAGACCCAGGTGGGAAACAGTGTCACCATGACCAGGTGTGGCCCATGTGAAGACTAGAGTTAATAGGTCCGGCTGGGTCACTGTTAGTGAACAGTGTAACCATATCCTGATGCTACCCTGGTGGGAACCAGAGACACCAGGTCCTGGTGACCCCGAGATGGGACCAGAGACCTGAGGTCCAGTTGAGGTCTCGATGGGAACCACAGTCACCATGTCAGGTGAGGCCATGCTTAGAATCAGAGTCACCAGTTACAGGTGAGGCCCAGGTGTAGCCAGAGTCACCTGGTAGAGAAGAGGCCAAAGTCAGGACCAGAGTTACCAGGATCAGGTCAGTCCCAGAGGGGAATAGAGTAACCATGTCCCGATGATGCCCAGGTAGAACCAGAGTCACCAGGTCCAGATGAGGCGCAGGTGGGGAGCATGTTCACTAGGTCATGGTGAGGCCCAGTTGAGGACCAGAGTCACCAGGTCAAGTTGAGGCCTAGAGGGGTACCAGATTCACCTGGTCTAGGTGACATCCAGATGGGGACCAGAGTCACCATGTCAGGCTGAGGCCCATAGGGGATATAGAGTCATCATGTCCAGGTGAGGCTCAGGTGTGTAACAAAGTATCCAGGTCATAATGGTCCACAGGTGAGGACCAGAGTCACCAGATATGGGTGAGACCCAGTTAGGATCAGAGTCACCAGTTCAAGGTGAGGCCAAGAAGGAGTCCACAGGAATCAGGCACAGGTGGGGAACAAAGTCACCAGGACTGAGTGAGGCCTAGATGGGGACCAGATTCACCAGGTCCAGGTTATTCCCAGGTGGTGACCAGAGTTACCAATTCCAGGTGAGGTCCAGGTAAGGACCAGATTCACCAGGTCCAAGTGAGACCCACGTGGGGACCTGTGTCACGAGACATGGGTGAGGCTCAGGTGTCAACCCAATTCACCAGGTCCAGGTCAGGGCAACCTGCAGGCCATTGAGAGTAACCATGTCCCGATGATGCCCAGGTAGGGACTAGAGTTACCAGGTCCAGGTGAGGCCAACCTGCAGGGCATGCAGTAGAACCATGTCCCGATGATGCCCAGGTAGGGACCAGAGTTACCAGGTCCAGGTGAGGCCAACCTTCAGGTCATGCAGTGGAGCCATGTCCCTATGATCCCCAGGAAAGGACAAGAGTCACCAGGTCCAAATGAGGCCCAGATGGAGCATATTCACTAGCTCCAGGTGAGGCCCAGTTGAGGACCAGAGTCACCAGATCTGGTTGAGGCATAGAGGGGTACCAGAATCACCTGGTACAGGTGACATCCAAATGGGGACCAGAGTCACCAGGTCAGGGTGAGGCCCAGAGGGGCTCCAGAGTCATCATGTCCAGGTGAGGCTCAGGTGTGGAACACAGTGTCCAGGTCATAGTGGTCCACAGGTGAGGACCAGAGTGACCAGATCTGGGTGATGCGCAGATAGGATCAGAGTCACCAGTTCCAGGTGAGGCCCAGAAAGAGTCCACAGCAATCAGGTCCAGGTGGGGAACACAGTCACCGGGACTGGGTGAGGCCCAGATTGGGACCAGATTCAACATGTCCAGGTGAGGCCCAGGTGGTGACCAGTGTCCCCGGGTCTGGGAGTGGACCAGGTAAGGACCAGATTCACCAGGTCCTAGAGGCCCACGTGGGGAACTGAGTCACCAGTTATGGGGTGGCAACCCGACTCACCAGGTCCAGGTGAGGCCAACCTTCAGGCCAGAGTCACCAGATCCACGTGAGGCCCTAGTGGGGACCGGAGTCTCCAGGTAAATGTGCGTCTACAAGAACACCACAGTCACCAAGTCCAGGTGTTGTTCATGTGGGAACGAGAGACACCAGGTCCAGGAGAGAACCAGGTGGCGACCACAGTGACCAGGTCCAGATTGAAGCCTAGGTGGGGGGACCAGAGTCATCAGGACCAGTTGAGGCCACAGTGTGGAGCAAAGTTATCATGTCCAGGCAAGGCCCAGGTGGGGAACAGAGTAACCATGTCCCATTGATGCCAGGTGGGAAAAGAGTCACAAGGTCCCGGTGAGGCGCAGGTGGCAACAGGATTCTCCAAGTCCAGGTGAGGCCCAGGTGGCGACCAGTCACCAGATCCATGTGAGGACCAGCTAAGGACCAGATTCACCAGGACCAAGTGAAGCCCAAGGGATGACCAGATTACCGTGTAAGGGTGAGGCCAAAAGGGGAACCAGAGTAACCAGTTTAGTTTGAGGCCCAGAATGGGACCAGAGGTCCGGGGTCAAAGTGAGGCCCAGGTGTGGAATAGAGTACCCAGGTTCGAATGATGCCTGGGTGAGGACCAGAGTCACTAATGCCATGCAGGCCCAGATGGGGAACAGAATCACTAGGTCCTGGTGAGGCATAGAAAAAGACCACAGTCCCCAGTATCAGGTGAGTCCCTTGTGGGAACCAGAGCCACTGTATCCAGCTGAGTCCCTGGTCCATGTGAAGCCCACGTGAGGACCAGATTCTTCAGGTCGAATTGAGGCATAGCTGGGGACAAGAGTCACCAGGTCTGGGTGCGGCCTAGGTGGGGCAAGATTCAGCAGTACTGAGTTATGTCAAAGTGGTGACGAGAGACACCAGGTCCAGGTGAGGCCAAACTGATTACCAGATTCACCACATCCAGGTGAGACCCATGTTGGAAAGAGAGTAACCAGGTCCAGGAGAGGTTCATGTGGGGACCAGAGTCACTATATCCAGGTGAAGTCCAGGTGGGGACCAGAGTCACCAGATCGAGGTGAAGCCCAGGTGGGGACCAGAGTCACTAGGTGCAGATGAGGCCCAGGTGAGGACCAGTGTTACCAGGTACAAGTGAGGATCCGGTGGGGATCAGAGGCAACAGGTCCATGTGAGGCCGGCTTGGGGACCATCGTCAACAGGTCCACTTGAGACCCAGGTGTGAAACACAGTAAACAGGTCCAGGTTAGTCCCCCGTGGTGACAAGAGTCACCACGTCCAGGTGAGGTCCAGGTGGGGACCAGGATCACCAGGTACAGGGGAGGCCCTTGAAAGAACCAGAGTCAACAGTTCGAGGTCAGGCGCAGGTGGCAACCAGGGTCAGCAGGTCCAAGTCAAGCCAAAGGGGACTTCACAGTCACTAGGGCACGGTGAGACCCAGAGGGGGAGCATAGTCACATGGTCCCGGTGAGGTTCAGTTGTGGAACACAGTAACCAGATCCCAATTTTGCCCAGTTGAGGACCATGGTCAACAGGGCCAGGTGAGGCCCAGATGGGGACCGGAGTCCCGAAATCCAGGTGAAGCCCAGGTGGGGACCACAGTCACCAGATCCAGTGTAGACTCAGGTGCAGACCAGAATCACCAGGTCCAGGTGTGGTGCAGGTGGCAACAAAACTCACCAGGTCCCGGTAAGGCATTGGTAGGGTACATGAGAAGTCACGAGGTACATGAGAAGCTAGAAACACATGGGATCCCTGGGTGGCGCAGCGGTTTGGCGCCTGCCTTTGGACCAGGGCGTTTTCCTGGAGACCCGGGATCGAATCCCACGTCGGGCTCCCGGTGCATGGAGCCTGCTTCTCCCTCTGCCTGTGTCTCTGCCTCTCTCTCTCTCTGTGACTATCATAAATAAATAAAAATTAAAAAAAAAGATGCTAGAAACACTGCGGCCAACAGGTCCACATGATCTCCATGTGGGAACGAGAATCACCAGTTACAGGTGAGGACCAGGTGGGGATCGGACTCACCATGTCCAGGTGAGACCCAGGTGGGAAACAGTGTCACCATGTCCAGGTGTGGCCCAGGTGAAGACCAGAGTTAATAGGTCCGGCTGGGTCACTGTTAGTGAACAGTGTAACCATATCCTGATGCTGCCCATGTGGGTAGCAGAGACACCAGGTCCTGGTGAGGCCCAAGTGGGACCAGAGACATGAGGTCCAGGTGAGGTCCCGATGGGAACCACAGTCACCAGGTCAGGTGAGGCCATGCTTAGGATCAGAGTCACCAGTTCCAGGTGAGGCCCAGGTGGAGCCAGAGTCACCTGGTACAGAAGGGGCCAAAGTCAGGACCAGAGTTACCAGGATCAGGTCACTCCAAGTGGGAATAGAGTAATCATGTCCCGGTGATGCCCAGGTAGAACCAGAGTCACCAGGCCCAGATGTGGCGCAGGTGGGGAGCATGTTCACTAGGTCCCGTTGAGGCCCAGTTGAGGACCAGAGTCACCAGGTCTAGGTGAGGCTTGGAGGGGTACCAGATTCACCTGGTCTGATGACAAACAGATGTGGACCAGAGTCCCCATGTCAGGCTGAGGCCCAGAGTGGATCCAGAGTCAACTTATCCAGGTGAGGCTCAGGTGTGGAACAGAATATCCAGGTCATAATGGTCCACAGGTGAAGACCAGAATCACCAGATCTGGGTGAGGTCCAGTTAGCATCAGAGTCAGCAGTTCCAGGTTAGCCAAGAAGGAGTCCACAGCAATCAGGTCCAGGTGGGGAACAAAGTCACCGGGACTGAGTGAGGCCCAGATGGGGACCAGATTCACCAGGTCCAGGTGAGGCCCAGATGGTGACCAGAGTCCCCAGGTCTGGGAGAGGACCAGGTAAGGACCAGATTCACCAGGTAGAAGAGGCCCACATGGGGACCTGAGTCACCAATTATGGGTGAGGCCCAGGTGGCATCCCCACTAACCAGAACCATGTGAGGCCAACCTGCAGGCCAAGTCACCCGATCCACGTGAGGACCTACTGGGGACTGGAGTCACCAGTTAAAAATGATTCTACAAAAACAACACAGTCACCAGATCCTGGTGTGGTTCATGTGGGAATGAGAGCCACCAGGTCCAGGTGAGACCTAGGTGGGGACCACAATCACCAGGTCCAATTGAGGCCCAGGTGGGACCACAGTCAACAGGTCCAGATTGAGGCCTACGTGGGGGGACCAGATTCATCAGGACCAGTTGAGGCCAAAGTGTGGAGCAAAGTTATCATATCCAGGTGAGGCCCAGTTGGGGAACAGAGTAACCATGTCCCATTGATGTCAGGTGGGAAGAGTCACAGGTCCAGACGAGGTTTAAGTGAGGAGTAGATTCACCAGGTCCTGTTGAGGCCCAGTTGAGGACCAGTGTCCCCAGCTCTGGGTGAGTCCCAGAGGGGAACCAGAGTCACCGGTCTGGTGATATCCAGGTGGGGACCAGAGTCACCACGTCAGGGTGAGGCCCAGAGGGGGACGAGAATCACTAGGTCCAGGTGATGCCCCAATGTGGACCTGAGAAAGCAGGACCCATGATGCCCATATGAGGACATGAGTCACCAGGTACAGGTGAGGTCCCTGTGGGAACCAGTCACCTCGTCCAGGTGAGGCCAGGTGGGACCACAGTCACCAGGTCTAGGTGAGGCCCAGGTATATAGAGAGTATATCCAGGTCCCAAGGTAAGGACAGAGTAAACAGGTCTAGGAGAGGCCCAAATATGGATCAGAGTCATTTTGTTCCAGGTGAGGCCAGATGGAGACCACAACAGCCAGGTCCAGGAGAGCCCCATATGGGAACTAGAGCCACCAGATCCAGGTGAGGTCCAGGTGGGACCACAGTCACAAGGTCCAGGGGAGGCGCAGATGGCAACAGGATTCACCAAGCCCAGGTGAGGCCCAGGTGGCGACCTGTCCCCAGATCCATGTGTGGACCAGCTAAGGACCAGATTCACCAGGCCCAAGTGAAGCCCAAGGGGTGACCAGAGTCACCACGTAAGGGTGAGGCCCAGAGTGGAACCAGAGTAACCAGTTTAGTTTGAGGCCCAGAATGGGACCAGAGGTCACTGGTCAAAGTGAGGTCCAGGTGTGGAACAGAGTATCCAGGTCCCAATGATGCCTGGGTGAGGACCAGAGTTACTAGGGCCATGCAGGCCCAGATGGGGAACAGAATCACCAGGTCCTGTTGAGACATAGAATAAGACCACATTCAGCAGTATCAGGTAAGCCCCTTGTGGGAACCAGAGCCACTCTATCCAGCTGAGTCCCAGGTCCATGTGAGGCCCACGTGAGGACCAGATTCATCAGGTTGAATAGAGGCATAGCTGGGGACAAGAGTCACCAGGTCTGGGTGCGGCCTAGGTGGGGCAAGATTCAGCAGTTCTGAGTTAGGTCCAAGTGGGGACGAGAGACACCAGGTCCAGGTGAGGCCAAACTGAGGACCAGAGTCACCAGATCCAGGTGAGGTCCATGTTGGAAAGAGAGTCACCAGGTCCAGGAGAGGTCCAGGTGAGGACCAGAGTCCCCAGATCCAGGTGAAGTCCAGGTGGGGATCAGAGTCACCAGATCCAGGTGAAGCCCAGGTGGGGACCAGAGTCACTAGGTCCAGATGAGGCCCAGGTGAGGACCAGAGTTACCAGGTACACGTGAGGCGCCGGTAGGTATCAGAGGCAACAGGTCCATGTGAGGCAGGCTTGGGGACCATGGTCAAGAATTCTACTTGTGGCCCAGTGTGGAACACTGTAACCAGGTCCAAGTGAGTCCCCGGTGGTGACAAGAGTCACCAGGTCCAGGTAAGGCCCAGGTGGGGACCAGGATCACCAGGTACAGGGGAGGCCCTTGAAAGAACCAGAGTCAACATTTCGAGGTCAGACGCAGGTAGCAACCAGGGTCAGCAGGTCCAAGTCAGGCCAAAGTGGGGTTCACAGTCACTAGAGCACGGTGAGACCCAGAGGGGGACCAGAGTAACCTGGTCCAGGTGAGGTCCAGGTGTGGAACACAGTCACCGGGTCCCAATTTTGCCCAGTTGAGGACCATGGTCAACAGGGCCAGGTGAGGCCCAGATGGGAATCGGAGTGCCCAAATCCAGGTGAAGCCCATATTGGCACCATAGTCACCCGATCCAGGGTAGTCTCAGGTGCAGACCAGAATCACTAGGTCCAGGTGAGGTGCAGGTGGCAACCACACTCACCAGGTCCCGGTGAGGCCCTGGTGGAGACCAGAGTCACGAGGTACATGAGAATCTAGAAACACTGCAGCCACCAGGTCCACATGATGTCCATGTGGGAACGAGAATCACCAGTTAGAGGTGAGGACCCTGTGGGATTCCGACTCACCATGTCCAGGTGAGACCCAGGTGGGAACCAGTGTCACCATGTCCAGGTGTGGCCCAGGTGAAGACCAGAGTTAATAGGTCCGGCTGGGTCACTGTTAATGAACAGTGTAACCATATCCTGATGCTACCCAGGGGGGTACGAGAGACACCAACTCCCGGTGAGGCCCAGGTGAGACCAGAGACATGAGGATCAGGTGAGGTCCCATGGGCACCACAGACATCAGGTGAGGTGAGTCCATGCTTAGGATCAGATTCAACAGTTACAGGTGAGGTCCAGGTGGAGCCAGAGTCACCTGGTACAGAAGAGCCAAAAGTCAGGACCAGAGTTACCAGGATCAGGTCAGTCCCAGTGGTGAATAGAGTAACCATGACCCGATGATGCCCAGGTAGGACCAGAGTCACCAGGTCCAGATAAGGCGCAGGTGGGGAGCATATTCACTAGGTCCCGGTGAGGCCCAGAGGACCAGTGTCACCAGGACTAGTTGAGGCCAGAGGGGTACCAGAGTCACCTGGTCTTGGTGACATCCAGATGGGGACCAGAGTCTTCAGGTCAGGGTGAGGCCCAGAGAGGTTCCAGAGTCAACATGTGCAGGTGAGGCTCAGGTGTGGAACAGAGTAACCAGGTACCAATGATTCCCAGGTGAGGACCAGAGTCACCATGACTGGGTGACGCGCAGATAGGATCTCAGTCACCAGTTCCAGGTGAGGCCAAGAAACAGTCCAAAGCAATCAGGTACAGGTGGGGAACAAAGTCACCTGGACTGAGTGAGGCCCAGATGGGGACCAGATCCACCAGTTCCTGGTGAGCCCAGGTGGTGACCAGAGTCCCCGGATCTGGGAGAGGAACAGGTAAGGACCAGATTCACCAGGTCCAAGAGTCTCACGTTGGGACCTGAGTCACCAGGTATGGGTGAGACCCAGGTGGCAACCCCACACACCAGGTCCAGGTGAGGCCAACCTGCAGGCCATGCAAAGGAACCATGTCCCGATGATGCCCAGGTAGGGACCAGAGTCACCAGTTCCAGATGAGGCGCAGGTGAGGAGCATGTTCACTAGGTCCCGTTGAGGCCCAGTTGAGGACCACTGTCACCAGATCTGGTTGAGGCTTAGAGGGGTACCAGAATCACCTCCTCCAGGTGACATCCAGATGGGGACCAGAGGCATCAGTTCAGGGAGAGGCCCAGAGTGGTTCCAGAGTCATCATGTCCAGGTTAGGCTCAGGCGTGGAACAGAGTCACCAGGTACCAATGATGCTCAGGTGAGGCCCAGAGTCACCAGATCTGGGTGACGCGCAGATAGGATCAGAGTCACCAGGTCCAGGTGAGGCCAAGAAAGAGTCCACAGCAATGAGGGCCACGTGGGGAACAAAGTCACCAGGACTGGGTGAGGCCCAGATGGGGACCAGATTCACCAGGTCCAGGTGAGGCCCAGGTGGTGACCAGAGTCCCCGGGTCTGGGACAGGACCAGGTAAGGACCAGATTCACCAGGTCCAAGAGGCCCACGAGGGGAATTGAGTCACCAGCTATGTGTGAGGCCCAGGTGGCAACCCCACTCACCAGGTCAAGGTGAGGCCAACCGGCAGGCCAGAGTCACCAGATCCAGGTGAGGCCCTAGTGGGGACCAGTGTCACCAGGTAAATGTGAGTCTACAAGAACACCACAGTCACCAGGTCCAGTTGAGGTTCATGTGGGAACGAGAATCACCAGTTACAGGTGAGGACCAGGTGGGGATCCGACACACCATGTCCAGGTGAGACCCTGGTGGGAACCAGTGACACCCTGTCCAGGTGTGGCCCAGGTGAAGACCAGAGTTAATAGTTCCGCCTGGGTCACTGTTAGTGAACAGTGTAACCATATCCTGATGCTACCCTGGTGGGTACCAGAGACACCAGGTCCTGGTGAGGGTCAGGAGGGACCAGAGACATGAGGTCCAGGTGAGGTTCCATTGGGAACCACAGTCACCAGGTCGGGTGAAGCCATGCTTAGGATCAGAGTCACCAGCTAGAGGCGAGGACCAGGTGGAGCCAGAGTCACCTGGGACAGAAGAGGCCAAGGTCAGGACCAGAGTTACCAGGATCAGGTCAGTCCCAGTGGGGAATAGAGTAACCATGTCCCGATGATGCCCAGGTAGAACCAGAGTCACCAGGTCCAGATGAGGCGCAGGTGGGGAGCATATTCACTAGGTCCCGGTGAGGCCCATTTGAGGACCAAAATGCCCAGGTCTAGTTGAGGCCTACAGGGGTACCAGATTCACCTGGGGTAGGTGACATCCAGATGGGGACCAGAGTCACGATGTCAGGGTGAGGCCCAGAGGGGATCCAGAGTCATCATGTCCAGGTGAGGGTCAGGTGTGGAACAGAGTATCCAGGTCATAATGGTCCACAGGTGAAGACCAGAGTCACCAGATCTGAGTGAGGCCCACATAGCATCAGACTCACCAGTACCAGGTGAGGCCAAGAATTGTCCACAGCAATCAGGTCCCCGTGGTGACCAGAGTTACCATTTCCGGGTGAGGACCAGGTAAGGTCCAGATTCACCAGGTCCAAGTGAGGCCCACGTGGGGACCTGTGTCACCGGTATGGGTGAGGCCCAGATTCAACCCCACTCACCAGGTCCAGGGGAGGCCAACCTTCCGGCCATGCAGAGGAACGGTGTCCCGATAATGCCCAGGTATGGACCAGAGTTACGAGTTGCAGGTGAGGCCCTAATGGGGACCGGAGTCACCAGGTAAATGTGAGTCTACAATAACACCAAAATCACCAGGTCCTGGTGTGGTTCATGTGGGAACGAGAGTCACCAGGTCCAGGTGAGACCCAGGTGGGGACCACAGCCAACAAGTCCAGATTGAGGACTAGGTGGGGGACCAGAGTCATCAGGACCAGTTGAAGCCAAAGTGCGGAGCAAAGTTATCATGTCCAGGTGAGGCCCAGGTGGGGAACAGAGTAACCATGTCCCATTGATGCCAGGTCGGAAAAGAGTCACAAGGTCCAGACGAGGCCTAAGTGAGGAGTAGATTCACCAGGTTCTGTTGAGGCCCAGTTGAGGAGCAGTGTCCCCAGCTCCGGGTGAGTCCCAGAGGGGGACCAGAGTCACCCGGTTCTGGTGATATCCAGCTGGAAACCAGAGTCACCACGTCAGGGTGAGGCCTAGAGGGGGACGAGTATCACTAGTTCCAGGTGAGGCCCCGATGTGGAACTGAGAAACCAGGTCCCATGATGCCCATATGAGGACCTGAGTCACCAGGTCCAGGTGAGATCCCTGTGGGAACCAGGCACCTCGTCCAAGTGAGGCCCAGGTGGGACCACATTCACCAGGTCCAGGTGAGGCCCAGGTATATAAGTGAGTATCCAGGTCCCAATGAGGCCAGGTAAGGACCAGAGACAACAGATCCAGGATAGGCCCAAATATGGATCAGAATCATTGTTTTCCAGGTGAGGCCAGATGGAGACCACATTCACCAGGTCCAGGTGAGGCCCAGGTGGTGACCAGAGTCCCCGGGTCTGGGACAGGACCAGGTAAGGACCAGATTCACCAGGTCCAAGAGGCCCACGAGGGGAATTGAGTCACCAGCTATGTTTGAGGCCCAGGTGGCAACCCCACTCACCAGTTCAAGGTGAGGCCAACCTGCAGGCCATGCTGAGGAGCCATGTCCCGATGATGCCCAGGTTGGGACCAGAGTTACCAAGTTCATGTGAGGCCAACCTGCAGGCCATGCAGTGGAACCATGTCCCGATGATGCCCAGGTAGGTACCAGAGTCACCAGGTCCAAATTAGGCCCAGCTGGAGCATATTCCCTAGGTTCAGGTGAGGCCCAGTTGAGGACCAGAGGCACCAGAACTGGTTGAGGCCTAGAGGGGTACCAGAATCACCTGGTCCAGTGACATCCAGATGGGGATCAGAGTCACCAGGTCAGGGTGAGTCCCAGCCAGGTTCCAGAGTCATCATGTCCAGGTGAGGCTCAGGTTCGAACAGAGTAACCAGTTACCAATGATGCCCAGGTTAGGACCAGAGTCACCAGGTCTGAGTGACGCGCAGATAGGATCAGAGTCACCAGATCCAGGTAAGGCCCTAGTGGGGACCGGAGACACCAGGTAAATGTGAGACTACAAGAACAACACAGTCATCAGGTCCAGGTGTGTTTCATGTGGGAATGAGAGTCACAGGTCCAATGAGACCCAGGTGGGGACCACAGTCACCAGGTCCAGATTGAGGTCTAGATGGGGGGACCAGAATCATCAGGATCAGTTGAGGCCAAAGTGTGGAGCAAAGTTATCATGTCCAGGTGAGGCCCAGGTGGGGTACAGAGTAACCATGTCCAATTGATGCCAGGTGGGAAAAGAGTCAGAAGGTCCAGATGAGGCCTAAGTGAGGAGTAGATTCACCAGGTCCTGTTCAGGCCCAGTTGAGTGCCAGTGTCCCCAGCTCCGGGTGAGTCCCAGAGGGGGACCAGAGTTACCCGGTTCTGGTGATATGCAGGTGGGGACCAGAGTCACCACGTCAGAGTGAGGCCCAGAGTGGGACGAGAATCACTAGGTCCAGGGAAGGCCCCGATGTGGAACTGAGAAACCAGGTCCCATAATGCCCATATGAGGATCTGAGTCACCAGGTCCAGGTGAGGTCCCTGTGGGAACCAGTCACCTCATCCAGGTGAGGCCCAGGTAGGACCACAGTCACCAGGTCCAGGAGAGGCCCAGGTATATAAGAGTGTACCCAGGTCCCAATGATGCCCATGTAAGTACCAGAGTCAACAGGTCCAGGAGAGGCCCAAATATGAAACAGAGTCATTGTGTTCCAGGGGAGGCCAGATGGAGACCACAGGAACCAGGTCCAGGAGAGCCCCATATGGAAACCAGAGCCACCAGATCCAGGTGAGGTCCAGGTGGGACCACAGTCACAAGGTACCGGTGACGCGCAGGTGGCAACAGGATTCACCAAGTCCAGGAGAGGCCCAGGGGGCGAACAGTCACCAGATCCAGGTTCGGACCATCTAAGGACCAGAATCACCAGGCCCAAGTGAAGCCCAAGGAGTGACCAGAGTCACCAGGTAAGGGTGAGACCCAGAGTGGTAACCAGAGTAACCAGTTTAGTTTGAGGCCCAGAATGGGACCAGAGGTGCCTGGTCAAAGTGAGGCCCAGGTGTAGAATAGAGTATCCAGGTCCCAATGATGGCTGAGTGAGGACCAGAGTCACTAGGCCCATGCAGGCCCAGATGGGGAACAGAATCACTAGGTCCTGGTGAGGCATAGAATAAGACCACAGTCACCAGTATCAGGTGAGCCCCTTGTGGGAACCAGAGCCACTCTATCCAGCTGAGTCCCAGGTCCATGTGAGGCCCACGTGAGGACCAGATTCATTAGGGCAAATTGAGGCATAGCTGGGGACAAGAGTCACCAGGTCTGGGTGCGGCCTAGGTGGGGCAAGATTCAGCAGTTCTGAGTTAGTTCAAAGTGGGGACGAGAGACACTAGGTCCAGGTGAGGCCAAACTGAGGACCAGAGTCACCAGATCCAGGTGAGGTCCATGTTGGAAAGAGAGTCACCAGGTCCAGGAGAGTTCCAGGTGGGGACCAGAGTCACCAGATCCAGGTGAAGTACAGGAGGGGACCAGAGTCACCAGATTCAGGTGAAGCCCAGGTGGGGACCAGAGTCAATAGGTCCAGATGAGGCCCAGGTGAAGACCAGAGTTACCAGGTACACGTGAGTCCCCGGTGGGAATCAGAGGCAACAGGTCCATGTGAGGCCGGCTTGGGGACCATGGTCAACAAGTCTAGTTGAGGCCCAGATGTGGAACACAGTAAGCAGCTCCAGGTGAGTACGCGGTTGTGACATGAGTCACCACGTCCAGGTGAGACCCAGGTGGGGACCAGGATCACAAGGTACAGGGGAGGCCCTTGAAAGTACCAGAATCAACAGTTCGAGGTGAGGCACAGGTGGTAACCAGGGTCAGCAGGTCCAAGTCAGGGCAAAGTTGGGTTTACGGTCACTAGGGCTCGGTGAGACCCAGAGTGAGACCAGAATCACCTGGTCCAGGTGAGGTCCAGTTGTTGAACACAGTCACCGGGTCCCAATTTTGCCCAGTTGAGGACCATGGTCAACAGGGCCAGGTGAGGCTCAGATGGAGACCGGAGTCCCCAAAGCAGGTGAAGCCCAGGTGGGGACCATAGTCACCAGATCCAGGGTAGTCTCAGGTGCAGACCAGAATGACCAGGTCCACTTGAGGTGCAGGTGGCAACCACACACACCAGGTCCCTGTGAGGCTCTGGTGGGGACCAGAGTCACGAGGTACATGAGAATCTAGAAACACTGCAGCCACCAGGTCCACATGATGTCCATGTGGGAACGAGAATCACCAGTTACAGGGGAGGACCAGTTTTGGATCCGACTCACCATGTCCAGGTGAGACCCAGGTGGGAACCAGTGTCAACATGTCCAGGTGTGGCCCAGGTGAAGAGCAGAGTTAATAGGTCCGGCTGGGTCACTGTTAGTGAACAGGGTAACCGTATCCTGATGCTACCAAGGTGGGTACCAGAGACACCAGGTCCTGGTGAAGCCCAGTTGGGACCAGAGACATGAGGTCCAGGTGCGGTCCCGATGGGAACCACAGTCACCAGGTCAGGTGAGGCCATGCTTAGGATCAGAGTCACCAGTTACCGGTGAACCCAAGGTGGATCCAGAGTCACCTGGTACAGAAGAGGCCAAATCAGGACCAGAGTTACCAGGATCAGGTCAGTCCCAGGGGGGAATACAGTAAACATGTCCCGATGATGCCCAGGTAGAACCAGAGTTACCAGGTCCAGATGAGGCACAGTTGGGGAGCATATTCACTAGGTCCCGGTGAGGCCCAGTTGAGGACCAGAGTCACCAGGTCTAGTGGAGGCCTAGAGGGGTACCAGATTCACCTGGTCTAGGTGACATCCACATGAGGACCAGAGTCACCACGTCAGGGTGAGGCCCAGAGTGGATCCAGAGTCATCATGTCCAGGTGAGGCTCACGTGTGGAACAGAGTATCCAGTTCATAATGGTCCACAGGGGAGGACAAGAGTCAGCAGATTGAGTTAGGCCCAGTTAGGATGAGAGTCACCAGTTCCAGGTGAGGCCAAGAAGGAGTCCACAGCAATCAGTTCCAGGTGGGAACAAAGTCATCAGGACTGGGGGAGGCCCAGATGGGGACCAGATTCACCCTGTCCAGGTGATTCCCAGGTGGTGACCAGAGTTACCAGTTCTGGGTGAGGAGCAGGTAAGGATCAGATTCACCAAGTCCAAGTGAGGCCCACTTGGGGACCTATGTCACCAGGTATGTGTGATGCCCATGTGGAAACCCCACTCACCAGGTCTAGGTGAGGCCAACCTGCAGGCCATGCAGAGGAACGGTGTCCCGATGAAGCCCAGGTAGGGACCAGATTTACCAGGTCCAGGTGAGGCCAACCTGCAGGCCATGCAGTGGAACCATCTCCCGATGATGCCCAGGTAGGGAGCAGAGTCACCAGGTCCAAATGTGGCCCACATCGAGTATATTCACTAGGTCCAGGTGATTCCCAGTTGAGGACCAGAGTCACCAGATCTGGTTGAGGCCTAGAGGGGTACCAGAATCACCTGGTCCAGGTGACATCCAGATGGGGACCAGAGTCACCAGGTCAGGGTGAGGCCCAGAGAGGTACCAGAGTCATCATGTCCAGGTGAGGCTCAGGTGTGGAACAGAGTAATCAGGTACCAATGATGCCCAGGTGAGTTCCAGAGTCACCAGATCTGGGTGACGCGCAGATAGGATCAGAGTCACCAGTTCCAGGTGAGGCAAAAAGAGTCCGCAGCAATCAGGTCCAAGTGGGGAACAAAGTCACCAGGACTCGGTGAGGCCAAGATATGGAACAGATTCACCAGGTCCAGGTGAGGCCCAGGTCGTGACCAGAGTCCCCGGGTCGGGGAGAGGACCAGGTAAGTACTAGATTCACCAGGTCCAAGAGGCCCACGTAGGGACCTGAGTCACCAGGTATGGGTGAGGCCCAGGTGACAACCCCACTCACCAATTCCAGATGAAGCCAACCAGCAGGCCAGAGTCACCAGATCCAGGTGAGGCCCCAGACGGGAACGGAGTCACCAGGTAAATGTGAGTCTACAAGGACACCACAGTCACCAGGTCCAGGTGTGGTTCATGTGGGAACGAGAGGCAACAGGTCAAGGTGAGACCCAGGTGGGGACCACAGTCACCAGGTCCAGATTGAGGCCTAGGTGGGGGGACCAGTGTCATCAGGACCAGTTGAGGCCAAAGTGCGGAGAACAGTTATCATGTCCAAGTGAGGCCCAGGTGGGGAACAGAGTAACCATATCCCATTGATGCCAGGTGGGATAAGAGTCACAAGGTGCAGACGAGGCCTAAGTGAGGAGTAGATTCACCAGATCCTGTTGAGGCCCAGTTGAGTACCAGTCTCCCCAGCTCCGGGTGAGTCCCAAAGGGGGACCAGAGTCACCCGGTTCTTGTGATATCCAGGTGAGGACCAGAGTCAACAGGTCAGGGTGAGGCCCAGAGGGGGACGAGAATCACTAGGTCCAGGTGAGGCCCCGATTTGGAACTGAGATAACAGGTCCCGTGATGCCCATTTGAGGACCTGAGTCACCAGGTCCAGGTGAGGTCCCTGTGGGAACCAGTGACCTCATCCAGGTGAGGCCCAGGTGGGACCACAGTCACCAGGTCCAGGTGACGCCCAGGTATATAAGAGAGTATCCAGGTCCCAATGATGCCCAGGTAAGGACCAGAGTCCACAGGTCCAAGAGAGGCACAAATATGGATCAGAGTCATTGTGTTCCAGGTGAGGCTAGATGGAGACCACAAGAACCAGGTCCAGGAGAGCCCCTTATGGGAACCAGAGCCTCCAGATCCAGTTGAGGTTCTGGTGGGACCAGAGTCACAAGTTCCAGGGGGGGCGCAGGTGGCAACAGTATTCACCATGTCCAGGTGAGGCCCAGGTGGCGACCAGTCACCAGATCCAAATGTGGACCAGCTAAGGACCAGATTCACCAAGTGAAGTCCATGTTGGAAAGAGCGTCACCAGTTCCAGGTGAAACCCAAGTGGGGACCAGAGCCACCAGTTCCAGGTGAAGCCCAGGTGGGGACCAGAGTCACTAGGTCCAGATGAGGCCCAGGTGAGGATCAGAGTTAACAGGTACACGTGAGGCCCGGCGGAGATCAGAGTCAACATGTCCATGTGAGGCCGGCATGGGGACCATGGTCAACAGGTCTACTTGAGGCCGAGGTGTGGAACACTGTAAGCCTGTCTAGGTGAGTCCCCATGGTGACTAGAGTCACCACGTCCACGTGAGGCCCAGGTGGGGACCAGGATCACCAGGTACAGGGGAGGCCTTTGAAAGAACCAGAGTCAACAGTTCGAGGTCAGGCGCAGGTGGCAACCAGGGTCAGCAGGTCCAAGTCAGGCCAAAGTGGGGTTCACAGTCACGAAGGCACGGTGAGACCCAGAGGGGGACCAGAGTCATGTGGTCCAGGAGAGGTCCAGTTGTGGAACACAGTCACCGGGTCCCAATTTTGCCCAGTTGAGGACCATGGTCAACAGGTACAGTTGAGGCCCGGATGGGGACCGGAGTCCCCAAATCCAGGTGAAGCCCAGGTGGGGACCACAGTCACAAGATCCAGGGTAGTCTCAGGTGCAGACCAGTATCACCAGGTCCTGGTGAGGTGCAGGAGACAACCACACTAACCAGGTCCCGGTGAGGCCCAGGTGCGGACCAGATTCTCGAGGTACATGAGAAGCTAGAAACACTGCAGCCACCAGTTCCACATGATGTCCATGTGGGAACGAGAATCACCACTTACAGCTGAGGACCAGGTGGTGATCTGACTCACCATGTCCAGGTGAGACCCTGGTGGGAACCAGTGTCACCATGTCCAGGTGTGGACCCGGTGAAGACCAGAGATAACAGGTCTGGCTGGGTCACTGTTAGTGAACAGTGTAACCATATCCTGATGCTACTCAGGTGGGTACGAGATACTAGATCCTGGTGAGGCCCAGGTGGGACCAGAGACATGAGGTCCAGGTGAGGTACCGATGGGAACCGCAGTCACCAGGTCAGGTGAGGCGATGCTTCGGATCAGAGTCACCAGTTACAGGTGAGGTCCAGGTGGAGCCAGAGTCACATGGTACAGAAGAGGCCAAAGTCAGGACCAGAATTTCCATGATCAGGTCAGTCCCACTGGGGAATAGAGTAAACACGTCCCGATGATGCCCAGGTAGAACCAGAGATACCAGGTCCAGGTGCGGCCAACCTGAAGGCCATGCAGTGGAACCATTTCCCGATGATGCCCAGTTAGGGACCAGAGTCACCAGACCCAAATGAGGACCAGATGGAGCATATTCCCTAGGTCCAGGTGAGGCCTAGTTGAGGACCAGAGTCACCAGACCTGGTTGAGGCCTAGAGGGGTACCAGAATCACCTGGTCCAGGTGACATCCAGATAGGATCCAGAGTCACCAGATCAGGGTGAGACCCAGAGAGGTTCCAGAGTCATCATGTCCAGGTGAGGCTCAGGTGTGGAATGGAGTCACCAGGTACCAATGATGCCCAGGTGAGGATCAGAGTCACCAGTTCTAGTTGAGGCCAAGAAAGAGTCCACAGCAATCAGGTCCAGGTGGGGAAAAAAGTCACCAGGACTGGGTGACCAGAGTCCCCGGGTCTAGGACAGGACCAGGTAAGGACCAGATTAACAGGTCCAAGAGGCCCACGTGGGGACCTGAGTCACCAGGTTTGGGTGATGTCCAGGTGGCAACCTCACTCACCAGGTCCAAGTGAGGCGAACCTGCAGGCCAGAGTCACCAGATCCAGGTGAGGCCCTAGTTGGGACCCGAGTCACCAGGTAAATGTGAGTCTACAAGAACACCACAGTCACCAGGGCCAGGTGTGGTTCAGGTGGGAACGAGAGTCACCAGGTCCAGGTGAGACCCATGTGGGACGACAGTCTCCAGGTCCAGATTGAGGCCTAGGTGGGGGGACCAGGGTCATCAGGACCAGTTGAGGCCAAAATGCGGAGCAAAGTTATCATGTCCATGTGAGTCTCAGGTGCGGAACAGAGTAACCATGTCCCATTGATGCCAGGTGGGAAAAGAGTCACAATATCCAGACGAGGTCTAAGTGAGGAGTAGATTCACCAAGTCCTGTTGAGGCTCAGTTGAGGACCAGTGTCCTCAGCTCCGGGTGAGACCCAGAGGGGGACCAGAGTCACCCGGTTCTGGTGATATCCAGGTGGGGACCAGAGTCACCACGTCAGGTTGAGGCCCAGAGAGGGACGAGAATCACTAGGTCCAGGTGAGGCCCCGATGTGGAACTGAGAAACCAGGTCCCATGATGCCCATATTAGGACTTGAGTCACCAGGTCCAGGTGAGGTCCCTGTGGTAACCAGTCACCTCGTCCAGGTGAGGCCCAGGTGGGACCACAGTCACCAGGTCCAGGTGAGGCCCAGGTATATAAGAGAGTATCCAGGTCCCAATGATGGCCAGGTAAGGACCAGAGTCAACAGATCCAGGAGAGGCCCAAATATGGTTCAGAGTCATTGTGTTCCAGGTGAGGCCAGATGGAGACCACAGGAACCAGGTCCAGGAGAGCCCCATATGGGAACCAGAGCCACCAGATCCAGGTGATGTCCGGGTGGGACCACATTCACAGGTCCAGGTGAGGCGCAGGTGGCAACAGGATTCACCAAGTCCAGGTGAGGCCCAGGTGGTGACCAGATTTACCAGTTCCGGGTGAGGACTAGGTAAGGACCACATTCACCAGGTCAAGTGAGGCCCACGTGGGGACCTGGGTCACCAGGCATGGGTAAGACCCAGGTGGGAACCCCACTCACCAGGTGAAGATGAGGCCAACCTGCAGGCCATGCAGAGGAACCATGTCTCGATGATGCCCAGGTAGCGACCAGAGTTACCAGGTCCAGGTGAGGCCAACCAGCAGGCCATGCAGTGGAACCATGTCCCGGTAATGCCGAGGTAGGGATCAGAATCACCATGTCCAAATGAGGCCCAGATGGAGCATATTAACTAGGTCTAGGTGAGGCCCAGTTGAGGACCAGAGTCACCAGATCTGGTTGAGCCCTATAAGGGTACCAGAATCACCTGGTTCAGGTGACATCGAGATGGGGACCAGAGTCCCCAGGTCAGGGTGAGGCCCAGAGAGGTTCCAGAGTCATCATGTCCAGGTGAGGCTCAGGTGTGGAACAGAGTCACCAGGTACCAATGATGCCCAGTTGAGGACCAGATTCACCAGGTCTGGGTGATGCGCAGATAGGATCAGAGTCACCAGTTCCAGGTGAGGCCAAGAAGGCGTCCACAGCAATCAGGTCGATGTGGGGAACAAAGTCACCAGGACTGGGTGAGGCCAGATGGGGACCAGATTCACCAGGCCCAGGTGATTCCCAGGTGGTGACCAGAGGTACCAGTTCCGGGGACGGACCAGGTAAGGACCAGATTCACCAGGTCCAATTGAGGCCCACGTGGGGACCTGTGTCACCATGTACGGGTGAGGCACAATTGGCAACACCACTCACCAGGTCCAGGTGAGGCCAACCTGCAGGTGATGGAGAGGAACCGTGTCCCGATGATGCCCAGGTAGGGACCAGAGTTACCAGGTCCAGGTGAGGCCAACCTGTAGGCCATGCAGTGAAACCATGTCCCGATGATGCCCAGGTAGAGACCAGAGTCACCAGGTCAAAATAAGGACCAGGGGCAACCCCGGTGGCGCAGCGGTTTAGCGCCGCCTGCAGCCCAGGGCGTGATCCTGGAGACCCTGGATCGAGTCCCACGTCAGGCTCCCTGCATGGAGCCTGCTTCTCCCTCTGCCTGTGTCTCTGCCTCTCTCTCTCTCTCTCTCTCTCTCTCTCTCTGCATCTCTATGAATAAATAAATAAAAAAAATCAAAATGAGGACCAGATGGGGCATATTCACTAGGTCCCGGTGAGGCCCAGTTGAGGACCAGAGTCACCAGATCTGGTTGAGACTAGAGGGGTACCAGAATCACCTGACCCAGGTGACATCCAGATGGAGACCAGAGTCATCAGGTCAGGGTGACACACAGGGAGTTTCCAGAGTCATCATGTCCAGGTGAGACTCAGGTGTGGAACAGAGTCAACAGGTACCAATGATGCCCAGGGTAGGACCAGAGTCACCAGATCTCGGTGACGCGCAGATAGGATCAGAGTCACCAGTACCAGGTGAGGCCAAGAAAGAGTCCACAGCAATCAGGTCCCGGTGGGGAACAAAGCCACCAGGACTGGGTGAGGCCCAGATGGGGACCAGATTCACCATGTCCAGGTGAAGCCCAGGTGGTGACCAGAGTCCCCGGGTCTGGGAGAGGACCAGGTAAGGACCAGATTCACCAGATCCAAGAGGCCCTTGTGGGGACAGAGTCCCCAGGAATGGGTGAGGTCCTGGAGGCATCCCCACTCACCAGCTCCAGGTGAGGCCAGCCTGCAGGCCAGAGTCACCAGATCCATGTGAGGCCCTAGTGGGGACCGGAGTCACCAGGTAAATGTGAGTCTACAAAAACACCACAGTCACTAGGTCCAGGTGTGGTTCATGTGGGAACGAGAGTCACCAGGTCCACGTGAGACCCAGGTGGGGACCACAGTCACCAGGTCCAGATTGAGGCCTAGGTGGGGGGACCAGAGTCATCAGGACCGGTTGAGGCCAAAGTGTGGAGCAAAGTTATGATGTCCAGGTGAGGCCCAGGTGGGGAACAGAGTAACCATGTCCCATTGATGCCAGGTGGGAAAAGAGTCACAAGGTCCAGACGAGGCCTAAGTGAGGTGTAGATTCACCAGGTCCTGTTTTGGCCCAGTTGAGGACCAGAATCCCCAGATCCGGGTGAGTCCCAGAGGTCGACCAGAGTCACCCGCTTCTGGTGATATCCAGGTGGGGACCAGAGTCAGCACGTCAGGGTGAGTCCCAAGGTCGGACGAGAATCACTAAGTCCAGGTGAGGCCCCGATGTGGAACTGAGAAACCAGGTCCCATGATGCCCATATGAGGACTTGAGTCACCAGGTCCAGGTGAGGTCCCTGTGGGAACCAGTCACCTCGTCCAGGTGAGGCCCCGGTGGGACCACACTCACCAGGTCCAGGTGAGGCCAAGTTATATAAGAGAGTATCCAGGTCCCAATGATGTCCAGGTAAGGACCAGAGTCAACAGGTCCAGGAGAGGCCCAAATATGGATCAGAGTCATTGTGTTCCAGGTGAGGGCAGATGGAGACCACAGGAACCAGGTCTAGGAGTGCCCCTTATGGGAACCAGAGCCGCCAGATCCAGGAGAGGTCCAGGTGGGACCACAGTCACAAGGTCCAGATAAGGCGCAGGTGGCAACAGGATTCACCAAGTCCAGGTGAGACCCAGGTGGCGACCATTCACCAGATCCAGGTGAGGACCAGCTAAGGACCAGATTCTCCAGGCCCAGTTGCCCAAAGGGTGACAAGAGTCACCAGGTAAGGGTGAGGCCCAGAGGGGGAACCAGAGTAAACTGTTTAGTTTGAGGCCCCGAATGAGACCAGAGGTCCCTGGTCAAAGGTAGTCCCAAGTGTGGCATAGAGTATCCAGGTCCCAATGATGCCTGGGTGAGGACCAGAGTCACGAGGGCCATGCAGGTCCAGATGGGGAACAGAATCACTAGGTCCTGGTGAGGCATAGAATAAGACCATAGTCACCAGTATCATGTGAGCCCCTTGAGGGAACCAGAGCCACTCTATCCAGCTGAGTCCCAGGTCCATGTGAGGCCCACGTGAGGACCAGATTCATCAGGTCGAATTGAGGCATAGCTGGGGTCAAGAGTCACCAGGTCTGGGTGCGGCATAGGTGGGGCAAGATTCAGCAGTTCTGAGTTAAGTCAAAGTGGGGACGAGAGACACCAGGTCCATGTGAGGACAAACTGAGTACCAGAGTCACCAGATCCAGGTGAGGTCCATGTTGGAAAGAGAGTCACCAGGTCCAGGAGAGGTCCAGAAGGGGACCAGAGTCATCCGATCCAGGTGAAGTCCAGGTGGAGACCAGAGTTACCAGGTACACGTGCGGCCCCGGTGGGGATCAGAGGCAACAGGTCCATGTGAGGCCGGCTTGGGGACCATGGTCAACAAGTCTACTTGAGGCCCAGATGTGGAACACAGTAAGCAGATACAGGTGAGTACGCGGTTTTGACATAAGTCACCACGTCCAGGTGAGGCCCAGGTGGGGACCAGGATCACAAGATACAGGGTAGGCCCTTGAAAGTACCAGAGTCAACAGTTCGAGATCAGCGCAGGTGGCAACCAGGGTCAGCAGGTCCAAGTCAGGCCAAAGTGGGGTTCACAGTCACTAGGGTACGGTGAGACCCAGAGGTAGATCAGAATCACCTGGTCCAGGTGAGGTCCAGTTGTGGAACACAGTCACCGGGTCCCAATTTAGCCCAGTTGAGGACCATGGTCAACAGGGCCAGGTAAACCCAGAAGGAGACCGGAGTCCCCAAAGCGGGTGAAGCCCAGGTGGGGACCACAGTCACCAGATCCAGGGTAGTCTCAGGTGCAGACCAGAATGACCAAGTCCACTTGAGGTGCAGGTGGCAACCACACTCACCAGGGCCCTGTGAGGCCCTGGTGGGGACCAGAGTCACGAGGTACATGAGAAGCTAGAAACACTGCAGCCACCAGGTCCACATGATGTCCATGTTGTAACGAGAATCACCAGTTACAGGGGAGGACCAGTTTTGGATCCGACTCAGCATGTCCAGGTGAGACCCAGGTGGGAACCAGTGTCACCATGTCCAGGTGTGGCCCAGGTGAAGACCAGAGTTAGTAGGTCCGGCTAGGTCACTGTTAGTGAACAGTGTAACCGTATCCTGATGCTACCAAGGTGGGTATCAGAGACACCAGGTCCTGGTGAGGCCCACTTGGGACCAGAGACATGAGGTCCAGGTGAGGTCCCGATGGGAACCACAGTCACCAGGTCAGGTGAGGCCATGCTTAGGATAAGAGTCATCAGTTACCGGTGAACCCAAGGTGGATCCAGAGTCACCTGGTAAAGAAGAGGCCAAATCAGGACCAGAGTTACCAGGATCAGGTCAGTCCCAGTGGGGAATACAGTATCCATGTCCCGATGATGCCCAGGTAGAACCAGAGTCACCAGGTCCAAATGAAGCACAGTTGGGCAGAATAATCCCTAGGTCCCGGTGAGGCCCAGGTGAGAACCAGAGTCACCAGGTCTAGTTGAGGCCTAGAGGGGTACGAGATTCACCTGGTCTAGGTGACATCCACATGGGGACCAGAGTTACCACGTCAGGGTGAGGCCCAGAGTGGATCCAGAGTCATCATGTCCAGGTGAGGCTCAGGTGTGGTACAGAGTATCCTGTTCATAGTGGTCCACAGGGGAGGACCAGAGTCAGGAGATTGAGCTAGGCCCAGTTAGGATGAGAGTCACCAGTTCCAGGTGAGGCCAAGAAGGAGTCCACAGCAATCAGGTCCAGGTGGGGAACAAAGTCACCAGGACTGGGGGAGGCCCAGATGGGGACCAGATTCACCCGGTCCAGGTGATTCCCAGGTGGGGACCAGAGTCACTAGGTCCAGATGAGGCCCAGGTGAGGACCAGAGTCACCAGGTCCAGGAGAGGTTCAGGTATGGACCAGAGTCACCAGTTCCAGGTGAAATCCAGGTGGGGACCAGAGTCACCAGATCCAGGTGAAGCCCAGGTGGGGACCAGAGTCACTAGGTCCAGATGAGGCCCAGGTGAGGACCAGAGTCACCAGATCTGGGAGAGGCCCAGTTGTTTTTTTTTTTTTTTTCTTTTATTATTTTTTAATATTTTATTTATTTATTTAGGATAGTCACGGAGAGAGAGAGAGAGGCAGAGACACAGGCAGAGGGAGAAGCAGGCTCCATGCACCGGGAGCCTGACGTGGGATTCGATCCCGGGTCTCCAGGATCGCGCCCTGGGCCAAAGGCAGGCGCCAAACTGCTGCGCCACCCAGGGATCCCCGAGAGGCCCAGTTGTGATCAGAGTTACCACCTCCAGGTGAGGCCAAGAAGGTGTCCACAGCAATCAGGTCCACGTGGGGAACAAAGTCACCAGGACTAGGTGATGCCCAGGTGGTGACCAGATTTACCAGTTCCGGGTGAGGACTAGGTAATAGGATCAGAGTCACCAGTTCAAGGTGAGGGCAAGAAAGAGTCCAGAGCAATCAGGTCCAGTTGGGGAACATAGTCACCAGGACTGGGTTAGGCCCAGATGGACCCAGATTCACCAGGTCCAGGTGAGGCCCATGTTGTGACCAGATTCCCCGGGTCTGGGAGAAGTCCAGGTAAGGGCCAGATTCACCAGGTCCAAGAGGCCCATGTGGGGACCTGAGTCACCAAGTATGGGTGAGGCCCAGGTGGCATCAACTAATCAAGTCCAGGTGAGGCCAACCTGCAGGCCAGAGTCACCAGGTCCAGGGGAGTCCCAAGGGGTGACCAGAGTCACCAGGTAAGGGTGAGGTTAAGAGGGGGAACCAGAGTAACCAGTTTAGTTTGAGGCCCAGAATGGGACCAGCGGTTCCTGGTAAAAGTGAGGCCCAGGTGTGGAATAGAGTATCCAGGTCCCAATGATGCCTGAGTGAGGACCAGAGTCACTAAGGCCATGCAGGCCCAGATGGGGAACAGAATCACTAGGTTCTGGTGAGGCATAGAATAAGACCACATTCAGCAGTATCAGGTGAGCCACTAGTGGGAACCAGAGCCACTCTTTCCAGCTGAGTCCCAGGTGAATGTGAGTCCACGTGAGGAACAGATTCATCAGGTCGAATTGAGGAATAGCTAGGGACAAGAGTCACCAGGTCTGGGTGCGTAATAGGTGGGGCAAGATTCAGCAGTTCTGAGTTAGGTCAAAGTGGGCAAGAGAGACACCAAGTCCAGGAGAGGTCCAGATTGGGACCAGAGTCACTAGATCCATGTGAAGCCCAGGTTGGGACCAGAGTCACTAGGTCCAGATGAGGCCCAGGTGAGGACCAGAGTTACCAGGTACACGTGAAGCCCCGGTGGGGATCAGAGGAAACAGGTCTATGTGAGGCCGCCTTGGGGACCATGGTCAACAGGTCTACTTGAGGCCCAGGTGTGGAACACAGTAAGCAGGTCCTGGTGAGTCCCCCATGGTGACAAGGGTCACCACGTTCAGGTGGGGCCCAGTTGCGGACCAGGATCACCAGGTACAGGGGAGGCCCTTGAGAGAACCAGAGTCAACAGTTAGAGGTCAGGCGCAGGTGGCAACCAGGGTCAGCAGGTCCAAGTCAGGCCAAAGTGGGGTTCATAGTCACTAGGGCACGGTGAGACCCAGAGGGGAACCAGAGTCACCTGGTCCTGTGACGTCCAGTTGTGCAACTCAGTCACCGGGTCCCAATTTTGCCCAGTGAGGACCATGGACAACAGGGCCAGGTGAGGCCCAGATGGGGACCGGAGTCCCCAAATCCAGGTGAAGCCCAGGTGGGGACCACAGTCACCAGATGCAGGGTAGTCTCAGGTGCAGACCAGAATCACCAGCTGCAGGTGAGGTGCAGGTGGCAACCACACTCACCAGGTCCCGGTGAGGCCCTGGTGGGGACCAGAGTCACGAGGTACATGAGAAGCTAGAAACACTGCAGCCACCAGGTCGACATGGTGTCCATGTGGGAACGAGAATCACCAGTTACAAATGAGGCCCAGGTGGGGATCCGATTCACAATGTCCAGGTGAGACCCAGGTGGGAACCAGTGTCACCACATCCAGGTGTGGCCCAGGTGAAGACCAGAGTTAATACGTCCCACTGTGTCACTGATAGTGAAGAGTGTAACGATATCCTGATGCTACCCAGGTGGGTACCAGAGACACCAGGTCCTGGTGAGGCCCAGGTGCGACTAGAGACATGAGGTCCAGGTGAGGTCCCGATGGGAACCACAGGCAGAAAGTCAGGTGAGGCCATGCTTAGGATCAGAGTCACCAGTTACAGATGAGGCCCAGGTGGAGCCAGAGTCACCTGGTACAGAAGAGGCCAAAGTCAGGACCAGAGTTACCAGGATCAGGTCAGTCCCAGTGGGGAATACAGTAACCATGTCCCGATGATGACCAGGTAGAACCAGAGTCACCAGGTCCAGATGAGGCGCAGGTGGGGAGCATATTCTCTAGGTCCCGGTGAGGCCCAGTTGAGGACCAGAGTCACCAGGTGTAGTTGAGGCCTAGAGGGGTACAAGATTCACCTGGTCTAAGTGACATCCAGATGGGGACCAGAGTCACCATGTCAGGGTGAGGCCCAGAGGGGATCCAGAGTCATCATGTCCAGGTGAGGCTCAGGTGTGGAACAGAGTATCCAGGTTAATGGTCCACAGGTGAGGACCAGAGTCACCAGATCTGGGTGAGGCTCAGTTAGGATCAGAGTCACTAGTCCCAGTTGAGGCCAAGAAGGTGTCCACAGCAATCAGGTCCCTGTGGGGAACAAAGTCACCAGGACTGGGTGAGGCCTAGATGGGGACCAGATTCACCAGGCCCAGGTGATTCCCAGGTGGTGACCAGAGTTACCAGTTCTGGGGAAGGACCAGGTAAGGACCAGATTCACCAGGTCCAATTGAGGCCCACGTGGGGACCTGTGTCACCAGGTATGGGTGAGGCACAATTGGCAACCCCACTCACCAGGTCTAGGTGAGGCCAACCTGCAGGCCATGCAGTGGAACCATGTCCCGATTATTCCCAGGTAGGGACCAGAATTACCAGGTCCAGGTGAGGCCAACCTGCAAGCCATGCATTGGAACCATATCCCTATGATGCCCAGGTAGGTACCAGAGTCACCAGGTCCAAATGAGTCCCAGATGGAGCATATTCACTAGATCCAGGTGAGGCCCAGTTGAGGACCAGGTTCACCAGAACTGTTTGAGGCCTAGAGCGGTACGAGAATCACCTGGTCCCGGTGACATCCAGATGGGGACCAGAGTCACCAGGGCAGGGTGAGGCCCCGAGAGGTTCCAGAGTCAGCATGTCCAGTTGAGGCTCAAGTGTAGAACAGAGTCACCAGGTACCAATGATGCACAGGTGAGGACCAGAGTCACCAGGTCTGGGTGACGCGCAGATAGGATCAGAGTCACTAGTTCCAGGTGAGGCTAAGAAAGAGTTCACAGCAATCAGGTCCAGGTGGGGAACAAAGTCACCAGGACTGGGTGAGGCCCAGATCACCAGGTCCATGTGAGTTGCAGGTGGCAACCACACTCACCCGGTCCCGGAGAGGCCCCGGTGGGGACCAGAGACACGACGTACATGAGAAGCTAGAAACACTGCAGCCACCAGGTTCATATGATGTCCATGTGGGAATGAAAATCACCAGTTACAGGTGAGGACCAGGTGGGGATCCGACTCACCATGTCCAGGTGAGACCCAGGTGGGAACCAGTGTCACCATGTCCTCGTGTGCCCCAGGTGAAGACCAGAGTTATTAGGTCCGGCTGGATGAGTGTTAGTGAACAGTGTAACCATATCCTGATGCTACCCAGGTGGGTACCAGAGACACCAGGTCCTGATGAGGCTCAGGTGTAACCGGAGACATGAGGTCCAAGTGAGGTCCCGATGGGAACCACAGTCACCGGGTCAGGTGAGCCCATGCTTAGGATCAGAGTTACCAGGTACAGATGAGGCCCAGGTGGAGCCAGAGTCACCTGGTACAGAAGAGGCCAAAGTCAGGACCAGAGTTACCAGGATCAGGTCAGTCCCAGTGGGTAATACAGTAACCATGTTCCAATGATGCCCAGGTAGAGTCAGAGTCACCAGGTCCAGCGAGGCGCAGGTGGGTAGAATATTCACTAGGTCCAGGTGAGGCCCAGATGAGGACCAGATTCACCAGGTCTAGTTGACGCCTAGAGGGGTACCAGATTCACCTGGTCTAGGGGACATCCAGATGGGGACCAGAGTCACCATGTCAGGGTCAGGCCCAGAGGGCATCCAGAGTCATCATGTCCAGGTGAGGTTCAGGTGTGGAACAGAGTATCCAGGTCATAATGGTCCACAGGTGAGGACCAGAGTCACCAGATCTGGGTGAGGCCCAGTTAGGAGCAGAGTCACAAGTTCCAGGTGAGGCCAAGAAGGAGTCCACAGCAATCAGGTCCAGGTGGGGATCAAAGACACCAGGAATGTGTGAGGCCCAGATGGGGACCAGATTCACGAGGTCCAGGTGATTCCCATTTGGTGACAAGTGTTACCAGTTCCGGGTGAGGACCACGTAAGGACCAGATTCACCAGGTCCAAGTAACGCCGACGTGAGACCTGTGTCACCAGGTATGGGTGAGGCCCAGGTGGCAAGCCCACTCACCAGGTCTAGGTGAGGCCAACCTGCAGGCCATGCAGAGGAACCGTGTCCCGATGATGCCCAGGTAGGGACCAGAGGTACGAGGTCCAGGTGACGCCAACCTGCAGGCCATGCAGAGGAACCGTGTCCCGATGATGCCCAGGTAGGGACCAGAGTTACCAGGTCAAGAAGAGGCCAACCTGCAGACCATTATGTGGAACCAGGTCGCGATGTTTCCCACGTAGGGTCCAGAGTCACCAGGTCCAAATGAGGCCCAGATGGAGCATATTTACTAGGTCCAGGTGAGGCCCAGTTGAGGACCAGAGTCACCAGATCTGGTGAGGCCCAGAGGGGTACCAGATTCACCTGGTCTAGGTGACATCCAGATGGGGACCAGAGTAACCATGTCAGGGTGAGGCCCAGAGGGGATCCAGAGTCACCATGTCCAGGTGAGGCTCAGGTGTGGAACAGAGTATCCAGCTCATAATGGTCCACCGGTGAGGACCAGAGTCACCAGATCTGGGAGAGGCCCAGTTAGGATCAGAGTTACCACTTCCAGGTGAGGCCAAGAATGTGTCCACAGCAATCAGGTCCAGGTGGGGAACAAAGTCACCAGGACTAGGTGATGCCCAGGTGGTGACCAGATTTACCAGTTCCGGGTGGGAACTAGGTAAGGACCACATTCACCAGGTCCAAGTGAGGCCCACGTGGGGACCTGTGTCACCAGGCATGGGTAAGACCCACGTGGGAACCCCACTCACCAGGTCAAGATGAGGCCAACCTTCAGGCCATGCAGAGGAGCCATGTCCCGATGATGCCCAGGTACGGACCAGAGTTACCAGATCCAGGTGAGACCCAGGTGGGGAAACCAGGAACCAGGTCCAGATTGAGGCCTAGGTGGCGGGACCAGAGTCATCAGGACCAGTGGAGGACAAAGTGCGGAGAAAACTTATCATGTCCAGGTGAGGCCCAGGTGGGGAACAGAGTAACCATGTCCCATTGATGCCAGGTTGGATAAGAGTCACAAGGTCCAGACGAGGCCTAAGTGAGGAGTAGATTCACCAGATCCTGTTGAGCCCAGTTGAGGACCAGTGACCCCAGCTCCGGGTGAGTCCCAGAGGGGGAACAGAGTCACCCGGTTCTGGTGATATCCAGGTGGGGACCAGAGTCACCACGTCAGGGTGAGGCCCAGAGTGGGACGAGATCACTAGGTCCAGGTGAGGCCCCAATGTGGCACTGAGATACCAGGTCCCATGATACCAATTTGAGGACCTGAGTCACCAGGTCCAGGTGAGGTCCCTGTCGGAACCAGTGTCCTCATCCAGATGAGGTCCAGGTGAGACCACAGTCACCTGGTCCAGGTGAGGCCCAGGTATATAAGAGAGTATCCAGGTCCCAATGATGCCCAGGTAAGGACCAGAGTCAACAGGTCCAGGAGAGGCCCAAATATGGATCAGAGTCATTGTGTTCCAGGTGAGGCCAGATTGAGACCACAGGAACCAGGTCCAGGAGAGGCCCGTATGGGAACCAGAGCCACCAGATCCAGGTGATGTCCGGGTGGGGCCACAGTCACAAGGTCCAGGTGAGGCGCAGGTGGCAACAGGATTCACCAAGTCCAGGTGAGGACCAGGTGGCGACCAATCACCAGATCCAGGTATGGATCAGCTAAGGACCAGATTCACCAGGCCCATGTGAAGCTCAAGGGGTGAACAGAGAAACCAGGTAACGGTGAGGCCCAGAGGTAGAATCAGAGTAAACAGTTTAGTTATAGGCACAGAATGGGACCAGAGGTCCCTGGTCAAAGTGAGGCCCAGGTGTGGAATAGAGTATCCAGGTCCCAATGATGCCTGGGAGAGGACCAGAATCTCTAGGGCCATGAAGGCCCAGATGGGGAACTGAATCACTAGGTCCTAGTGAGGCATAGAATAAGACCACAGTCAGCAGTATCAGGTGAGCCCCTTGAGGGAACCAGAGCCACTCTACCCAGCTGAGTCCAAGGTCCATGTGAGGCCCACGTTAGGACCAGATTCATCAGGTCGAATTGAGGCATAGCTGGAGACAAGAGTCACCAGATCTGGGTGCGGCGTAGGTGGGGCAAGATTCAGCAGTTCTAAGTTAGGTCAAAGAGGGAACGAGAGACACCAGGTCCAGGGGAGGCCAAACTGAGGAGCAGAGTCACCAAATCCAGGGGAGAACCATGTTGGAAAGAGAGTCACCAGGTCCAGGAGAGGTCCAGGAGGGGACCAGAGTCACCAGATCCAGGTGAAGTCCAGGTGGGGACCCGAGTCACCAGATCCAGGTGAAGCCCAAGTGGGAACCAGTGTCACCATGTGCAGGTGTGGCCCAGGTGAAGACCAGAGTTGATAGGTCTGGCTGGGTCACTGATAGTGAACAGTGTAACCATATCCTGATGGTACCCAGGTGGGTACCAGAGACACCAGGTCCTGGTGAGGCCCAGGTGCGACCAGAGACATGAGGTCCACGTGAGGTCCCGATGGGAACCACAGAGACCAGGTCAGGTGAGGCCATGCTTAGGATCAGAGTCACAGGTTACAGGTGAGGCCCAGGTGGAGCCAGAATCACCTGGTACAGAGAGACCATAGTCGTGGCCAGAGTTACCAGGATCAAGTCAGTCCCAGTGGGGAACTGAGTAACCATGTCCCGATGATGCCAAGATAGAACCAGAATCACCAGGTCCAGATGAGGCGCACGTGGGGAGCATATTCATAGGTCCCGTTGAGGCCCAGTTGAGGACCAGAGTCACCAGGTCTGGTTGAGGCCTAGAGGGGTACCAGATTCACCTGGTCTAGGTGACATCCATATGGGGACTAGAGTCACCATGTCAGGGTGAGGCTCAGAGTGTATCCAGAAAATCATGTCCAGGTGAGGCTCAGGTGTGGAACAAAGTATCCAGGTCATAATGGTCCACGGGTGAGGACCAGAGTCGCCAGATCTGGGTGAGGCCCAGTAATTATCAGAGTCCCCAGGTCCAGGTGAGGCCAAGAAAGAGTCCATAGCAATCAGGTCCAGGTGGGGAACAAAGTCACCAGGACTGTGTGAGGCCCAGATGGGGACCAGATTCACCAGGGCCAGGTGAGGCCCAGGTGGTGAGCTGAGTCCCCAGGTCTGGGAGAGGACCAGGTAAGGACCAGATTCACCAGGTCCAAGAGGCCCACGTGGGGACCTGAGTCAACAGGTATGGGTGAGCCCCAGGTGGCAACCACACTCACGAGGTCCATCTGAGGCCAACATGCAGGCCATGCAGAGGAACCATGTCCCGATGATGCCCAGGTTGGTACTAGAGTTACCACGTCCAGGTGAGGCCAACCTGCAGGCCATGCAGTGGAACCATGTTCCGATGATGCCCAGGTAGGGACCAGACTTACCAGCACTAGGTGAGGCCAACCTGCCTGCCATGCAGTGGAACCATGTCCCGATGATGGCCAGGTAGGGACGAGAGTCACCAGGTCCAAATGAGACCCTGATGGAGCATATTCACTAGGTCCAGGTTAGGCCCAGTTGAGGACCAGAGTCAAGAGATCTGGTGAGGCCTAGAGGGGTACCAGAATCACCTGGTCCAGGTGACATCCAGATGGGGACCAGAGTCACCAGGTCAGGATGAGGCCCAGAGAGGTTCCAGAGTCATCATGTCCAGGTGATGCTCAGGTGTGGAACAGAGTCACCGGGTACCAATGATGCCCAGGTGAGGACCAGAGTCAGCAGGTCTAGGTGACGCGCAGACAGGATCAGAGTCACCAGTTCCTTATGAGGCCAAGAAAGAATCCACAGCAATCAGGTCCAGGTGGGGAACAAAGTCACCAGGACTGGGTGAGGCCCAAATGGGGACCAGATTCACCAGGTCCAGGTGAGGCCCAGGAGGTGACCAGAGTCCTCGGCTCTGGGGGAGGACCAGGTAAGGACCAGATTCACCAGGTCGAAGAGGCCAACGTGAGGACCTGAGTCACCAGGTATGGGTGAGGCCCAGGTGGCAACCCCACTCACCAGATCCAGGTGAGGCCCTAGTGGGACCGGAGTCACCAGGTTAATGTGAGTCTACAAGAACACAACAGTCACCAGGTCCAGGTGTGGGTCATGTGGGAACGAGAGTCACCAGGTCCAGGTGAGACCCATGTGGGGACCAGTCACCAGATCCAGATTGAGGCCTAGGTGGGGGGACCAGAGTCATCAGGACCAGTTAAGGCCAAAGTGTGGAGCAAAGTTATCATGTCCATGTGAGGCCCAGGTGGGGAACAGAGTAACCATGTCCCATTGATGCCAGGTGGGAAAAGAGTCACAAGGTCCAGACGAAGCCTAAGTGAGGAGTAGATTCACCAGGTCCTGTTGAGGCCCAGTTGAGGACCAGTGTCCCCAGCTCCGGGTGAGTCCCAGAGGGGGACCAGAGTCACCCGGATCTGGTGATATCCAGGTGGGCATCAGAGTCACCACCTCAGGGTGAGGCCAGAGGTGGACGAGAATCACTAGGTCCAGGTGAGGCCCCGATGTGGAACTGAGAAACCAGGTCCCATGATGGTCATATGAGGACCTGAGTCACCAGGTCCAGGTGAGGTCCCTGTGGTAACCAGTCACCTCGTCCAGGTGAGGCCCAGGTGGGACCACAGTCACCAGGTCCAGGTGAGGCCCAGGTATATAAGGTAGTATCCAGGTCCCAATGATGCCCAGGTAAGGACCAGAGTCAACAGGTCCAGGAGAGGCCCAAATATGGTTCAGAGTCATTGTGTTCCAGGTGTGGCCAGATGGAGACCACAGGAACCAGGTCCAGGAGAGCCCCATATGGGAACCATAGCCACCAGATCCAGGTGATGTCCGGGTGGGGCCACAGTCACAAGGTCCAGGTGAGGCGCAGGTGGCAACAGGATTCACCAAGTCCAAGTGAGACCCAGGTGGCAACCGGTCACCAGATCCAGAATCGGATCAGATAAGGACCATATTCGCCAGGCCCAAGTGAAGCCCAAGGGGTGACCAGAGTCACCAGGTAGGGGTGAGGCCCAGAGGGGGAACCAGAGTAACCAGTTTAGTTTGAGGCCCAGAATGGGACCATAGGTCCCTGGTGAAAGTGAGGCCCAGGTGTGGAATAGAGTATCCAGATCCCAATGATGCCTGGGTAAGGACCAGAGTTACTAGGGCCATGCAGGCCCAGATGGGGAACAGAATCACTAGGTCCTGGTGAGGCATAGAATAAGACCACAGTCAGCTGTATCAGGTGAGCCGCTTGTGGGAACCAGAGCCACTCTATCCAGCTGAGTCCCAGGTCCATGTGAGGCCCACGTGACTACCAGATTCATCAGGTCGAATTGAGGCATAGCTGGGGACAAGAGTCACCACGTCTGGGTGAGGCCTAGGTGGGTGAAGATTCAGCAGTTCTGAGTTAGATCAAAGTGGGGATGAGAGACACCAGGTCCAGGTGAGGCCAAACTGAGGACCAGAGTCACCAGATCCAGGTGAGGTCCATGTTGGAAAGAGAGTCACCAGGTCCAGGAGATCCAGGTGGGGACCAGAGTCACCAGATCCAGGTGAAGTCCAGGTGGGGACCAGAGTCACCAGATCCAGGTGAAGCCCAGGTGGGGACCAGAGTCACTAGGTCCAGATTAGGCCCAGGCGAGGACCAGAGTTACAAGGTACACGTGAGGCCCCGGTGGGGATCAGAGGCAACAGGCCATGTGAGGCCAGCTTGGGTACCATGGTCAACAGGTCTACTTGAGGCCCAGGTGTGGAACACCTTAACCAGGTCCAGGTGAGTCCTCGGTGGTGACAAGAGTCACCACGTCCAGGTGAGGCCCAGGTGGGGACCAGGATCACCAGGTACAGGGGAGGCCCTTGAAAGAACCAGAGTCAACAGTTCGAGGTCAGGCGCAGGTGGCAACCAGGGTCAGCAGGTCCAAGTCAGGCCAAAGTGGGGTTCACAGTAATTAGGGCACGGTGAGACCCTGAGTGGGACCAGAGTCACCTGGTCCAGGTGAGGTCCAGTTGTGGAACACAGTCACTGGTTCGCAATTTTGGCCAGTTGACGACCATGGTCAACAAGGGCAGGTGAGGCCCAGATGGGGACCGGAATCCCCAAATCCAGGTGAAGCCCAGGTAGGGACCACAGTCACCAATCCAGTGTAGTCTCGGGTGCAGACCAGAATCACCAGGTCCAGCTGAGGTGCAGGTGGCAACCACACTCACCAGGTCCCGGTGAGGCACTGGTGGGGACCAGAGTCATGAGGACATGAGAAGCTAGAAACACTGCAGCCACCAGGTTCACATGATGTCCATGTGGAAGCGAGAATCACCAGTTAAAGCTGAGGAACAGGTGGGGATCTGACTCACCATGTCCAGGTGAGACCCAGGTGGGAACGAGTGTCACCATGTCCAGGTGTGGCCCAGGTAAAGACCAGAGTTAATAGGTCCAGCTGGGTCACTGTTAGTGAACAGTGTAACCATATCCTGATGCTACCCAGGTGGTTAGCAGAGACACCAGGTCCTGGTAAGGCCCAGGTGGGACCGGAGACCTGAGGTCCAGGTGAGGTCCCGATGGGAAGCACTGTCACCAGGTCAGATGAGGCCATGCGTAGGATCAGAATCACCAGTTACAGGTGAGGTCCAGGTGGAGCCAGAGTTACCTGGTACAGAAGAGTCCAAAGAGAAGACCAGAGTTACCAGGATCAGGGGATTCCCAGTGTGGAATAGAGTAACATTGTACCGATGATGCCCAGGTAGGGACCAGAGTCACCAGGTCCAAATGAGGCCCAGATGGAGCATATTCACTAGGTCCAGGTGAGGCCCAGTTGAGGACCAGAGTCACCAGATCTTGTTGAGTCCTAGAGGGGTACAAGTATCACCAGGTCCAGGTGACATCCAGATGGGGACCTGGGTCACCAGGTCAGGGTGAAGCCCAGAGTGGTTCCAGTGTCATCATGTCCAGGTGAGGCTCAGGTGTGGATCAGAGTCTTCAGGTACCAATGATGCCCAGGTGAGGACCAGAGCACCAGGTCTGGGTGACACTCAGATAGGATCAGAGTCGCCAGTTCCAGGTGAGGCCAAGAAAGAGTCCACAGCAATCAGGTACAGGTGGGAAAAAAGTCACCAGGACTGGGTGAGGCACAGATGGGTACCAGATTCACCAGGTCCAGGTGAGACCCAGGTGGTGACCAGTATCCCCGTGGTGGGAGAGGACCAGGTAAGAACAAGATTCACCAGGTCCAAGAGGCCCACGTGGTGACCTGAGTCACCAGGTATGGGTGAGGCCCAGGTGTCAACCCCACTCACCAGGTCCAGGTGAGGCCAGCCTGCAGGCCAGAGTCACCAGATCCATGTAATGCCCTAGTGGGGACCGGTGTCACCAGGAAAATGTGAGTCTACCAGAACACCACAGTCACCAGCTCCAGGTGTGGTTTATGTGGGAACGAGAGTCACCAGGTCCAGGTGAGACCCAGGTGGGGACCACACTCACCAGGTCCAGATTGAGGCCTAGGTGGGGGGACCAGATTCATCAGGACCAGTTGAGGCCAAAGTGTGGAGCAAAGTTTTCATGTCCAGGTGAGGCCCAGGTGGGGAACAGAGTAACCATTTCCCATTGATGCCATGTGGGAAAAGAGACACATGGTCCAGAGGAGGCCTAAGTGAGGAGTAGATTTACCAGGTCCTGTTGAGGCCCAGTTGAGGACCAGTGTCCCCAGCTCCGGGTGAGTCCCAGAGGGGGACCAGAGTCACCCGGATCTGGTGATATCCAAATGGAGACCAGAGTCACCATTTCAGGGTGAGGCCCAGAGTGGTTCCAGAGTCACAAGTCCAGGTGAGGCTCAGGTGTGGAACAGAGTATCCAGGTCTTAATGATCCACAGTTGAGGACCAGAGTCACCAGATCTGGGTGAGGCCCAGTTAGGAACAGAGTCACCAGTTCCAGGTGAGGCCAAGAAAGTGTCCACAGCAATCAGGTCCAGGTGGTGAACAAAGTCACCAGGACTGGGTGAGGCCCAGATAGGGAACAGATTCACAAGGTCCAGGTGATTCCCAGGTGATGACCAGAGTTACCAGTTCCGGATGAGGACCAGGTAAGGACCAGATTCACCAGGTCCATGTCAGGCCCACGTGGGGACCTGTGTCACCAGGTATGGGTGAGGCCCAGGTAGCAAACCCACTCACCAGGTCAAGGTGAGTCCAACCTGCAGGCAATGCAGAGGAATCGTGTACCGAAGATGCCCGTGTAGGGAACAGAGTTACCAGATCCAGGTGAGGCCAACCTGCAGGCCATGCAGTGGAACCATGTCCCGATGATGCCCAGGTAGGGACCAGAGTAACCAGTTCCAAATGAGGCCCAGATGGAGCATATTCACTAGGTCCATGTGAGGCCCAGTTGAGGACCAGAGTCACCAGAACTGGTTGAGGCCTAGAGGGGTACCAGAATCACCTGGTCCAGGTGACATCCAGATGGGGACCAGAGTCCCTGATAGTGAACAGTGTAACCATAACATGATGCTACATAGATGGTTACCAGAGACACCAGGTCCTGGTGAGGCCCAAGAGGGACCCGAGACATGAGGTCCAGGTGAGGTCCCGATGGGAACCGCAGACAGCAGGTCAGGTGAGACCATGCTTAGGATCAGAGTCACCAGTTACAGGTGAGGCACAGGTTGAGCCAGAGTCACCTGGTACAGAAGAGGCCAAAGTCAGGACAAGAGTTACCAGGATCAGGTCAGTCCCAGTGGGGAATAGAGTAACCATGTCCCGATGATGCCCAGGAAGAACCAGAGTCACCAGGTCCAGATGAGGCGCAGTTGGGGAGCATATTCACTACGTCACGGTGATGCCAAGTTGAGGACAAGAGTCACCAGTTCTAGTTGAGGCGTAGAGGGGTCCAGATTCACCTGGTCTAGGTGAAATCCAGATGGGTCCAAAATCACCAAGTCAGGGTGAGGCCCAGGTGGTGACCAGGGTTACCAGTTCCGGGTGAGTATAAGGTAAGGACCAGATTCACAAGGTCCAATCTAGGCCCACGTGGGGACCTTTGTCACCAGGTATGGGTGAGGCCCAGGTGGCAACCCCACTCACCAGGTCCAGGTGAGACCAACCTGCAGGCCATGTAGAGGAACCATGTCCCGATGATGCCCATGTAGGGACCAGAGTTACCAGGTCCAGGTGAGGCCAACCTGCAGGCCATGCAGTGGATCCATGTCCCGATGATGCCCAGGTAGGGAACAGAGTCACCAGGCCCAAATGAGGCCCAGATGGGGCATATTCACTAGGTCCAGGTGAGGCCCAGTTGAGGACCAGAGTCACCAGATCTGGGTGACGTGCAGATAGGATCAGAGCCACCACTTCCAGGTAAGGCCAAGAAAGAGTCCACAGCAATCAGGTCCAGGTGGGGAACAAAGTCACCAGGACTGGGTGAGGCCCAGATGGAGACCAGATTCACTCACCAGGTCCAGGTGAGGCCCAGGTGGTGACCGGAGTCCCCGGGTCTAGTAGAGTACCAGGTAAGGACCAGATTCACCAGGTCCAAGAGGAACACGTGGGGACCTGAGTCACCAGGTATGGGTGTGTCCCAGGTGGCAACCCCACTCACCAGGTCCAGGTGAGGCCAACCTGCAGGCCAGAGTCACCAGATACACGTGAGGCCCTAGTGGGGACCAGAGTCACTAGGTAAATGTGAGTCTACAAGAACACCACAGTCACCAGGTCCAGGTGTGGTTCATGTGGGAAAAAGAGTCACCAGGTCCAAGAGACCCAGGTGGGAACCACAGTTACCAGGTCCAGATTGAGGCCTACGTGGGGGGACCAGATTCATCAGGACCAGTTGAGGCCAAAGTGTGGAGCAAAGTTATCATATCCAGGTGAGGCCCAGTTGGGGAACAGAGTAACCATGTCCCATTGATGTCAGGTGGGAAAAGAGTCACAGATCAAGACGAGGTCTAAGTGAGGAGTAGATTCACCAGGTCCTGTTGAGGACCAGTTGTGGACCCCTGTCCGCAGCTCTGGGTGAGTCCCAGAGGGGAAACAGAGTCACCCGGTTCTGGTGATATCCAGATGGGGACCAGAGTCACCACGTCAGGATGAGGCCCAGAGGGGGACGAGAATCACTAGGTCCAGGTGAGGCCCCAATGTGGACCTGAGAAAGCACGACCCATGATGCCCATATGAGGACATGGGTCACCAGGTACAGGTGAGGTCCCTGTGGGAACCAGTCACCTCGTCCAGGTGAGGCCAGGTGGGACCACAGTCACCAGGTCCAGGTGAGGCCCAGGTATATAAGTGTGTATGCAGGTCCCAATAATGCCAAGGTAAGGACAGAGTAAACAGGTCTAGGAGAGGCCCAAATATGGATCAGAGTCATTTTGTTCCAGGTGAGGCCAGATGGAGACCACAGGAACCAGGTCCAGTAGAGCCCCATATGGGAACCAGAGCCACCAGATCCAGGTGAGGTCCAGGTGGGACCACTTTCACAAGGTCCAGGGGAGGCGCAGATGGCAACAGGATTCACCAAGCCCAGGTGAGGCCCAGGTGGCGACCTGTCACCAGATCCAGGTGTGGACCAGCTAAAGACCAGATTCACCAGGCCCAAGTGAAGCCCAAGGGGTGACCAGAGTCACCAGGTAAGGGTGAGGCCCAGAGTGGAACCAGAGTAACCAGTTTAGTTTGGGGCCCAGAATGGGACCAGAGGTCACTGGTCAAAGTGAGGTCCAGGTGTGGAACAGAGTATCCAGGTCCCAATGATGCCTTGGTGAGGACCAGAGTCCCTAGGGCCATGCAGGCCCAGATGGGGAACCGAAAAACTAGGTCCTGGTGAGACATAGAAAAAGACCACATTCAGCAGTATCAGGTGAGCCCCTTGTGGGAACCAGAGCCACTCTATCCAGCTGAGTCCCAGGTCCATGTGAGGCCCACTTGAGGACAAGATACTTCAGGTTGAATAGAGGTATAGCTGGGGACAAGAGTCACCAGGTCTGGGTGCGGCCTAGGTGGGGCAAGATTCAGCAGTTCTGAGTTAGGTCAAAGTGGGGACGAGAGACACCAGGTCCAGGTGAGGCCAAACTGAGGACCAGAGTCACCAGATCCAGGTGAGGTCCATGTTGGAAAGAGAGTCACCAGGTCCAGGAGAGGTCCAGGTTGGGACCAGTGTCCCCAGATCCAGGTGAAGTCCAGGTGGGGATCAGAGTCACCAGATCCAGGTGAAGCCCAGGTGGGGACCAGAGTCACTAGGTCCAGATGAGGCCCAGGTGAGGACCAGAGTTACCAGGTACACGTGAGGCGCCGGTAGGTATCAGAGGCAACAGGTCCATGTGAGGCAGGCTTGGGGACCATGGTCAAGAGTTCTACTTGAGGCCCAGTGTGGAACATGTAACCAGGTCCAAGTGAGTCCACGGTGGTGACAAGAGTCACCAGGTCCAGGTAAGGCCCAGGTGGGGACCAGGATCACCAGGTACAGGGGAGGCTCTTGAAAGAACCAGAGTAAACATTTCGAGGTCAGGCGCAGGTGACAACCAGGTTCAGCAGGTCCAAGTCAGGCCAAAGTGGGGTTCACAGTCACTAGAGCACGGTGAGACCCAGAGGGGGACCAGAGTAACCTGGTCCAGGTGAGGTCCAGGTGTGGAACACAGTCACCGGGTCCCAATTTTGCCCAGTTGAGGACCATGGTCAACAGGGCCAGGTGAGACCCAGATGGGAATCGGAGTGCCCAAATCCAGGTTAAGCCCAGATTGGGACCATAGTCACCAGATCCAGGGTAGTCTCAGGTGCAGACCAGAATCACCAGTTCCAGGTGAGGTGCAGGTGGCAACCACACTCACCAGGTCCCGGTGAGGCCCTCGTGGGGACCAGAGTCACGAGGTACATGAGAATCTAGAAACACTGCAGCCACCAGGTCCACATGATGTCCATTTGGGAACGAGAATCACCAGTTAGAGGTGAGGACCCTGTGGGGATCCGACTCACCATGTCCAGGTGAGACCCAGGTGGGAACCAGTGTCACCATGTCCAGGTGTGGCCCAGGTGAAGACCAGAGTTAATAGGTCCGGCTGGGTCACTGTTAGTGAACAGTGTAACCATATCCTGATGCTACCCAGGTGTGTACGAGAGACACCAAGTCCCGGTGAGGCCCAGGTGAGACCAGAGACATGAGGACCAGGTGAGGTCCCATGGGCACCACAGACATCAGGTGAGGTGAGTCCATGCTTAGGATCAGATTCAACAGTTACAGGTGAGGCCCAGGTGGAGCCAGAGTCACCTGGTAGAGAAGAGCCAAAAGTCAGGACCAGAGTTACCAGGATCAGGTCAGTCCCAGTGGGGAATAGAGTAACCATGACCCGATGATGCCCAGGTAGAACCAGAGTCACCAGGTCCAGATGAGGCGCAGGTGGGGAGCATATTCACTAGGTCCCGGTGAGGCCCAGTTGAGGACCAGTGTCACCAAGTCTAGTTGAGGCCCAGAGGGGTACCAGATTCACCTGGTCTTGGTGACATCCAGATGGGTACCAGAGTCTTCAGGTCAGGGTGAGGCACAGAGTGGTTCCAGAGTCAACATGTGCAGGTGAGGCTCAGGTGTGGAACAGAGTCACCAGGTACCAATGATTCCCAGGTGAGGACCAGAGTCAACAGGTCTGGGTGAGGCGCAGATAGGATCAGAGACACCAGTTCCAGGTGAGGCCAAGAAACAGTCCAAAGCAATCAGGTACAGGTGGGGAACAAAGTCACCTGGACTGGGTGAGGCCCAGATGGGACCAGATCCACCAGGTCCAGGTGAGCCCAGGTGGTGTCCAGAGTCCCCGAATGTGGGAGAGGAACAGGTAAGGACCAGATTCACCAGGTCCAAGAGTCTCACGTTGGGACCTGAGTCACCAGGTATGGGTGAGACCCAGGTGGCAACCCCACACACCAGGTCCAGGTTAGGGCAACCTTCAGGCCATGCAAAGCAACCATGTCCCGATGATGCCCAGGTAGGGACCAGAGTCACCAGGTCCAGATGAGGCGCAGGTGGGGAGCATGTTCACTAGGTCCCGGTGAGGCCCAGTTGAGGACCAGAGTCACCAGGTCAAGTTGAGGCCTAGAGGGGTACCAGTTTCACCTGGTCTAGGTGACATCCAGATGGGGACCAGCGTCACCATGTCAGGCTGAGGCCCAGAGGGGATCCAGAGTCATCATATCCAGGTGAGGCTCAGGTTGGAACAGAGTATCCATGTCATAATGGACCACAGGTGAGTACCAGAGTCACCAGTTCTGGATGAGGCCCAGTTAGGATCAGAGTCAACAATTCCAGGTGAGGCCAAGAAGGAGTCCACAGCAATCAGGCCCAGATGGGGAACAAAGTCACCAGGACTGGGGGAGGCCCAGATGGGGACAAGATTCACCAGGTCCAGGTGATTCCCAGGTGGTGATCAGGGTTACGAGGTGCGGGTGAGGACCAGGTAAGGACGAGATTCACCAGGTCATACTGGGCCCACGGGGGACCTGTGTCACCATGTATGGGTGAGGCCCAGGTGCCAACCGCACTCACCAGGTCCAGGTGAGGGAAACCTGAAGGCCATGCAGCTGAACCATGTCCCGATGATGCCCAGGAAGGGACCAGAGTTACCAGGTCCAAATGAGGCCCAGTTGGAGCATATTCACTAGGTCCAGGTGAGGCCCAGTTGAGGACCAGAGTCACCAGATCTGGTTGAGTATTAGAGGGGTACAAGAATCACCTGGTCCAGTTGACATCCAGATGGGGACAAGAGTCACCAGGTCAGGGTGAGGCCCAGAGAGGTTCCAGAGTCATCATGTCCAGGTGAGGCTCAGGTGTGGAACAGAGTCACCAGGTACCAATGATGCCCAGGTGAGGACCATAGTCACCACGTCTTGGTGACGCTCAGATAGGATCAGAGTCACCAGTTCCAGGTGAGGCCAAGAGAGAGTCCACAGCAAACAGGTCCAGGTGGGGAACAAAGTCACCAGGACTGGGTGAGGCCCAGATGGGGACCAGATTCACCAGGTCCAGGTGAGGCGAGGTGGTGACCAGAGTCCCCGGGTCTGGGAGAGGACCAGGTAAGGACGAGATTCACCAGGTCCAAGAGGCCCACGTGTGAAACTGAGTCACCAGGTATGGGTGAGGCCCAGGTGGCAACCCCACTCACCAAGTCCAGGTGAGGCCAACTTGCAGACCAGGTTCACCAGATCCAGGTGAGGCCCTAGTGGGGACCGGAGTCACCAGGTAAATGTGAGTCTACAAGAAAACCACAGTCACCAGGTCCAGGTGTGGTTCATGTGGGAACGAGAGTCACCAGGTCCAGGTGAGTCCCAGGTGGGGACCATAGTCACCAGGTCCAGATTGAGGCCTAGGTGGGGGGAACAAATTGATCAGGACAAGTTGAGTCCATAGTGTGAAGCAAAGTTGTCATGTCCAGGTGATGTCTAGTTGGGGAACAGAGTAACCATGTCCCATTGATGCCAGGTGGGAAAAGAGTCACAAGGTACAGATGAGGCCTAAGTGAGGACTAGATTCACCAGGTCCTGTGGAGGCCCAGTTGAGCACCAGTGTCCCCAGGTCTGGGTGAGTCCCAGAGGGGGACCAGAGTCACCCGGTTCTGGTGATATCCAGGTGGGGATAAGACTCACCACGTCAGCGTGAGGCCCAGAGGGGGACGAGAATCACTAGGTTCAGGTGGGGCCCCGATGTGGAACTGAGAAAAAAGGTCCCATAATGACCAAATGAGGACCTGAGTCACCAGGTACAGGTGAGGCCAAACTGAGGACCAGAGTCACCAGATCCAGGTGAAGCCAAGGTGGGGACCAAAATCACTAGGTCCAGATGAGGCCCAAGTGAGGACCAGTTTTACCAGGTACACTTGAAGCCCCGGTGGGAATCAGAGGCAACAGGTCCATATGAGGCCGGCTTCGATACCATGGTCAACAGGTCTACTTGAGGCCCAGGTGTGGAACACAGTAAGCGGGTCCAGGTGAGTCCCCGGTGGTGACAAGAGTCACCACGTCCAGGTGAGTCCCAGGGGGGGACCAGGATCACCAGGTACAGGGGAAGCCTTTGAATGAACCAGAGTCAACAGTTCGAGGTCAGGCGCAGGTGTCAACCAGGGTCAGCAGGTCCAAGTCAGGCCAAAGTGGGGTTCACAGTCACTAGGGCACGGTGAGACCCAGAGGGGGACCAGAGTCACCTGGTCCAAGTGAGGTCCAGGGGTGGAACACAGTCACCGGGTCCCAATTTTGCCAGTTGAGGACCATGGTTGACAAGGCCAGGTGAGGCCCAGATTGGGGATCTTCAATCTGGATCAGAGTCACCAGTTCCAGTTCAGGCTAAGAAGGAGTCCACAGCAATCAGGTCCAGATTGACGCCTAGATCGGGTGACCAGAGTCATCAGGACCAGTTGAGGCCAAAGTGTGAAGCAAAGTTCTCATATCCAGGTGAGGCCCAGGTGGGGAACAGACTAATCATGTCCCATTGATGCCAGGTGGGAAAAGAGTCACAAGGTCCAGACGAGGCCTAAGTGAGGAGTAGATTCACCAGGTCGTGTTGAGGCCCAGTTGAGGACCAGTGTCCCCAGCTCCGGGTGAGTCCCAGAAGGGGACCAGCGTCACCCGGTTCTGGTGATATCCAGGTGGGGACCAGAGTCACCACGTCAAGATGAGGACCATAATGGGACGAGTATCACTAGGTCCAGGTGAGGCCCCGATGTGGAACTGAGAAACCAGGTCCCATGATGCCCATATGAGGACCTGAGTCACCAGGTCCAGGTGAGGTCCTTGTGGGACCTGTCACCTCGTCCAGGTGAGGCCCAGGTGGGACCACAGTCACAAGGTCAAGGTTTGGCCCAGGTATTTAAGAGAGTATCCAGGTCCCAATGATGCCCAGGTAAGGACCAGAGTCAACAGGTCCAGGAAAGGACCAAAAATGGATCACAGTCATTGTGTTCCAGGTGAGGCCAGATTGAGACCACAGGAACCAGGTCCAGGAAAGAACCAATGTGGGAACCAGAGCCACCAGATCCAGGTGAGGTCCAGGTGGGGCCACAGTCACAAGGTCCAGGTGAGGCGCAGGTGGCAAGAGGATTCACCAAGTACATGTGGGGTCCAGGTGATGACCCGTCAGCAGATCCAGGTCCGGACCAACTAAGGACCAGACTCACCAGGCCCAAGTGAAGCCCAAGGGGTGACCAGAGTCACCAGGTAAGGGTGAGGACCAGAGCGGGAACCAGAGTAACCAGTTTAGTTTAAGGACCAGAATGGGACCAGAGGTCCCTGGACAAAGTGAGGCCTAGTTGTAGAATAGAGTATCCAGGTACCAATGATGACTGGGTGAGGACTAGAGTCACTAGGGCCATGCAGGCCCAGATGGGGAACAGAATCACTAGGTCCTGGTGAGGCATAGAATAAGACCACAGTCAACAGTATCAGGTGAGCCCCTTGTGGGAACCAGAGACACTATATCCAGGTGAGTCCCAGGTCCATGTGAGGCCCACGTGAGGACCAGATTCATCAGGTCGAATTGAGGCATAGCTGGGGACAAGAGTCACCAGGTCTGGATGCAGCCTAGGCGGGTCAAGATTCAGCAGTTCTGAGTTAGGTCAAAGTGGGGACGAGAGACACGAGGTCCAGGTGAGGCCAAACTGAGGACCAGAGTCACCAGATCCAGGTGAGGTCCAGGTGGGGACCCGAGTCACCAGATCCAGGTGAAGCACAGGTGGGGACCAGAGTCACTAGGTCCAGATGAGGGCAAGGTGAGGACCAGAGTTACCAGGTACACGTGAGGCCCCGGTGGGGATCAGAGGCAACAGGTCCATGTGAGGCCGGCGTGGGGACCATGGTCAACAGGTCTACTTGAGACCCAGGTGTGGAACACAGTAAGCAGGTCCAGGTGAGTCCCCGGTGGTGACAAGGGTCACCACGTCCAGGTGAGGCCCAGTTGCGGACCAGGATCACCAGGTACAGGGGAGGCCCTTGAAAGAACCAGAGTCAACAGTTCGAGGTCAGGCGCAGGTGGCAACCAGGGTCAGCAGGTCCAAGTCAGGTCCAAGTGGGGTTCACAGTAACTAGGGCACGGTGAGACCCAGAGGGGCACCAGAGTCACGTGGTCCAGGTGAGGTTCAGTTGTGGAACACAGTTACCGCGTCCCAATTTTGCCCAGTTGAGGACCATGGTCAAAAGGGCCAGGTGAGGCCAAGATGGGGACCGGTGTCCCCAAATCCAGGTAAAGCCCAGGTGGGGACAACAGTCCCCAGATCCAGGGTAGTCTCAGGTGCAGACCAGAATCAGCAGGTCCAGGTGAGGTGCAGTTGGCAACCACTCTCACCAGGTCCCGGTGAGGCCCTGGTGGGGACCAGAGTCACGAGGTACTTGACAAACTAGAAACACTGCAGCCACCAGGTCCACATGATATCCATGTGGGAATGAGAATCACCAGTTACAGGTTAGGACCAGGTGGGGATCTGACTCAAATTTCCAGGTGAGACACAGGTGGGAACGAGTGTCACCATGTGGAGGAGTGGCCCAGGTGAAGACCAGAGTTGATAGGTCAGGCTGGGTCACTGTTAGTGTACAGTGTAACCATATCCTGATGCTACCCAGGTGGGTACCAGAGACACCAGGTCCTGGTGAGGCCCAGGTGGGACCAGAGACATGAGGTCCAGGTGAGGTCCCGATGGGAACCACAGTCACCAGGTCAGGTGAGGCCATGCTTAGGATCAGAGTCACCAGTTACAGGTGAGGCCCAGGTGGAGCCAGAGTCACCTCGTACAGAAGAGGCCAAAGTCAGCACCAGAGTTACCAGATCAGGTCAGTCCCAGTGAGGAACAGAGTAACCATGTTCTGATGATGCCCAGCTAGACCCAGCGTCACCAGGTCCAGATGAGGCGCAGGTGGGGAGCATATTCACTAGGTCTCGGTGAGACCCAGTTGAGGACCAGTGTCACCAGGTATATTTGAGCCCTTGAGGGGTAACAGATTCACCTGGTCTAGGTGATATCCAGATGGGGACCAGAGTCACCATGTCAGGGTGAGGCCCCGAAGGGATCCAGAGTCATCATGTCCAGGTGAGGCTCAGGTGTGGAACAGAGTATCCAGGTCATAATGGTCCACAGGTGAGGACCAGAGTCACCAGATCTGGGTGAGGTCCAGTTAGGATCAGAGTCACCAGTTCCAGTTGAGGCCAAGAAGGAGTCCACAGCAATCAGGTCCAGAGGGGAACAAAGTCACCAGGACTGGGTGAGGCCCAGATGGGGCCAGATACACCAGGTCCAGGGGATTCCCAGGTGGTGACTAGGGTTACCAGATCCGGTTGAGGACCAGGTAAGGACGAGATTCACCAGGATACTGGGGCCTACGTGGGGACCGGTGTCACCATGCATGGGTGAGGCCCAGGTGGCAAGCCCACTCACCAGGTCAAGGTGAGGCCATCCTGCAGGCCATGCAGAGGAACCGTGTCCCGATGATGCCCAGGTAGGGAACAGAGGTACGAGGTCCAGGTGACGCCAACCTGCAGGCCATGCAGAGGAACCGTGTCCCGATGACGCCCAGGTAGGGATCAGAGTTACCAGGTCAAGAAGAGGCCAACCTGCAGACCATTACGTGGAACCATGGTCCGATGTTGCCCACGTAGGGACCAGAGTCACCAGGTCCAAATGAGGCCCAGATGGATCATATTCACTAGGTCCAGGTGAGGCCCAGTTGAGGACCAGAGTCACCAGATCTGGTTGAGGCCCAGAGGGGTACCAGAATCCCCTGGTCCAGGTGACATCCAGATGGGGACCAGAGTCACCAGGTCAGGGTGCGGCATAGAGAGTTTCGAGACTCATCATGTCCAGCTGAGGCTCAGCTGTGGAACAGAGTCACCAGGTACCAATGATACCCAGGTGAGGACCAGAGTCACCAGATCTGGGTGACGCGCAGATAGGATCAGAGTCACCACGTCCAGGTGAGGCCAAGAAAGAGTCCACAGCAATCAGGTCCAGGTGGGGAACAAATTCACCAGGACTGGGTGAAGCCCAGATGGGGACCAGAGTCACCAGGTCCAGGTGAGGCCCAGGTGGTAACCAAAGTACCCGGTTCAGGGAGAGGACCAGGTAAGGACCAGATTCACCACGTCCAAGAGGCCCACGTGGGGACCTGAGTCACCAGTTATGGGTGAGTCCCAGGTGGCAACCCCACTCACCAGGTCCAAGTGAGGCCAGCCTGCAGGCCAGAGTCACCAGATCCAGGTGAGGCCCTAGTGGGGACGGGATTCACAAGGTAAATGTGAGTCTACAAGAACACCACAGTCACCATGTCCAGGTGTGGTACATGTGGGAACGGGAGTCACCAGATCCAGCTGAGACCCAGTTGGGGACGACAGTCACCAGGTCCAGATTGAGGCCTAGGTTTAGGGACGAGAGTCATCAGGACCAGTTGAGGCCAAAGTGTGCAGCAAAGTTATCATGTCCAGGTGAGGCCCAGGTGGGGAACAGAGTAACCATGTCCCATTGATGCCAGGTGGGAAAAGAGTCACAAGGTCCAGACGAAGCCTAAGATTGGAGTAGATTCACGAGGTCCTGTTGAGGCCCAGCTGAGGACCAGAGTCCCCAGCTCCGGGTGTGTCACCCGGTCCTGGTGATATCCAGGTGGGGACCAGTGTCACAAGTCAGGGTGAGGCCCAGAGGGGGATGAGAATCACTAGGTCCAGGTAAGGCCCCGATGTGGAACAGTGAAACCAGGTCCCAAGATGCCCATATGAGGACCTGAGTCACCAGGTCCAGGTGATGTCCCTGTGGGAACCAGTAACCCCGTCCAGGTGAGGCCCAGGTGGGACCACAGTCACCAGGTCCTGGTGAGGCCCTATATAAGAGAGTATCCAGGTCCCAATGATGCAAAGGTAAGGACCAGAGTCAACAGGTCCAGGAGAGGCCCAAATATAGATCAGAGTCATTGTGTTCCAGGTGATGCCAGAGGGAGACCACAGGGAACAGGTCCAGGAGAGCCCCATATGGGAACCAGAGCCACCAGATCCAGGTGAGGTCCAGGTGGGACCACAGTCACAAGGTCCAGGTGAGGCGCAGGTGGCAACATGATTCACCAAGTCCAGGTGAAGCCCACGTGGTGACCTGTCACCAGGGATAGGTGCGGACCAGCTAAGGTCCAGATTCACGAGGCCCAAGTGAACTCCAAGGGGTGACCAGAGTCACCAGGTAAGGGTGAGGCACAGAGGGGAACCAGAGTAACCAGGTTCGTTTGAGGCCCAAAATGGGACCAGAGATCCCTGGTCAAAGGTAGGCCCAGGTGTGGCATAGAGTATCCAGGTCCCAATGATGCCTGGGTGAGGACCAGAGTCACTATCGCCATGCAGGCCCAGATGGGGAACAGAATCACTAGGTCCTGGTGAGGCATAGATAAGACCACAGTCACCAGTATCAGGTGAGCCCCTTGTGGGAACCAGAGCCACTCTATTCAGCTGAGTACAAGGTCCATGTGAGGCCCACGTGAGGACCAGATTCATCAGGTCGAATTGAGGCATAGCTGGGGACAAGTGTCACCAGGTCTGGGTGCGGCCTAGGTGGGTCAAGATTCAGCAGTTCTGAGTTAGGTCAAAGTGGGGACGAGAGACACCAGGTCCAGGTGAGGCCAAACTGAGGACCAGAGTCACCAGATCCAGGTGAGGTCCATGTTGGAAAGAGAGTCACCAGGTCCAGGACAGGTCCAGGTGGGGACGCGAGTCAACAGATACAGGTGAAGCCCAGGTGGGGACCAGTCACCAGATCGAGGTGAAGCCAAGGTGGGGACCAGAGTCACTAGGTCCAGATGAGGCCCAGGTGAGGCCCAGAGTTACCAGGTACACGTGAGGCCCCGTTGGGGATCAGAGGCAACAGGTCCATGTGAGGCCGGCTTGGGGACCATGGTCAACAGGTCTACTTGAGGCCCCGGTGTGGAACACTGTAACCAGGTCCAGGTGAGTCCCCGGTGGTGACAAGGGTCACCACGTCCAGGTGAGGTCCAAGTGGGGACCAGGATCACCAGGTCCAGGGGAGGCCCTTGAAAGAAACACAGTCAACAGTTCGAGGACAGGCGCAGGTGGCAACCAGTGTCAGCAGGTCCAAGTCAGGTCAAAGTGGGGTTCACAGTCACTAGGGCACGGTGAGACCCAGAGGGGGACCAGAGTCACCTGGTCCAGGTGAGGTCCAGATGTGGAATACAGTCTCTGGGTCCCAATTTTGCCCAGTTGAGGACCATCGTCAACAGGGCCAGGTGAGGCCCAGATGTGGACTGGAGTCCCCAAATCCAGGTAAAGCCAAGGTGGGGACCACAGTCACCAACTCCAGGTTTGTCTCAGGTGCAGACCAGAATCACCAGGTCCAGGTGAGGTGCAGGTGGCAACCACACTTACCAGGTCCCAATGAGGCCCTGGTGGGGACCAGAATCACGAGGTACATGAGAAGCTAGAAACACTACAGCCACCAAGTCCACATGATTACATGTGGGAACGAGAATCAGCAGTGACAGGTGAGGCCCAGGTGGGGATCCGACTCACCATGTCCAGGTGAGACCCAGGTGGGAACCAGTGTCACCATGTGCAGGAGTGGCCCAGGTGAAGACCAGAGTTGATAGGTGGCTGGGTCGCTGTTAGTGTACAGTGTAACCATATCCTGATGCTACCCAGGTGGGTACCAGAGACACCAGGTCCTGGTGAGGCCAAGGTGGGACCAGACACATGAAGTCCAGGTGAGGTCCCGATGGGAACCACAGTCACCAGGTCAGGTGAGGCCATGCTTAGGATCAGAGTCACCAGTTACAGGTGTGGCCCAGGTGGAGCCAGAGTCACTTGGTACAGAAGAGGCCAAAGTCCGGACCAGAGTTACCAGGATCAGGTCAGTCCCAGTGGGGAATAGAGTAACCATGTCCCGATGATGCCCAGGTAGAACCAGAGTCACCAGGTCCAGATGGGGCGCAGGTGGGGAGCATGATCACTAGGTCCCAGTGAGACCCAGTTGAGGACCAGAGACACCAGATAGGGTTGAGGCCTAGAGGGGTACAAGAAACACCTGGTCCAAGTGACATCCAGATGAGGACCAGAGTCACCAGTCGGGGTGAGGCCCAGAATGGTTCCAGAGTCATCATGTCCAGGTGAGGCTCAGGTGTGGAACAGAGTCACCAGGTACCAATGATGCCCAGGTGAGGACCAGAGTCAGCAGGTCTGGGTGACCCGCAGATAGGATCAGAGTCACCAGTTCCAGGTGAGGCCAAAAAATTGTTCACAGCAATCAGGTCCTGGTGGTGAACAAATTCCCGAGGACTGGGTGAGGCCCAGATGAGGACCAGATTCACCAGGTCCAGGTGATTCCCAGGTGGTGAACAGAGTTACGGGTTCCGGGTGAGGACCAGGTAAGGACCAGAATCACCAGGTCCAAGTGAGGCCCACGTGGGGACCTGTGTCACCAGGCATGTGTGAGTCCCAAGTCACAACCCCGCTCACCAGGTCCATGAGAGGCCAACCTGCAGGCCATGCAGAGGAACCATGTCCCGATGATGCCGAGGTAGGGACTAGAGTTCTCAGGTCCAGGTGAGGCCAACCTGCAGGCCATGCAGTGGAACATGTCCTGATGATGCCCAGGTAGGAACCAGAGTTACCAGGTCCAGGTGAGGCCAACCTGCAGGCCATGCAATGGACACATGTCCCGATGATGCCCAGGTAGGGAACAGAGTCACCAGGTCCAAATGAGGCCCAGATGGAGCATATTCACTAGGTGCAGGTGAGGCCCAGTTGAGGATCACAGTCACCAGATCTGGTTGAGTCCTAGAGGGGTACCAGAATCACCTGGACCAGGTGACATCCAGATGGGGACCAGAGTCACCAGGTCAGGGTGAGGCCAACCTGCAGGTCAGAGTCTCCAGATCCAGGTGAGGCCCTAGTGGGGACCGGAGTCACAGGTTAATGTGAGTCTACAAGAACACCACAGTCAACAGGGCCAGGTGTGTTTCAAGTGGGAACGAGAGTCACCAGGTCCAGGTGAGACCCAGGTGGGGACCACAGTCACCAGGTCCAGATTGAAGACAAGGTGGGGCGACCAGTGTCATCAGGACCAGTTGAGGCCAAAGTGTGGAGCAAAGTTATCATGTCCATGTGAGGCCCAGATGGGAAGAGTAACCATGTCCCATTGATGCCAGGTGGGAAAAGAGTCACAAGGTCCAGACGACGCGTAAGTGAGGAGTAGATTCACCAGGTCCTGTTGAAGCCCAGCTGAGGACCAGTGTCCCCAGCTCCGGGAGAGTCCCAGAGGGGGACCAGTGTCACCCGGTTCTGGTGATATCCAGGTGGGGACCAGAGTCACCACGTCAGGGTGAGGCCCCGAGGGGGACGAGAATCACTAGGTCCAGGTGAGGCCCCGATGTGGAACTGAGAAACCAGGTCCCATGATGCCCGTATGAAGACCTGATTCACCAGGTCCAGGTGAGGTCCCTGTGGGAACCAGTCACCTCATCCAGGTGAGGCCCAGGTGGGACCACAGTCACCAGGTCCAGGTGAGGCCCAGGTATATAAGAGAGTATCCAGGTCCCAGTGATTCCCATGTAGAACCAGAGTCACCAGATCCAGATGAGGCGCAGGTGGGGAGCATGTTCACTAGGTCCCCGTGAGGCCCAGTTCAGGACCAGAGTCACCAGGTCAAGTTGAGTCCTAGAGGGATACCAGATTCACCTAGTAAAGGTGACATCCGGATGGGGACCAGAGTCATCATGTCAGGGTGAGGCCCAGAGGGGATCCAGAGTCATCATGTCCAGGTGAGGCTCAGGTGTGGAACAGAGTATCCAGGTCCTAATGGTCCATAGGTGAGGACCAGAGTCACCAGATCTGGGTGAAGCCCAGTTAGGAACAGAGTCACCAGTTCCAGGTGAGGCCAAGAAGGAGTCCACAGTAGTCAGGTCCAGGTGGGGTGACAAAGTCACCAGGACTGGATGAGGACTAGATGGGGACCAGATTAACCAGGTTCATGTGATTCCCAGGTGGTGACCCGAGTTAGGAGTTCCGGGTGAGGACCAGGTAAGGACCAGATTCACCACGTCCAAATGAGGCCCACGTGGGGACCTGTGTCACCAGGTATGGGTGAGCCCCAGGTGGCAACCCCACTCACTAGATCCAGGTGAGGCCAACCTGGAGGCCATGCAGAGGAACCGTGTCCCGATGATGCCCAGGTAGGGACCAGAGTTACCAGGTCCAGCTGAGGCCAACCTACAGGCCATGCAGTGGATCCATGTCCCGGTGATGCCCAGGTAGGGACCAGAGTCACCAGGTCCTAATGAGGCCCAGATGGAGCATATTCAATAGGTCCAGGTGAGGCCCAGTTGAGGACCAGAGTCATCAGACCTGGTTGAGGCAGAGAGGGCTACCAGAATCACCTGGTCCAGGTGATATCCAGATGGAGACCAGAGTCACCAGGTCAGGGTTAGGCCCAGAGTGGTTCGAGAGTCCAGAGCCTCATGTCCAGGTGAGGCTCAGGTGTGGAACAGAGTCACCAGGACCAATGATGCCCAGGTGAGGACCAGAGTCACCAGGTCTGGGTGACAAGCAGATAGGATCAGAGTCACCAGGTCCAGGTGAGGCCATGAAAGAGTCCACAGCAATCAGGTCAAGGTGGGGAACAAAGTCACCAGGACTGAGTAAGGCCCAGATGGGGACCGGAATCACCAGGTCCACGTGAGGCCCAGGTTGTGACCAGAGTCCCCGGGTCTGGGAGAGGACTAGGTTAGGACCAGATTCACCAGGTCCAAGAGGCACAGGTGGAGACGTGAGTCACCAAGTATGGGTGAGACCCAAGTGGCATCCCCACTATCCAGGTCCATGTGAGGCCAACCTGCAGGCCAAGTCACCCGATTCACGTGAGGCCCTAGTGGGGACTGGATTCACCAGTTAAAAGTGATTCTACAAGAACAACACAGTCACCAGGACCTGGTGTGGTTCATGTGGGAACGAGAGTCACCAGGTCCAGGTGAGACCCAGGTGGGGACCACAGTCACCAGGTCCAGATTGAAGCCTAGGTGGGGGGACCAGAATCATCAGGACCAGTTGAGGCCAAAGTGTGGAGCAAAGTTATCATTTCCATGTGAGGCCCAGGTGGGAAGAGTAATCATGTCCCATTGATGCCAGGTGGGAAAAGAGTCACAAGGTCCAGACGAGGCCTTAATGAGGAGTAGATTCACCAGGTCCTGTTGAGGCCCAGTTGAGGACCAGTGTCCCCAGCTCCGGGTGACTCCCAGAGGGTGACCAGTGTCACCCGGTTCTGGTGACATCCAGGTGGGGACCAGAGTCACCACATCAGGGTGAGGCACAGAGAGGTACGAGAATCACTAGGTACAGATGAGACCCCGATGTGGAACTGAGAACCCTGGTCCCATGATGCCCATATGAGGACCTGAGTCACCAGGTCCAGGTGAGGTCCTTGTGACAACCAGTCACCTCGTCCAGGAGAGGCCCATGTGGGACCACAGTCACCAGGTCCAGGTGAGGCCCAGGTATATAGAGAGTATCGAGGTCCCAATGATGCCCAGGTAAGGACCAGAGTCAACAGGTCCAGGAGAGGACCATATATGGATCAGAGTCATTGTGTTCCAGGTGAGGCAAGATGGAGACCACAGGAACCAGATCCAGGAGAGCCCCATATGGGAACCAGAGGCAACAGATCCAGATGAGGTCCAGTTGGGACCACAGTCAGAAGGTCCAGGTGAGGCGAAGGTGGCAACAGGATTCACCAAGTCAGGTGAGGCCCAGGTGGCCACCTGTCACCAGATCCAGATGCGGACCAGCTAAGGACCAGATTCACCAGGCCCAAGTGATTTCCAAGGGGTGACCAGAGTCACCAGGTAAGGGTGAGGCCCTGAGGGGAACCAGAGTAACGAGTTTAGTTTGAGGCCCAGAATAGGACCAGAGGTCCCTGGTCAAAGTGAGGCCCAGATGTGGAATAGAGTATCCAGGTCCCAATGATGCATGGGTGAGGACCAGAGTCACTAGGGCCATGCAGGCCCAGATGGGGAACAGAATCACTAGGTCCTGGTGAGGCATAGAATAAGACCACAATCACCAGTATCAGGTGTGCCCCTTGTGGGAACCAGAGCCACTCTATCCAGCTGAGTCCCAGGTCCATGTGAGCCCCACGTCAGGACCAGATTCATCAGGTTGAATAGAGGCATAGCTGGGGACAAGAGTCACCAGGTCTCTGTGCGGCCTAGGTGGGTCAAGATTCAGCACTTCTGAGTTAGGTCAAAGTGGGGACGAGAGACACCAGTCCAAGTGAGGCCAATCTGAGGACCAGAGTCACCAGATCCAGGTGAGGTCCATGTTGGAAAGAGAGTCACCAGGTCCAGGAGAGGTCCAGGTGGGGACCAGAGTCACCAGATCCAGGTGAAGTCCAGGTGGGGACCAGAGTCACCAGATCCAGGTGAAGCCCAGGTGGGGACCAGAGTCACTAGGTCCAGATGAGGCCGAAGTGAGGATCAGAGTTACCAGATACACGTGAGCCCCCGGCGGGGATCAGAGCCAAAAGGTCCACGTGAGGCCGGCTTGGGGACCATGGTCAACAGGTCTACCTGAGGCCCAGGTGTGGAACAAAGTAATCATGTCCAGGTGAGTCCCCGGTGGTGACAAGTGTCACCACGTCCAGTTGAGGACCAATTGGGGACCAGGATCACCAGGTACAGGGGAGGCCCTTGAGAGAACCAGAGTCAACAGTTTGAGGTCAGGCGCAGGTGGCAAACAGGGTCAGCAGGTCCAAGTCAGGCCAAAGTGGGTTTCACAGTCACTAGGGCACAGTGAGTTCCAGAGGGGGACCAGAGTCACCTTGTCCAGGTGAGATCCAGTTGTGGAATACAGTCACCGGGTCCCAATTCTGCACAGTTGAGGACCATGGTCAACAGGGCCAGTTGAGGCCCAGATGGGGACCGGAGTCCCCAAATTCAGGTGAAGCCCAGGTGGGGACCACAGTCACCAGATCCAGGGTAGTCTCAGGTGGAGACCAGAATCACCAGGTCCTGGTGAGATGCAGGTGGCAACCACACTCACCAAGTTCCGGTGAGGCCCTGGTGGGGACCAGAGTCACGAGGTACATGAGAAGCTAGTAACACTGCAGCCACCAGGTCCACATGATGTCCATGTGGGAACGAGAATTACAAGTTACAGGAGAGGACCAGGTGGGGATCTGAGTCACCATGTCCAGGTGAGACCCTGGTGGGAACCAGTGTCACCATGTCCAAGTGTGGACCAGGTGAAGACGAGAGTTAATAGGTCCGGCCGTGTCACTGTTGGTGAACAGTGTAACCATATCCTGATGCTACCCTGGTGGGTACGAGAGACACCAGGTCCTGATGAGGCCTAGGTGGGACCAGAGATATGAGGTCCAGGTGAGGTCCCGATGGGAACCACAGTCACCAGGTCTGGTGAGGCCATGCTTAGGATCAGAGTCACCAGTTACTGGTGTGGCCCCGGTGGAGCCAGAGTCACATGACACAGAAGACGCCAAAGTCAGGACCAGCGTTACCAGGATCAGGTCAGTCCCAGTGGGGAATAGAGTAACCATGTCCCGATGATGCGCAGGTTGAACCAGAGTCACCAGGTCCAGATGAGTGCAGGTGGGAGCATATTCTCTAGGTCTCGTTGAGGCGCACCTGAGGACCAGAATCCCCAGGTCTAGTTGAGGCCTAGAGGGGTACCAGATTCACCTGGTCTATGTGACATCCAGATGGGGAGCAGAGTCACCATGTCAGGGTGAGGCCCAGAGGGGATCCAGAGTCATCATTTCCAGGTGAGGCTCAGGTGTGGAACAGAATCACCAGGTACCAATAACCTCAGGTGAGGACCAGAGTCACCAGAACTGGGTGAGGCCCAGTTAGGATCAGAGTCACCAGTTCAAGGTGAGGCCAAGAAGGAGTCCAAAGCAATCAGATCCAGGTGGGTATGAAAGTCACCAGGACTGGGTGAGGCCCAGATGGGGACCAGATTCACCATGTCCAGGTGATTCCCAGGTGGTGACCAGAGTTACCAGTTCCGGGTGAGGATCAGGTAAGTACCAGATTCACCAGGTCCAAGTGATGCCCACGTGGGTACCTGTGTCACCAAGCATGGGAGAGGCCCAGGTGGCAACCCCACTCCCCAGGTACAGGTGAGGCCAAACTGCAGGCCATGCAGAGGAACCATGTCCCGATGATGACCAGGTAGGGACCAGAGTCATAAGGTCCAAATGAGGCCCAGATGGAGCACATTCACTAGGTCCAGTGAGGCCCAGTTGAGGACCACTGTCACCTGATCTGGTTGAGGCTTAGAGTGGTACCAGAATCACCTCGTCCAGGTGACATCTAGATGGGGACCAGAGGCATCAGGTCAGGGAGAGGCCCAGAGTGGTTCCAGAGTCATCATGTCCAGGTTAGGCTCAGGCGTGGAACAGAGTCACTAGGTACCAATGATGCCCAGGTGAGGCCCAGAGTCACCAGATCTGGGTGACGCGCAGATAGGATCAGAGTCACCAGTTCCAGGTGAGGCCAAGAAAGAGTCCACAGCAATCAGGTCCAGGTGGGGAACAAAGTCACCAGGACTGGGTGAGGCCCAGATGGGGACCAGATTCACCAGGTCCAGGTGAGGCCCAGGTGGTGACCAGAGTCCCCGTGTCTGGGACAGGACCAGGTAAGGACCAGATTCACTAGGTCCAAGAGGCCCACGAGGGGACCTGAGACACCAGCTATGTGTGAGGCCCAGGTGGCAACCCCACTCACCAGGTCAAGGTGAGTCCAACCGGCAGGCCAGTTTCACCAGATCCATGTGAGGACCTAGTGGGGACCAGTGTCACCAGGTATATGTGAGTCTACAAGAACACCACAGTCACCAGGTCCAGGTGTGGTTCATGTGGGAACGAGAATCACCAGGTACAGGTGAGACCCAGGTGGGCACCACAGACACCAGGTCCAGACTGAGGCGTAGGTGGGGGGACCAGAGTCATCAGGACAATTGAGGCCAAAGTGTGGAGCAAAGTTTTCATGTGGAGGTGAGGCCCAGGTGGGGAACAGAGTAACCATGTCCCATTGATGCCAGGTGGGAAAAGAGTCACAAGGTCCAGACGAGGCCTAAGTGAGGAGTAGATTCACCAGGTCCTGTTCAGGCCCAGTTGAGGACCAGTGCCCCATCTCCGGTTGAGTCCCAGAGGGGGACCACCGTCACCAGGTTCTGGTGATATCCAGGTTGTGTCCAGAGTCAACACGTCAGGGTCAGGCCCAGAGGGGGACAAGAATCACTAGGTCCACTTGAGACCCTGATGTGGAACTGAGAAACCAGGTCCCATGATGCCCATATGAGGACCTGAGTCACCAGGTCCAGGTGAGGTCCCTTGGGAACGAGTCACCTCGTCCCGGTGAGGTCCAGGTGGGACCACAGTCACCAGGTCCAGATGAGGACCAGGTATATAAGAGAGTATCCAGGTCCCAATGATGCCCAGGTAAGGACAAGAGTCAACAGGTCCAGGAGAGGCACAAATATGCATCAGAGTCATTGTGTTCCAGGTGAGGCCTGATGGAGACCACAGGAACCAGGTCCAGGAGAGCCCCATATGGGAACCAGAGCAACCAGATCCATGTGAAGTCCAGGTTGGAATACTGTCACAAGGTCCAGGTGAGGCGCAGTTGGCAACAGGATTGTCCAAGTCCAGGTGAGGCCCAGGTGGCGACCAGTCACGATATCCAAGTGAGGACAAGCTAAGGACCAGATTCACCAGGCCCAAATGAAGCCCAAGGGTTGTCCAGAGTCACCAGGTAAGGGTGAGGCCCAGAGGGGAACCAGAGTAACCAGTTTAATTGGAGGCCCAGAATGCGACCAGAGGTCCCTGGTCAGAGTGAGGCCCAGGTGTGGAATAGAGTATCCAGGTCCAAATGATGCCTGGGTGAGGACCAGAGTCACTAGGGCCATGCAGGCCCAGATGGGGAACAGAATCACTAGGTCCTGTTGAGGCATACAATAAGACCACAGTCAGCAGTATCAGGTGAGCCCCTTGTGGGAACCAGAGCCACTCTATCCAACAGAGTCCCAGGTCCATGTGAGGCCCACGTGAGGACCAGATTCATCAGGTCGAATTGAGGCATAGCTGGGGACAAGAGTCACCAGTTGTGGGTGCAGCCTAGGTGGGGCAAGATTCAGCAGTTATGAGTTAGGTCAATTGTGGACGAGAGACACCAGGTCCGGGTGAGGCCAAACTGAGGATGAGAGTCACCAGATCCAGGTGAGGTCCATGTTGGAAAGAGAGTCACCAGGTCCAGGAGAGGTCCAGGTCGGGACCAGAGTCACCAGATCCAGGTGAAGCCCAGGTGGAGACCAGTGTCACTAGGTCCAGATGAGGCCCAGGTGAGGACCAAAGTTCCCAGGTACACTTGAGGCCCCGGTGGGGATCAGAGGCATCAGGTCCATGTGAGGCCGACTTGGGGACCATGGTCAACAGATCTACTTGAAACCCAAGTGCGGAACATAGTAACCAGGTCCAGGTGAGTCCCAGGTGGTGACAAGAGTCACCACGTCCAGTTGAAGCCCAGGTGGGGACCAGGATCACCAGGTCCAGGGGAGGCCCTTGAAAGAACCAGAGTCAACAGTTCGAGTTCAGGCGCAGGTGGCATCCAGGGTCAGCAGGTCCAAGGCAGGCCAAAGTGAGGTTTACAGTCACTAGGGCACGGTGAGACCCAGAGTGGGACCAGAGTCACCTGGTCCAGGTGAGGTCCAGTTGTGGAACACAGTCACCGGGTCCCAATTTTGCCCAGTTGAGGACCATGGTCAACAGGGCCAGGTGAGGCCCAGATGGGGACTGGAGTCCCCAAATCCAGGTGAATCCCAGGTGGGGACCACATTCACCAGATCCAGGGTAGTCTCAGATGCAGACCAGAATCACCAGGTCCACGTGAGGTGCAGGTGGCAACCACACTCACCAGGTCCCGGTGAAGCCCTGGTGGGGACCAGAGTGACGAGGTACATGAGAAGCTATAAACACTGCATTCACCATGTCCACATGATGTCCATGTGGGAACGAGTATCACCAGTTACAGGTGAGGACCAGATGGAGATCCGAGTCATCATGTCCAGGTGAGGCCCAGATGTGGACCAGTGTCACCGTGTCCAGGTGTGGCCCAGGTGAAGACCAGACATAGTAGGTCCGGCTGCTCACTGTTAGTGAACAGTGTAACCATATCCTGATGCTACCCAGGTGGGTACCACAGACACCAGGTCCTGGTGAGGCCCAGGTGGGACCAGAGACATGAGGTCCAGGTGAGGTCCCGATCGGAACCACAGTCACCAGGTCAGGTGAGGCCATGCTTAGCATCAGAGTCACCAGTTACAGGTGAGGCCCAGGTGGAGCCAGAGTCACCTGGAACAGAATAGGCCAAAGTCAGACCAGAGATACCAGTATCAGGTCAGTCCCAGTGGGGAATAGAATAACCATGTCTCGATGATGCCCAGGTAGAACCAGAGTCACCAGTTCCAGATGAGGCCCAGGTGGGGAGCTAAACACTAGGTCCCGGTGAGACCCAGTTGAGGACAAGAGTCACCAGGTCTAGTTGAGGTCGAAAGGGGTACCAGATTCACCTGGTCTAGGTGACATCCAGATTGAGACTAGTGTCACAATGTCAGGGTGAGGCCCAGAGGGGATCCAGAGTCATCATGTCCAGGTGAGGCTCAGGTGTGGAACAGAGTATCCAGGTCATAATGGTCCACAGGTGAGGACCAGAGTCACCAGATCTGGGTGAGGCCCAGTTAGGATCAGAGTCACCAGTTCCAGCTGAGGCCAAGAAGGAGTCAATAGCAATCAGGTCCAGGTGGGGAACAAAGTCACTAGGACTGGGTGAGGCCCAGATGGGGATCAGATTCACCAGATCCAGGTGAGGCCCAGGTGGTGACCAGAGTCCTTGGGTCTGGAATAGGACCAGGTAAGGACCAGATTCACCAGGTCCAAGAGGCCCACGTGGGGACGTGAGTCACCAGGTATGGGTGAGGCCCAGGTGGCAACCCCTCTCACCAGTTCAAGGTGAGGCCAACCTGCAGGCCATGCAGTGGAACCATGTCCCGATGGTGCCCAGGTAGGGACCAGAGTCACCAGGTCCAAATGAGGCCCAGATGGAGCATATTCACTAGGTCCAGGTGAGGCCAAGTTGTGGACCAGAGGCACCAGAACTGGTTGAGGCCTAGAGGGGTACCAGAATCACCTGGTCCAGGTGACATCCAGATGGAGACCAGAGTCACCAGGTCAGGGTGAGGCCCAGCCAGGATCCAGAGTCATCATGTCCAGGTGAGTCTCAGGTGTTGAACAGAGTCACCAGGTATCAATGATGCCCAGGTTAGGACCAAGTCACTAGGTCTGAGTGACGCGCAGATAGGATCAGAGTCACCAGATCCAGGTGAGGCCCTAGTGGGGACCGGAGACACCAGGTAAATGTGAGACTACAAGAACACCACAGTCATCAGGTACAGGTGTGATTCATGTGGGAATGAGAGTCACAGGTCCAGGTGAGACCCAGGTGGGGACCACAGTCACCAGGTCCAGATTGAGGTCTAGGTGGGGGGACCAGAATCATCAGGATCAGTTGAGGCCAAAGTGTGGAACAAAGTTATCATGTCCAGGTGAGTCCCTGGTGGAGAACAGAGTATCCAGATCATAATGGTCCACAGGTGAGGACCAGAGTCACCAGATCTGGGTGGGGCCCAGTTAGGATCAGAGTCACCAGTTCCAGGTGAGGCCAAGAAGGAGTCCACAGCAATCAGGTCCAGGTGGGGAACAAAGTCACCAGGACTGAGTGAGGACAAGTTGGGGACCAGATTCACCAGGTCCAGGTGATTACCAGGTGGTGACCAGAGTTACCAGTTCCGGGTGAGGACCAGGTAAGGACCAGATTCACCAGGTCCAAGTGAGGCCCACGTGGGGACCTGTGTCACCGGTATGGGTAAGGCCCAGATGGCAACCTCACTCACCAGGTCCAGGGGAGGCCAACCTTCGGGCCATGCAGAGGAACCGTGTCCCTCTAATGCCCAGGTAGAGACCAGAGTTACGAGTTGCAGTTGAGGCCCTAATGGGGACCAGAGTCACCAGGTAAATGTGAGTCTACAAGAACACCACAGTCACCAGGTCCAGGTGTGGTTCATGTGGGAACAAGAGTCACCAGGTCCAGGTGAGACCCAGGTGGGGACCACAGTCACCAGGTCCAGATTGAGGCCTAGGTGGGGGACCAGAGTGATCAGGACCAATTGAGGCCAAAGTGCGGAGCAAAGTTATCATGTCCAGGTGAGGCCCAGGTGGGGAACAGAGTAACCATGTCCCATTGATGCCAGGTGGGAAAAGAGTCACAAGGTCCACACGAGGCCTAAGTGAGGAGTAGATTCACTAGGTCCTGTTGAGGCCCAGTTGAGGAGCAGTGTCCCCAGCTCCGGGTGAGTCCCAGAGGGGGACCAGAGTCACCCGGTTCTGGTGATATCCAGCTGGAGACCAAAGTCAACACGTCAGGGTGAGGCCTAGAGGGGGATGAGAATCACTAGGTCCAAGTGAGGCCCCGATTTGGAAATGAGAAACCAGGTCCCATGATGCCCATATGAGGACCTGAGTCACCAGGTCCAGGTGAGGTCCCTCTGGGAACCAGGCACCTCGTCCAAGTGAGGCCCAGGTGGGACCACAGTCACCAGGTCCAGGTGAGGCCCAGGTATATAAGTGAGTATCCAGGTCCCAAAGAGGCCAGATAAGGACCAGAGACAACAGATCCAGGATAGGCCCAAATATGGATCAGAGTCATTGTGTTCCAGGTGAGACCAGATGGAGAACACAGGAACGCGGTCCAGGAGAGTCCAATATGGGAACCAGAGCCACCAGATTCATGTGAGGTCCAGGTGGGAACACAGTCACAAGTTCCAGGTGAGGCGCAATGGGCAACAGGATTCACCAAGTCCAGGGGAGGCCCAGGTGGCGACCAGTCACCACATCCAGGTGCGGACCAGCTAAGGTCCAGATTCACCAGGCCCAAGTGAACACCAAGGGGTGACCAGAATCACCAGGTAAGGGTGAGGCCCAGAGGGGGAACCAGAGTAACCAGTTTAGTATGAGACCCAGAATAGGACCAGAGGTCCCTGGTCAAAGTGAGGCCCAGGTGTGGAATAGAGTATCCAGGTCCCAATGATGCCTGGGTGAGGAGCAGATTCACTAGGGCCATGCAGGCTCAGATGGGGAACCGAAACACTAGGTCCTCGTGAGGCATAGAATAAGACCACAGTCAACAGTATCCGGTGAGCCCCTTGTGGGAACCAGAGCCACTCTATCCAGCTGAGTCCCAGGTCCATGTGAGGCCCAAGTGAGGACCGTATTCATCAGATCGAAGTGAGGCATAGCTTGGGACAAGAGTCACCAGATATGGGTGCGGCCTAGGTGGGGCAAGATTCAGCAGTTCTTAGTTAGGTCAAAGTGGGGACGAGAGACACCAGGACCAGGTGAGGCCAAAATGAGGACCAGAGTCACCAGGTCCAGGAGAGGTCCAGGTGGGGACCAGAGTCACCAGATCCAGGTAAGGTCCATGTTGGAAAGAGAGTCACCAGGTCCAGGAGAGGCCCAGGTGAGACCAGAGTCACCAGATCCATGTGAAGCCCAGGTGGGGACCAGAGTCACGATGTCCAGATGAGACCCAGGTGAGGACCAGTGTTACCAGGTACACGTGACGCCCGGTGGGAATCAGAGGCAACAGGTACATGTGAGGCCGGCGGGGACCATGGTCAACAGGTCTATTGAGGCCCAGGAGTGGAACACAGTAACCAGGTCCACGTGAGTGCCCTGTGGTGACAAGAGTCACCAGGTCCCGGTGAGGCCCAGGAGGGCACCAGGATCACCATGTCCAGGGGAGGCCCTTGAAAGGACTAGAGTCAACAGTTCGAGGTCAGTCGCAGGTGGCAACCAAGATCAGCAGGGCCCAGTCAGGCCAAAGTGGGGTTCACAGTCACTAGGGCACGGTGAGATCCAGAGGGGGACCAGAGTCACTTGGTCCAGGTGAGGTCCAGTTGTGGAACACAATGACCGGGTCCCAATTTTGCCCAGTTGAGGACCATGGTAACCAGGACCAGGTGAGGCCCAGATGGGGACCGGAGTCCCGAAATCCAGGTGAATCCCAGGTGGGGACCACAGTCACCAGATCCAGGGTAGTCTCAGGTGCAGACCAGAATCACCAGGTCCAGGTGAGGTGCAAGTGAAACCAAACTCACCAGGACCCGGTGAGGCCCTGGTGGGGATCAGAGTCACGAGGTACATGAGAAGCTAGAAACACTGCAGCCACCAGGTCCACATGATGTCCATGTGGGAACGAGAATCACCAGATACAGGTGAGGACCAGGCGGGGATCCGACTCACCATGTCCAGGTGAGTCCCAGGTGGGAACCAGTGTCACCATGTCCAGGTGTGGCCCATGTGAAGACCAGAGTTAATAGGTCCGGCTTGGTCACTGATAGTGAACAGGGTAACCATATCCAGATGATACCCAGGTGGGTACCAGAGACACCAGGTCCTGGTGAGGCCCAGGTGGGACGAGAGTCATGAGGTCCAGTTGAGGTCCTGATGGGAACCACAGTCACCAGGTCAGGTGAGGCCATGCTTAGGATCAGAGTCACCAGTTACAGGTGAGGACCAGGTGGAACCAGAGTCACCTGGTACAGAAGAGGCCAAAGTCAGGACCAGAGTTACCAGGTTCAGGTCAGTCCCAGTGGGGAATAGAGTATCCATGTCCCGATGATGCCCAAGTTGAACCCGAGTCACCACGTAGAGATGAGGCGCAGGTGGGGAGCATATTCACTAGGTCCCGGTGAGGCCCAGTTGAGGACCAGATGCCCCCGGGCTAGTTTAGGCCTAGAGGGGTACCAGATTCACCTGGTCTAGGTGACATCCAGATGGGGACCAGAGTCACCAATTCAGGCTGTGGCCCAAAGGGGATCCAGAGTCATCATGTCCAGGTGAGGTAAGGTGTGGAACAGAGTATCCAGGACATAATGGTCCACAGTTGAAGACCAGAGTCACCAGATCTGGGTGAGGCCCAGTTAGGATCAGAGTCACCAGTTCTAGGTGAGGCCAAGAAGGAGTCCACAGCAATCATGTCCAGGTGGGAACAAAGTCACCAGGACTGGGTGAGGCCCAGATGGGGATCAGATTCACCAGGTCAAGGTGATTCCCAGGTGCTGGCCAGAGTTACCAGTTCTGGGTGAGCACCAGGTAAGGACCAGATTCACAAGGTCCAAGTGAGGCCCACGTGGGAACCTGAGTCACCAGGTATGGGTGAGGCCCAGGTGGCAACCCCACTCAACAGGTCCAGGTGAGGCCACCTGCAGGCCATGCAGAGGAACCATGTCCCGATGATGCCCAGGTAGGGACAGGACTTACCATGTCCAGGTGAGGCCAACCTGCAGGCCATGCTGTGGAACCATGTCCCGATGATGCCCAGGTAGGGGCCAGAGTCAGCAGGTGCAAATGAGGCCCAGATGGAGCATATTCACTAGGTCCAGGTGAGGCCCAGGTGAAGACAAGAGTCACCAGAACTAGTTGAGGACTATCGGGGAACAGAATCACCTGGTCCAGGTGACATCCAGATGGGGACCAGCCTCACCAGGTCAGGGTGAGGCCCAGAGAGGTTCCAGAGTCATCATGTCCAGGTGAGGCTCTGGTATGGAACAGAGTCACCAGGTACCAATGATGCCCAGGTTAGGGTCAGAGTCACCAGGTGGGTGACGCGCAGATAGGATCAGAGTCACCTGTTCCAGGTTAGGCCAAGAAAGAGTCCACAGCAATCAGGTCCACGTGTGGAACGAAGTCACCAGGACTGCGTGAGGCCCAGATGGGGACCAGATTCACCAGGTCCAGTTGAGGCCCAGGTGGAGACCAGAGTCCCCAGGTCTGGGAGAGGACCTGGTAAGGACCAGATTCACCAGGTCCAAGATGCCCACGTGGGGACCTGAGTCACAAGGTATGAGTGAGGCCCATGTGGCCACCCCACTCAGCAGCTCCTGGTGAGGCCAACCTGCAGGTCAGAGTCACCAGATCCACGTGAGGCCCTAGTGGGGACCGGAGTCACCAGGTAAATATGAGTCTAGAAGAACACCACAGCCACCAGGTCCAGGTGAGGTTCATGTGGGAACAAGAGTAACCAGGGCCAGGTGAGACCCAGGTGGGGACCACAGTCACCAGGTCCAGATTGAGGCCTAGGTGGGGGGACCAGAGTAATCAGTACCAGTTGAGGCCAAAGTGTGGAGCAAAGTTATCATGTCCTGGTGAGGCCCAGGTGGGAAACAGTGTAACCATGTCCCATTGATGCCAGGTGGGAAAAGAGTCACAGGTCCAGACGAGGCCTGAGTGAGGAGTAGATTTACCAGGTCTTGTTGAGGCCCAGTTGAGTACCAGTGTCCCCAGCTCCGGGTGACTCCCAGACGGGGACCAGAGTCACCCGGTTCTGGTGATATGCAGGTGGGGACCAGAGTCACCACATCAGGGTGAGGCCCAGAGTGGGACGAGAATCACTAGGTCCAAGTGAGGCCCCGATGTGGAAGTGAGAAACCAGGTCCCATGATGCCCATATGAGGACCTGAGTCACCAGGTCCAGGTGAGGTCCCTGTGGGAACCAGTCACCTCGTCCCGGTGAGGCTCAGGTGGGACCACAGTCACCGGTGCAGGTGAGGCCCAGGTATATAACAGAGTATCCAGCTCCCAATGATGCCCAAGTTAGGACCAGAGTCAACAGGTACAGGAGAGGCCCAAATATTGTTCAGAGTCATTGTGTTCTAAGTGAGGCCAGGTGGAGACCACAGGAACCAGTTCCAGGAGAGCCCCATATGGGAACCAGAGCCACCAGATCCAGGTGAGGTCCAGGTGGGACCACAGTCACAAGGTCCAGGTGAGGCACAGGTGGCAACAGGATTCACCAAGTCCAGGTGAGGCCCAGGTGGCGACCAGTCACCACATCCAGGAGCGGACCAGCTAAGGACCAGATTCACCAGACCCTAGTGAAGCCCAAGGGGTGACCAGAGTCACCAGGTAAAGGTGAGGCCCAGAGTGGAACCAGAGTAACCAGTTTAGTTTGAGGCCCAGAATGGGACCAGAAGTACCTGGTCAAAGTGAGGCCCAGGTGTGGAATAGAGTATCCAGGGTGAGCATCATTGGGTCCATCACCCAATGATGCCTGGGTGAGGACAAGAGGCACTAGGGCCATGCAGGCCCAGATGAGGAACAGAATCACTATGTCCTAGTGAGGCATAGAATAAGACCACAGTCAGCAGTATCAGGTGTGCCCCTTGTGGGAACCAGAGCCACTCTATCCAGCTGAGTCCCAGGTACATGTGAGGCATACGTGAGGACCAGATTCATCAGGTCGAATTGAGGCATAGCTGGGGACAAGAGTCACCAGGTCTGGGTGCGGCCTAGGTGGGGCAAGATTCAGCCGTTCTGAGTTAGGTCAAAGTGGGGACGAGAGACACCAAGTCCAGGTGAGGACAAACTGAGGACGAGAGTCACCAGATCCACATGAGGTCCATGTTGGAAAGGAGTCACCAGGTCCAGGAGAGATCCTGGGGTGTACCAGAGTAACCAGATCCAGGAGAGGTGCAGTTGGGGACCAGAGTCACCAGATCCAAGTGAATTCCAGGTGGGGACCAGAGTCACCAGATCCAGATGAAGCCCAGGTGGGGACCAGAGTCACTAGGTCCAGAATAGGACCAGGTGAGGACCAGAGCTATAAGGTACACGTGAGTCCCCGGTGGGGATCAGAGGCAACAGGTCCATGTGAGGCCGGCTTGGGGACCATGGTCAACAGGTCTACTTGAGGCCCAGGTGTGGAACACAGTAAGCAGGTCCAGGTGAGTCCCCGGTTGGGACAAGTGTCACCACGTCCACTAGAGGTGCAGGTGGTGAAAAGGATCACCAGGTACAGGGGAGGCTCTTGAAAGAACCAGAGTCAACAGTTCGAGGTCTGGAGTAGGTGGCAACCAGGGTCAGCAGGTCCAAGTCAGGCCAAAGTGGGGTTCACAGTCACTAGGGTACGGTGACACGCAGAGGGGGACCAGAGTGACCTGGACAGGGGAGGTCAAGTTGTGGAACACAGTCACCGTGTCCCAATTTTGCCCATTTGAGGACCATGGTCAAAAGGGCCATGTGAGGCCCAGATGGGGACCGGAGTCCCCAAATCCAGGTGAAGCCCAGGTGGGGACCAGAGTTACCAGATCCAGGGTAGTCTCAGGTGCAGACCAGAATCACCAGGTCCAGGTGAGGTGCAGGTGGCAACCACACTCACCAGGTCCCGGTGAGGCCCTGGTGGGGACCAGAGTCACGAGGTACATGAGAAGCTAGAAACACTGCAGCCACCAGGTCCACATGATGTCTATGTGGGAACGAGAATCACCAGTGTCAGGTGAGGACCAGGTGGGGATCCGAATCACCATATCCATGTGAGTCCCTGGTGGGAACCAGTGACACCAGGTCTAGATGTGGCCCAGGTGAAGACCAGAGTTAATAGTTCCGGCTGGGTCACTGTTAGTGAACAGGGTAACCATATCCTGATGCTACCCTGGTGGGTACCAGAGACACCAGGTCCTGGTGAGGGTCAGGAGGGACCAGAGACATGAGGTCCAGGTGAGGTTCCATTGGGAACCACAGTCACCAGGTCTGGTGAGGCCATGCTTAGGATCAGAGTCACCAGTTAGAGGTGAGTCCCGGGTGGAGCCAGAGTCACCTTGGACAGAAGAGGCCAAAGTCAGGACCACAGTTACAAGGATCAGGTCAGTCCCAGTGGGGAATAGAGTAACCATATCCCGATGATGCCCAGGTAGAACCAGAGTCCCAGGACCAGATGAGGCGCAGGAGGGTAGCATATTCACTAGGTCCCGGTGAGGCCCAGTTGACGACCAGAATGCCCAGGTCTAGTTGAGGCTTAGAGGGGTACCAGATTCACCTGGTCTAGGTGATATCCAGATGGGGACCAGAGACATCATGATAGGCTGAGGCCCAGAGGGGATCCAGAGTCATCATGTCCAGGTGAGTCTCAGGTGTGGAACAGAGTATCCAGTTCATAATGGTCCACAGGTGAAGACCAGAGTCACCAGATCTGGTTGAGGCCCACGAAGCATCAGACTCACCAGTACCAGGTGAGGCCAAGAAGGAGTCCACAGCAATCAGGTCCCGGTGGGGAACAAAGTCACCAGGACAGGGTGAGGCCCAGATGGGGACCAGATTCACCAGGTCCAGGTGATTCCCAGGTGGTGACCAGAAATACCAGTTCCGGGTGAGGACCAGATAAGGACTAGATTCACCAGGTCCAAGTGAGGCCCACGTGGGGACCTGTGTCACCGGTATGGGTTAGGCCCAGATGGCAACCCCACTCACCAGGTCCAGGGGAGGCCAACCTTCGGGCCATGCAGAGGAACCTTGTCCCGATAATGCCCAGGTAGGGACCAGAGTTACGAGTTGCAGGTGAGGCCCTAATGGGAACCGGAATCACCAGGTAAATGTGAGTCTACAAGAACACCACAGTCACCAGGTCCAGGTGTGGTTCATGTGGGAACAAGATTCACCAGGTCCAGGTGAGACCCAGGTGGGCACCACAGTCACCAGGTCCAGATTGAGGCCTAGGTGAGGGACCAGAGTCATCAGGAGCATTTGAGGCCAAAGTGTGGAGCAAAGTTATCATGTCCAGGTGAGGCCCAGGTGGGAACAGAGTAACCATGTCCCATTGATGCCAGGTGGGAAAAGAGTCACAAGGTCCAGACGAGGCCTAAGTGAGGTGTAGATTCACCAGGTCCTGTTGAGGCCCAGTTTAGGACCAGTGTCCCCAGCTCCGGGTGAGTCCCAGAGGGGGACCAGAGTCACTGGTTCTGGTGATATCCAGGTGGTGACCAGAGTCACCACGTCAGGGTGAGGACCAGAGCAGGACGAGAATCACTAGGTCCAGGTGAGGCCCCGATGTGGAACTGAGAAACCAGGTCCCATGTTGCCCATATGATAACCTGAGTCACCAGGTCCAGGTGAGGTCCCTGTGGGAACCAGTAATCTCGTCCAGGTGAGGATCAGGTGGGACCACAGTCACCAGGTCCAGGTGAGGCCCAGGTGTATGAGAGTATCCCGGTCCCAATGATGCCCAGGTAAGACCAGAGTCAACAGGTGCAGGAGAGGCACAAATATGGATGAGAGTCATTGTGTTCCAGGTGACGCCAGATGGAGAACAGAGGAACCAGTTACAAGAGAGCCCCATATGGGAACCAGAGCCCCCAGATCCAGGTGAGAACCAGGTGGGACCACAGTCACAAGGTCCAGGTGAGGCGCAGGTGGAAACAGGATTCACCGAATCCAGGTGAGGCCCAGGTGGCGACCAGTCACCAGAACCAAGTGAGGACAAGCTAAGGACCAGATTCACCAGGTCCAATGAAGCCCAAGTGGTGAGAAGTGTCACCAGGTAAGGGTGAGGCCCAGAGGGGGAACCAGAGTAACCAGTTTAGTTTGAGGCCCAGAATGGGAACAGAGGTCCCTGTTCAGTGTGAGTCACAGATGTGGAATAGAGTATCCAGGACCCAATGATGCCTGGGCGAGGACCAGAGTGCCGAGGGCCATGCAGGCCCAGATGGGGAACAGAATCACTAGGTGCTGGTGAGGCATAGAATAAGACCACAGTCACCAGTATCAGGTGAGCCCCTTGTGGGAAACACACCCACTCTATCCAGCTGAGTCACAGGTCCATGTGAGGCCCACGTGAGGACCAGATTCATCAGGTCGAATTGAGGCATAGCTGGGGACAAGAGTCACCAGGTCTCGGTGCGGTCTAGGTGGGGCATGATTCAGCAGTTCTGAGTTAGGTCAAAGTGGGGACGAGAGACACCAGGTCCAGGTGAGGTCAAACTGAGGACCAGAGTTACCAAATCCAGGTGCGGTCCATGTTGGAAAGAGAGTTACCAGGTCCAGGAGAGTTCCAGGTGGGGACCAGAGTCACCAGATCCAGGTGAAGTCCAGGTGGGGACCAGAGTCACCAGATCCAGGTGAAGCCCAGGTTGGGACCAGAGTCACTAGGTCCAGATGAGCCCCAGATGAGGACCAGAGATACCAGGTACACGTGAGGCCCCGGTGGGGTTCAGAGGCAACAGGTCCATGTGAGGCCGACTTGGGGACCATGGTCAACAGGTCTACGTGAGGCCCAGGTGTGGAACACAGTAAGCAGGTGCAGGTGAGTCCCCGGTGGTGACAAGAGGAACCACGTCCAGGTAGGCCAAGGTGGGGACCAGGATCACCAGGTCCAGGGGAGGCCATTGAAAGAACCAGAGTCAACAGCTCGAGGTCAGGCGCAGGTGGCAACCAGGGTCAGCAGGTCAAAGTCAACCCAAGTGAGGTTCACAGTCACTAGGGCACGGTGAGACCCAGAGGGGGAGCATAGTCACCTGGTCCATGTGAGGTCCAGTTGTGGAACACAGTCACCAGGTTCCAATTTTGCCCAGTTGAGGACCATGTTGAACAGGACCAGGTGAGGCCCAGATGGGGACCGGAGTCCCCAAATCCAGGTGAAGACCAGATGGGGACCAGTGTCAGCAGATCCAGGGTAGTCTCAGTTGCAGACCAGAATCACAAGGTCCAGGTGAGGTGCAGGTGGCAACCACACTCACCAGGTCCCTGTGAGGCCCTGGTGGGGACCAGAGTCACGAGGTACATGAGAATCTAGAAACACTGCAGCCACCAGGTCCACATGATGTCCATGTGGGAACGAGAATCACCAGTTACAGGTGAGGACCAGGTGGGGATACGACTCACCATGTCCAGGTGAGTCCCAGATGGGAACCAGTGTCACCAAGTCCAGGTGTGGTCCATGTGAAGACCAGAGATAATAGGTCCGGCTGGGTCACTGTTAGTGAACAGGGTCACCATATCCTGATGGTACCCAGGTGGGTACCAGAGACACCAGGTCCTGGTCAGGCCCAGGTAGGACCAGAGACCTGAGGTCCAGGTGAGGTCCCGATGGGATCCACAGTCACCAGGTCAGGTGAGGCCATGCTTAGGATCACAGTCACCAGCTACTGGTGAGGCCCATGTGGAGTCAGAATCACCTGGTACAGAAAAGGCCAAAGTCAGGACCTGAGGTACCAGGATCAGATCATTCCCAGTGGGGAATAGAGTAACCATGTCCCGATGATGCCCAGGTAGAACCAGAGTCATCAGGTCCAGATGAGGCGCAGGTGGGGATCATATTCACTAGGTCCCGGTGAGGCCCAGTTGAGGACCAGAGTCACCAGGTCTAGTTGAGGCCTAGAGGGGTACCAGATTCACCTGGTCTAGGTGACATCCAGATGGGGACCAGAGTCACCATGTCAGGGTGAGGCCCAGAGAGGATCCAGAGTCCTCATGTCCAGATGAGGCTCAGGTGTGGAACAGAGTATCCAGATCATAATGGTCCACAAGTGAGGACCAGAGTCACCAGATCTGGGTGGGGCCCAGTTAGGATCAGAGTCACCAGTTGCAGGTGAGGCCAAGAAGGAGTCCACAGCAATCAGGTCCAGAGGGGAACAAAGTCACCAGGACTGAGTGAGGACAAGATGGGGACCAGATTCACCAGGTCCAGGTGAATCCCAGGTGGTGATCAGAGTTACCAGTTCCGGGTGAGGACCAGGCAAGGACTAGATTCACCAGGTCCAAGTGAGGCCCACGTGGGGACCTGTGTCACCAGGCATGTGTGAGGCCCAGGTGGCAAGCCCACTGACCAGGTCCAGGTGAGGCCAACCTGCAGGCCATTCAGAGGTACCATGTCCCGATGATGACCAGGTTGGGACCAGCCTTACCAGGTCCAAGTGAGGCTAACCTGCAGGCCATGAATTGGAACCATGTCCCGATGATGCCCATGTAGGGACCAGAGTCACCAGGTCCACATGAGGCCCAGATGGTGCATACTCACTAGGTCCAGGGTAGGCCCAGTTGAGGACCAGAGTCAACAGATTTGGTTGAGGCCTAGAGGGGTACCAGAATCACCTGGTCCAGGTGACATCCAGATGGGGACGAGAGTCACCAGGTCAGGGTGAGGCCCAGAGAGTTCCACAGTCATCATGTCCAGGTGAGGCTCAGGTGTGCAACAGAGTCAGCAGGTACCTTGATGCCCAGGTGAGGACCAGAGTCACCAGGTCTCGGTGACGCGCAGATAGGATCAGAGTCACCAGTTCTAGGTGAGGCCAAGAAGGAGTCCACAGCAATCAGGTCCATGTGGGGAACAAAGTCACCAGGACTGGGTGAGTCTCAGATGGGGACCAGATTCACCAGGTCCAGGGGAGGCCCAGGTAGTGACCAGAGTCCCCTGGTCTAGGAGAGGACCAGGAAAGGATCAGATTCACCAGGTACAAGAGCCCCACGTGGGGACCTGAGTCACAAGGTATGGGTGAGGCCCAGGTGGCAACCCCACTCACCAGGTCCAGGTGAGGCCAACCTGCAGGCCATGCAGAGGAACCATGTCCGGATGATGCCCAGGTAGGGACCAGAGTTACCAGGTCCAGGTGAGTGCAACCTACAGGCCATGCAGTGGAACCATAACCCGATGATGCCGAGGTAGTGACCAGAGTTACCAGGTCCAAATGAGGCCCAGATGGAGCATATTCACTAGGTCCAGGTGAGGCCCAGTTGAGGACCAGAGTCACCAGATCTGGTTGAGTCCTAGAGGATTACCAGTATCACCTGGTCCAGGTGACATCCAGATGGGGACCAGAGTCACCAGGTCAGCGTGAGACCCAGAGAGGTTCCAGAGTCATCATGTCCAGGTGAGGCTCAGGTGTGGAACAGAGTCACCAGGTACCAATAACTCCCAGGTGAGGACCACAGTCACCAGATCTGGGAGACGTGCATATAGGATCAGAGTCACCAGTTCCAGGTGAGGCCAAACTGAGTACCAGAGTCACCAGATCCATGTGAGGTCCATGTTTGCAAGAAAGTCACCAGGTCCGGGAGAGGTCCAGGTGGGGACCAGAGTCACCAGTTCCAGGTGAGGCCAAGAAGGAGTCTACAGAAATCCGGTCCAGGTGGGGAACAAATTCACCAGGACTGGGTGAGGCCTAGATGGGGACCAGATACACAAGGTCCAGGTGATATCCAGGTGGTGACCAGACTTACCAGTTCCGGGTGAGGACCAGGTAAGGACAAGATTTACCAGGTCCAAGTGAGGCCCACGTGTGGACCTGTGTCACCAGGCATGGGTGAGGCCCAGGTGGCAACCCCACTGACCAGGTCCAGGTGAGGCCAACCTGCAGGCCATGCAGAGGAACCATGTCCCGATGATGACCATGTAGGGACCAGACTTACCATGTCCAAGTGAGGCCAACCTGCAGGACATGCAGTGGAACCATGTCCGATGATTCCCAGGTAAGGACCAGAGCCACCAGGTCCAACAGAGCCCAGATGGTGCATATTCACTAGGTCCAAGTGAGGCCCAGTTGAGGACCAGAGTCACCAGATCTTGTTGAGGCCTAGAAGGGTACCAGAATCACCTGGTCCAGGTGACATCCAGATGGGGACCAGAGTCATCAGGTCAGGGTGAGGCCCAGAGAGGTTCCAGAGTCATCATGTCCAGGTGAGGCTCAGGTGTGGAACAGAGTCACCAGGTCCCAATGATGCCCAGGTAGGAACAGAGTCACCAGGTCTGGGTGACGCGCAGATAGGATCAGAGTCAGCAGATCTTGTTGAGGCCTAGAGGGGTACCAGATTCACCAGGTCCAGGTGAGGCACAGCTGGTGACCAGAGTCCCCGTTCTGGGAAAGGACCAGGTAAGGACCAGATTCACCAGGTCCAAGAGGCCCACGTGGGGACCAGAGTCACTAGGTCAGGGTGTGGCCCAGAGCGGTTCCAGAGTCATCATGTCCAGGTGAGCCTCAGGTGTGGTACAGAGTCACCAGGTACCAATGATGCCCAGGTGAGGACAAGAGTCAACCGGTCTGGGTGACGCACAGATAGGATGAGACTCAGCAGTCCAGGTGAGGCCAAGAAAGGGCACAGCAATCAGGTCCAGGTGGGGAACAAAGTCACCAGGAATGGGTGAGGCCCAGATGGGGACCAGATTCACCAGGTCCAGGTGAGGCCCAGGTGGAGACCATTCACGAGATCCAGGTGAGACCACCTAAGGACCAGATTCACCAGGCCCAAGTGAAGCCAAAGAGGTGACCAGAGTCACCAGGTAAGGGTGAGGCCCAAAGGGGAACCAGTAACTAGTTTAGTTTGAGTCCCAGAATGGGACGAGAGGTCCATGGTCAATGTGAGGCACAGGTGTGGGATAGAGTATCCAGGTCCTAATGAATCCTGCGTGAGGACCAGAGTCACTAGGGCCATGCAGGCCCAGATGGGAACAGAATCACTGGGACCTGGTGAGGCATAGAATAAGACCACAGTCAGCTGTATCAGGGGAGCCCCTTGTGGGAACCAGAGCCACTCTATCCAGCTGAGTCCCAGGTCCAGCTGAGTGCCAGGTCATGTGAGGCCCACGTGAGGACCAGATTCATCAGGTGGAATTGAGGCATAGGTGGGGACAAGAGTCACCAGGTCTGGATGCGGCCTAGGTGGGGCAAGATTCAGCAGTTCTGAGTTAGGTTCAAGTGGGGACGAGAGACACCAGGTCCAGGTGAGGCCAAACTGAGGACCAGAGTCACCAGATCCAGGTGAGGTCCATGTTGGAAAGAGAGTCACCAGGTCCAGGAGAGGTCCAGGTGGGGACCAGAGTCAACGGATCCAGGTAAGTCCAGGTGGGGACCTGAGTCACCAAATCCAGGTGAAGCCCAGGTGGAGACCAGAGTCTCTAGGACCAGATGAGGCCCAGGTGAGGACAGGAGGTACCAGGTACACGTGAGGCCCCGGTGGGGATCAGAGGCAACAGGTCCATGTGAGGCCGGCTTGGGGACCATGGTCAACAGGTCTAATTGAGGCCCAGGTGTGGATCACAGTAAGCAGGTCCAGGTGAGTCCCCGGTGGTGACAAGAGTCACCACGTCCAGGTGAGGCCCAGGTGGGGACCAGGATAACCAGGTACAGGGGAGGCCTTTGAAAGTACCAGAGTCAACAGTTCGAGTTTAGACGCAGGTGGCAACCAGGGTCAGCAAGTCCAAGTCAGGCCAAAGTGGGGTTCACAGTCACTAGGCACGGTGAGACCCAGAGGGGGACAAGAGTCACTGGTCCAGGTGACGTCCAGTTTTGGAACACAGTCACCGGGTCCCAATTTTGCCCAGTTGAGTACCATGGTCAACAGGCCAGGTGAGGCCCAGATGGGGACCGGAATCCAAATATCCAGATTAAGCCCAGGTGGGGACCACAGTCAGCAGATCCAGGGTAGTCTCAGGTGCAGACCATAATCACCAGGTCAAAGTGAGGTGCAGGTGGCAACCACATTCCCCAGGACCCAGTGAGGCCCTGGCGGGGACCAGAGTCACAAGGTACATGAAAAGCTAGAAACACTGCAGACACCAGGTCCACATGATGTCCATGTGGGCCGGAGAATCAGCAGTTACACGTGAGGACCAGGTGGGGATCCGACTCACCATGTCAAGTTGAGACCCAGGTGGGATCCAGTGTCACCATATCCAGGTGTGGCCCTGGTGGAGACCAGAGTTAATAGGTCCGGCTGGGTCACTGTTAGTGAACAGTGTAACCATATCCTGATGCTACCCAGGTGGGTACCGGAGACACCAGGTCCTGGTGAGGCCCAGGTGGGACCAGAGTCATGAGGTCCAGGTAAGATCCCGATGGGAAACACAGTCACCAGGTCAGGTGAGGCCATTCTTAGTATCAGAGTTACCAGTTACAGGTGAGGCCCAGGTGGAGCCAGAGTGACCTGGTACAGAAGAGGCCAAAGACAGGACCAGAGTTACTAGGAACAGGTCAGTCCCATTGGGGAATAGAGTAACCATGCCCCGATGACGCACAGGTAGAACCCGAGTCACCACGTCCAGATGAGGCGCAGGTGGGGAGCATGTTCACTAGGTCCCGATGAGGCGCAGTTGAGGACTAGAGTCACCAGGTCTGGTTGAGGCCGACAGGGGTCCCAGATTCACCTGGTCTAGGTGACATCCAGATGGGGACCAGAGTCACCATGTCAGAGTGAGGCCCAGAGAGGATCCAGAGTCATCATGTCCAGGTGAGGCTCAGGTGTGGAACAGAGAATCCAGGTCATAGTGGTCCACAGGTGAGGACCAGAGTCACCAGATCTGGGTGAGGCCCAGTTAGGATCAGACTCACAAGTTCCAGGTGAGGCCCAAAAGGAGTCCACAGCAATCAGGTCCAGGTGGGGAGCAAAGTCACCAGGACTGTGTGAGGCCCAGATGGCGACCAAATTCTCCAGGTCCAGGGGATTCCCAGGTGTTGACCAGAATTACCAGATTCACCAGGTCCAAGAGGCCCAAATGGGGACCTGAGTCACCAGGTATGGGTGAGGCCCATGTGGCAACCCCACTCACCAGGTCCAGCTGAGGTCAACTACAGGCCAGAGTCACCAGATCCACGTGAGGCCCTAGTGGGGACTGGAGTCACCAGGTAAATATGAGTTTACAAGAACACCACAGTCACTAGGGCCAGGTCTGGTTCATGTGGGAAAGAGAGTCACCATGTCCAGGTGAGACCCAGGTGGGGACCACAATCACCAGGTCCAGATTGAGGCCTGGGTGGGGGGACCAGTGTAATCAGGACCAGTTGAGGCCAAAGAGTGGAGCAAAGTTACCATGTTCAGGTGAGGCCCAGGTGGGGAACAGAGTAACCATGTCCCATTGATGCCAGGTGGGAAAAAGTCACAAGGTCCAGACGATGCCTAAGTGAGGAGTAGATTCACCAGGTCCTATTGAGGCCATGTTGAGGACCAGTGTCCCCAGCTCCGGGTGAGTCCCAGAGGGGGACCAGAGTCACCGGTTCTGGTGATATCCAGGTGGGGACCAGAGGTACCACGTCAGGGTGAGGCCCAGAGTGGGACGAGAATCACTAGGTCCAGGTGAGGCCCTGATGAGGAACTGAGAACCAGGTCCCATGATGCCCATATGAGGACCTGAGTCACCAGGTCCAGGTGAGGTCCCTGTGGGAACCAGTCACCTCATCCAGTAGAGGCCCCGGTGGGACCACAGTCACCAGGTCCAGGTGAGGCCCAGGTATATAAGAGAGTATCCAGGTCCCAATGATGCCCAGGTAAGGACCAGAGTCATCAGGTCCAGGAGAGGCCCAAATATGGATCAGAGTCATTCTGTTCCAGGTGAGGCCAGATTTAGACCACAGGAACCAGGTTCAGGAGAGCCCCATTTGGGAACCAGAGCCACCAGATCCAGGTGAGTTCCAGGTGGGACCACAGTCACAAGGTCCAGGTGAGGCGCAGATGGCAACAGGATTCACCAAGCTCAGGTGAGGCCCAGGTGGAGACCAGTCAACAGATCCAGGTGACAACCAGCTAAGGACCAGATTCACCAGGCCCAAGTGAAGCCAAAGGGGTGACCAGAGTCACCAGGTTAGTGTGAGGCCCGGAGGGGGTACCAGAGTAACCAGTTTAGTTTGAGCCCTGAATGGGACCATAGGTCCCTGGTCAGAGTGAAGCCCAGGTGTGGAATAGAGTATCCCGGTCCCAATGATGCCTGGGTGAGGACCAGAGTGCCGAGGGCCATGCAGGCCCAGATGGGGAACAGAATTACTAGGTCCTGGTGAGGCATAGAATAAAACCACAGTCACCAGAATCAGGTGAGCCCCATGTGGGAACAAGAGCCACTCTATCCAGCTGAGTAGCAGGTCCATGTGAGGCCCACGTGAGGACCAGATTCATCAGGACGAATTGAGGCTTAGCTGGGGACAAGAGGCACCAGGTCTGGGTGCGGCCTAGGTGGGGTAAGATTCAGCAGTTCTGAGGTAGGTCAGAGTGGGGACGAGAGACGCCAGGTACAGGTGAGGCCAAACTGAGGACCAGAGTCACCAGATGCAGGTCAGGTCCAGGTGGGGACCAGAGTCATCAGATCCAGGTTAAGCCCAGGTGGGTACCAGAGTCACTAGGTCCAGATGAGGCGAAGGTGAGGACCAGAGTTGCCAGGTACACGTGAAACCCGGTGGGGATCAGAGGCAAAAGGTCCATGTGAGGCCGGATTGGGGACCATGGTCAACAGGTCTACTTGATGCCCAGGTGCGAATCACAGTAAGCAGATCCAGGTGAGTTCCCGGTGGTGACAAGAGTCACCATGTCGAGGTGAGGCCCATGTGGGCACCAGGATCACCATGTCCAGGGGACGCCCTTTAAAGAACCAGAGTCAACAGTTCGAAGTCAGGCGCAGGTGGCAACCAGGGTCAACAGGTCCAAGTCAGGCCAAAGTGGGGTTCACAGTCACTAGGGCACGGTGAGACCCAGAGGGGGACCAGAGTCACCTGGTCCAGGTGAGGTCCAGTTGTGGAACACAGTTACCGGGTACCAATTTTGCCCAGTTGAGGACCATAGTCAACAGGCCCAGGTGAGGCCCAGATGGGGACCGGAGTCCCCAAATCCAGGAGAGGCCCAGGTGGGACCACAGTTACCAGATCCAGGGCAGTCTCAGGTGCAGACCAGAATCACCAGGTCCAGGTGAGGTGCAAGTGGCAACCACACTCGCCAGGTCCCAGTGAGGCCCTGGTAGGGACCAGAGTCACGAGGTATTTGAGAAGCTAGAAACACTGCAGCCACCAAGTCCACATGATGTACATGTGGGAACGAGAATCACAGTTAGAGGTGAGGACCAGGTGGGGATCCAACTCACAATGTCCAGGTGAGACCCAGGTGGGAGCCAGTGTCACCATGTCCAGGTGTGGCACAGGTGAAGACCAGATTTAATAGGTCCGGCTGGGTCACTGTTAGTGAACAGTGTAACCATATCCTGATGTTACCCAGGTGGGTACCAGAGACACCAGGTCCTGGTGAGGCCCAGGTGGGTCCGGAGACATGAGGTCCAGGTGAGATCCCATTGGGAACCACAGTCACCAGGTCAGGTTAGGCCAAGCTTAGGATCAGAGTCACCAGTTACACGTGAGGCCCACGTGGAGCCAGAGTCACCTGGTACTGAAGAGGCCAAAGTCAGGACCAGAGTTACCAGGATCAGGTCACTCCCAGTGGAGAATAGAGTAACCATGTCCCGAAGATGCCTAGGTAGAACCAGAGTCAACAGGTCCAATTGAGGCGCAGGTGGGGAGCATTTTCACTCGGTCCCGATGAGGCCCAGTTGAGACCAGAGTCACCAGGTCTAGTTGAGGCCTGGAGGGGGACAAGATTCACTTGGTCTAGAGAACATCCAGATGGGGACCAGAGTCACCATGTCAGGCTGAGGCCCAGAGAGGATTAAGAGTCATCAGGTCCAGGTGAGGCTCAGGTGTGGAAAAGAGTATCCAGGTCATAATGGTCCACAGGTGAGGACCAGAGTCAGCAGATCTGGGTGAGGCCCAGTTAGGATCAGAGTCACAAGTTCCAGGTGAGGCCAAGAAGGAGTCCACAGCAATCAGGTCCAGGTGGGCAACAATTTCACCAGGACTGGGTGAGGCCCAGATGGGGACCAGATTCACCAGGTCCAGGTGACTTACAGGTCTTGACCAGACTTACCAGTTCCGGGTGAGGACCAGGTAAGGACAAGATTCAACAGGTCCAAGTGAGGCCCACGTGGGGACCTGTGTCACCAGGTATGGGTGAGGCCCAGGTGGCAACACCACTCCCCAGGTCCAGGTGAGGCCAACATGCAGGCCATGCAGAGGAAACATGTCCCGATGATGCCCAGGTAGGGACTAGAGTCACCAGGTGCAAATGAGGCCCAGATGGAGCATAATCACTAGGTCCAGGTGAGGCCCAGTTGAAGAGCAGAGTCACCAGATCTAGTTGAGGCCTATCGGGGTACAGACTCACCTGGTCCAGGTGACATCCAAATGGGGACCAGCCTCACCAGGTCAGGCTGAGGCCCAGAGAGGTTCCAGAGTCATCATGTCCAGGTGAGGCTCAGGTGTGGAACAGAGTCACCAGGGAACAATGATGCCCAGGTTAGAGTCAGAGTCACCAGGTCTGGGTGACGCGCAGATAGGATCAGAGTCACCTGTTCCAGGTGAGGCCAAGAAAGAGTCCACAGCAATCAGGTCCACATATGGAACGAAGTCACCAGGATTGGGTGAGGCCCAGATGGGGACCAGATTCACCAGGTCCAGGTGAGGCCCAGGTGGTGACCAGAGTACCTGGGTCTGGGAGAGGACCAGGTAAGTACCAAATTCACCAGGTCCAAGATACCCACGTGGGGACCTGAGTCACCAGGTATGGGTTAGGTCCAGGTGGCAACCGCACTCACCAGTTCCAGGTGAGGCCAACCTGCAGGCCAGAGTCACCAGATCCAGGTGAGGCCCTAGTGGGGACCTGAGTCACCAGGTAAATGTGAGTCTATAAGAACACCACATTCACCTGGTCCAGGTGTGGTTCATGTGGGAACGAGATTCACCATGTCCAGGTGAGGCCGAGGTGGGGACCACAGTCACCAGGTCCAGATTGAGGCCTAGGTGGCGGGACCAGAGTCATCAGGACCAGTTGAGGCCAAAGAGTGGAGCAAAGTTATCATGTCCAGGTGAGGCCCAGATGGGGAACAGTGTAACCATGCCCCATTGATGCCAGGTGGGAAAAGAGTCACAGGTCCAGACGAGGCCTGAGTGAGGAGTAGATTCACCAGGTCTTGTTGAGGCCCAGTTGAGGACCAGTGTCCCCAGCTCCGGGTGAGTCCCACAGGGGGACCAAAATCACGCGGTTTTGGTGATATCCAGGTGGGGACCAGGGTCACCACGTCAGGGTGAGGCCCAGAAGGGGACGTGAATCACTAGGTCCAGGTGAGGCCCCGATGTGGAACTGAGAAACCAGGTCCCATGATGTCCATATGAGGACCTGAGTCACCAGGTCCAGGTGAGGTCCCTATGGGAACCAGGCACCTCGTCCAGGTAAGGCCCAGGTGGGACCACAGTCACCGGTCCAGGTGAGGCCCAGGTATATAACAGAGTATCCATCTCACAAAGATGCCCAAGTAAGGACCAGAGTCAACAGGTCCAGGAGAGGCCCAAATATTGTTCAGAGTCATTGTGTTCCAGGTGAGGCCAGTTGGAGCCCACAAGAACCCGGTCCAGGAGAGCCCCATATGGGAACCAGAGCCACCAGATCCAGGTGAGGTCCAGGTGGGACCACAGTCACAAGGTCCAGGTGAGGCGCAGGTGGCAACAGGATTCACCAAGTCCAGGTGAGGCCCAGGTGGCGACCAGTCACCAGATCCAGGTGCGGACCAGCTAAGGACCAGATTCACCAGGCCCTAGTGAAGCCCAAAGGGTGACCAGAGTCACCAGGTAAGGGTGAGGCCCAGAGGGGAACCAGAGAAACCAGTTTAGTTTGAGGCCCAGAATGGGACCAGAAGTCCCTGTTCGAAGTGAGGCACAGGTGTGGAATAGAGTATCCAGGGTGAGGATCTTTGGGTCCATCAACCAACGATGCCTGGGTGAGGACGAGAGTCACTAGGGCCATGCAAGCCCAGTTGGGGAACAGAAATACTAGGTCCTGGTGTGGCATAGAATAAGACCACAGTCAGCAGTATCAGGTGAGCCCCTTGTGGGAACCAGAGCCATTCTATCCAGCTGAGTCCCAGGTCCATGTGAGGCCCACGTGAGGACCAGATTCATCAGGTCGAATTGAGGCATAGCTGAGGACAAGAGTCACCAGGTCTGGGTGCGGCCTAGGTGGGACAAGATTCAGCAGTTCTCAGTTAGGTCAAAGTGGGGACGAGAGACACCAGGTCCAGGTGAGGCCAAACTGAGGACCAGAGTCACCAGATCTTGGTGAGGTCCATGTTGGTAAGAGAGTCACCAGATTCAGGTGAGATCCATGTTGGAAAGAGAGTCACCTGGTCGAGGAGAGGTCCAGATGGTGACCAGAGTCACCAGGTCAAGGTGAGGCCCAGAGTGGGTCCAGAGTCATCGGGTCCAGGTGAGGCTCAGGTGTGGAACAGAATCACCAGGTACCAATGATGCCAAGGTGAGGACCAGAGTCACCAGATCTGGGTGACACGCAGATAGGATCAGAGTCACCAGTTCCAGGTGACGCCAAGAAGGCGTCCACAGCAATCAGGTCCAGGTGGTGATGAAAGTCACCAGGACTTGGTGAGGCCCAGATTTGGACCAGATTCACCAGGTCCAGGTTATTCCCAGGTGGTGACCAGAGTCCTCGGGTCTGGGAGAAGACCAGCTAAGGACCAGATTCAACAGGTCCAAATGAGGCCCACGTGGGGACCTGAGAAACCAGCTATGTGTGAGGCCCAGGTGGCAACCCCACTCCCCAGGTCCAGGTGAGGCCAACATGCAGGCCAGAGTCACCAGATGCAGGTGAGGTCCAGGTGGGGACCAGAGTCACCAGATCCAGGTGAGGTCCATGTTCAAAGAGAGTCACCAGGTCCAGGAGAGGTCCCGGTGGGGACCAGAGTCACCAGATACAGGTGAAGTCCAGGTGGGGACCAGAGTCACCAGATCCAGGTGAAGCACAGGTGGGGACCAAAGTCAATAGATCAAGATGAGGCCCAGGTGAGGACCAGAGTTACTAGGTACACGTGAGGCCCCGGTAGGGATCAGAAGCAACAGGTCCATTTGAGGCAGGCTTGGGGACCATGGTCAACAGGTCTACATGAGGCCCAGGTGTGGAACACAGTAAGCAGGTCCAGGAAGTCCCCGGAGGTGACAAGATCACCACGTCCAGGTGAGGCCCACATGGGGACCAGGATCACCAGGTACACGGGAGGCCATTGAAAGAACCAGAGTCAACACTTCGAGGTCAGTCGTAGGTGGCAACCAGGGTCAGCAGGTCCAAGTCAGGCCAAAGTGGGGTTCACAGTCACTAGGGCACGGTGAGACCCAGAGGGGGACCAGAGTCACCTGGTCCAGGTGAGGTTCAATTGTGGAACACAGTCAACGGGTCCCAATTTTGCCCAGTTGAGGACCATGGTCAACAGGGCCAGGTGAGGCCCAGATGGGGACAGGAGTCCCCAAATCCAGGTGAAGCCCAGGTGGGGAACACAGTCACCAGATCCGGGGTAGTCTCAGGTGCAGATCAGAATCACCAGGTCCAGGTGAGGTGCAGGTGGAAACCACACTCACCAGGTCCCGGTGAGGCCCTGGTGGGGACCAGAGACACGAGTACATGAGAAGCTAGAAACACTGCAGCCACCAGGTCCACATGATGTCCACGTGGGAACGAGCATCACCAGTTACAGGTGATGACCAGGTGGGGATCCGACTCCCCATGTCCAGTTGAGACCCAGGTGGAAACAAGTGTCACCATGTACAGGTGTGGCCCAGGTGAAGACCAGAGTTAATAGTTCCCGATGGGTCACTGTTAGTTAACAGAGTACCATATCCTGATGCTAACCAGGTGGGTACCAGAGACACCAGTTCCTGGTGAGGGCCAAGTGGGACCAGAGTCACCAGATCTGGTTGATGCCTAGAGTGGTAACAGAATCACCTGGTCCAGGTGACATCCAGATGGGTACCAGAGTCACCAGGTCAGGGTGAGGCCCAGAGAGGATCCACAGTCATCATGTCCAGGTGAGGCTCAGGTGTGGAACAGAGTCACCAGGTACCTATGATGCCCAGGTGAGGACCAGAGTCACCAGATATAGGTGATGCGCAGATAGGATCAGAGTCACCAGATCTAGGTGAGACAAAGAAAGTGTCCACAGCAAGCAGGTCCAGGTGGGTAACAAAGTCCCCAGGACTGGGTGAGGCCCAGATGGGGACCAGATTCACCAGGTCCAGGTGAGGCCCAGGTCGTGAACAGAATTCCCGGGTCTGGGAGAGGACGAGGTAAGGACCAGATTTACCAGGTCCAAGAGGCCTACGGGGGGACCTGAGTCACCAGGTATGGGTGAGGCCCAGGTGGCCACCCCACTCACAAGGTCCAGGTGAGGCCAACCTGCATGCCAGAGGCACCAGATCCAGGAGAGGCCCTGGTGGGGACCGGAGTCTCCAGGTAAATGTGAGTCTACAAGAACACCACAGTCACCAGGTCCTGGTGTGGTTCATGTGTGAACGAGAGTCACCAGGTCCAGGTGAGACCCAGGTGGAGACCACAGTCACCAGGTCCAGATTGAGGCCTAGGTGGGGGGACCAGAGTCATGAGGAACATTTGAGGCCAAAGTGTGGAGCAAAGTTATCATGTCCAGTTGAGGCCCAGGTGGGGAACAGAGTAACCATGTCCCATTGATGCCAGGTGGGAAAAGAGTCACAAGGTCCAGACGAAACCTAAGTGAGGAGTAGATTCACCAGGTCCTGTTGAGGCCCGGTTGAGTACCAGTGTCCCCAGCTCCGGGTGAGTCCCAGAGGGGGACCAGAGTCACCCGGTTCTGGGCATATCCAGCTGGGGACCAGAGTCACTACGTCAGGGTGAGGCCCAGAAGGGGATGAGAATCACTAGGTCCAGGTGAAGCCCCGATGTGGAACTGAAACCAGGTCCCATGATGCCCATATGAGGACCTGAATCACCAGGTCCTGGTGAGGTCCCTGTTGGAACCAGTCAACTCGTCCAGGTGAGGCCCAGGTGGGACCACAGTCACCAGGTCCAGGTGAGGCCCACGTATATAAGAGAGTGTCCAGTTGCCAATGATCCCCAGGTTAGGACCTGAGTCAACAGGTCCAGGAGAGGCCCAAATATGGATCAGAGTCATTTTGTTCCAGGTGAGTCCAGATGGATACCACGGGAACCAGGTCAAGGAGAGCCCCATATGGGACCCAGAGCCACCAGATCCAGGTGAGTTCCAGGTGGGACGACAATCACAAGGTCCAGGAGAGGCACAGGTGTCAATAGGATTCACCATGTCCAGCTGAGGCCCAGGTGGCGAACAGTCACCAGATCCAGGTGCGGACCAGCTAAGGACCAGAATCACCAGGCCCATGTGAGCCCAAGGGGTGACCAGAGTCACCAGGTAATGGTGAGGCCCAGAGAGGGAACCAGAGTAACCAGCTTAGTTTGAGGCCCAGAATGGGACCAGAGGTCCCTGGTCAAAGTGAGGCCCAGGTGTGGAATAGAGTATCCAGGACCCAATGATGCCTCGGTGAGGACCATAGTCACTAGGGCCATGCAGGCCCAGATGGGGAACAGAATCACTAGGTCCTGGTGAGGCATAGAATAAGACCAAAGTCAGGAGTATCAGGTGAGCCCCTTGTGGGAACCAGAACAACTCAATCCAGCTGAGTGCCAGGTCCATGTGAGGCCCACGTGAGGACCAGATTCATCAGGTTGTATTGAGGCATAGCTGGGGACAAGAGTCACCAGGTCTGGGTGCGGCCTAGGTGGGGCAAGATTCAGCAGTTCTGAGTGAGGTCAAACAGGGGACAAGAGACACCAGGTCCAGGTGAGGCCAAACTGAGGACCAGAGTCACCAGATGTAGGTCAGGTCCAGGTGTGGACCAGAGTCCCCAGATCCAGGTGAAGTCCAGGTGGGGACCAGAGTCACCAGATCCAGGTGAAGCCCAGGAGGTGACCAGAGTCACTAGGTCCAGATGAGGCCCAGGTGAGGACCAGAGTTACCAGGTACACGTGAAGCCCCGGTGGGGATCAGAGGGAACAGGTCCATGTGAGGCCGGCTTGGGGACCATGGTCAACAGGTCTACTTGAGGCCCAGGTGTGGAACACAGTAAGCAGGTCCAGGTGAGTTTCCGGTGTTGACAAGAGTCACCAGGTCCAGGTGAGGTCCATGTGGGCACCAGGATCACCATGTCCAGGGGACGCCCTTGAAAGAACCAGAGTCAACAGTTCAAGGTCAGGCGCAGGTGGCAACCAGGGTCAATAGGTCCAAGTCAGGCCAAAGTGGGGTTCACAGTCACTAGGGCACGGTGAGACCCAGAGGGGGACCAGAGTCACCTGGTCCAGGTGAGGTCCAGTTGTGGAACACAGTCACCGGGTCCCAATTTTGCCCAGTTGTGGACCATGGTCAACAGGGCCAGGTGAGGCCCAGATGGGGACCAGAGTCCCCAAATCCAGGTGAATCCCAGGTGGGGACCACAGTCAACAGATCCAGGGTAGTCTCAGGTGCAGACCAGAATCACCAGGTCCAGGTGAGGTCCAGGTGAAACCACACTCACCAGTACACGGTGAGGCCCTGGTGGGGATCAGAGTCACGAGGTACATGAGAAGCTAGAAACACTGCAGCCACCAGGTCCACATTATGTCCATGTGGGAACGAGAATCACCACTTACAGGTGAGGACCATGTGGGAATCCGACTCACCATGTCCAGGTGAGACCCAGTTGGGAACCAGTGTCACCATGTCCACGTGTGGCCCAGGTGAAGACCAGAGTTAATAGGTCCGGCTGAGTCACTAATAGTGAACAGGGTAACCATATCCTGATGCTACCCAGGTGGGTACAAGAAACACCAGGTCCTGGTGAGACCCAGGTGGGACCAGAGACATGAGGTCCAGGTCAGGTCCCATGGGAACCACAGTCACTAGGTCAGGTGAGGCCATGCGGAGGATCAGAGTCACCAGTTACAGGTGAGGCCCAGGAGGAACCAGAGTCACCTTGTACAGAAGAGGCCAAAGTCAGGACCTGAGTTACCAGGATCAGTTTAGTCCCAGTGGGGAATAGAGGAACCATTTCATGATGATGCCCTGGTAAAACCAGAGTCACCAGGTCCAGATGAGGCGCAGGTGGGTAGTATGTTCACTATGTCCCAGTGAGGCCCAGATGAGGACTGGAGTCACCAGGTCAAGTTGAGGCCTAGAGGGGTACCAGATTCACCTGGTCTAGGTGACATCCAGATGGGGACCAGAGTCACCATGTCAGGGTGAGGCCCAGAGGGGATCCAGAGTCATCAACTCCAGGTGAGGCTCAGGTGTGGAATAGAGTATCCAGGTCATAAATGTCCAGAGGTGAATACCAGAGTCAGCAGATCTGGGTGAGGTCCAGTTAGGATCAGAGTCACCAGTTCCAGGTGAGGCCAAGAAGGAGTCCACAGCAATCAGGTCCAGGTTGGGAACAAAGTCACCAAGACTGTGTGAGGCCCAGATGGGGACCAGATTCACCAAGTCCAGGTGATTCCCAGGTGGTGACCAGAGTTACCAGTTCCAGGTGAGGACCAGGTAAGGACCAGATTCACCAGGTCCAAGTGAGGCCCATGTGGGGACTTGTGTCTCCAGGTATGGGTGAGACCCAGGTGGAAATCCCAATCACCAGGTCCAGGTGAGGCCAAAGTGCAGGCCATGCAGAGGAACCATGTCCCAATGATGCCCACGTAGGGACCAGACTTACCAGGTCCATGAGAGGACAACCTTTGGGACCTGCTGAGGAAACATGTCCCGATGATGCCCATGTAGGGACCTGAGTTACCAGGTCCAGGTGAGGCCCCGATATGGAACTGAGAAACCAGGTCCCGTGATGCCCAATGAGGACCTGAGTCACCAGGTCCAGGTGAAGTACCAGTCACCTCGTCCAGGTGAGGCCCAGATGGGGACCGGAGTCAAAATATCCAGGTGAAGCCCAGGTGGGGACCACAGTCACCAGATCCAGGGTAGTTTCAGGTGCAGACCAGAATCACCATGTCCAGGTGTGGCCCAGGTGAAGAGCAGAGTTAATAGGTCCGGCTGGGTCACTGTTAGGGAAGAGTGTAACCATATCCTGATGCTATCCCGGTGGGTACCAGAGACACAAGGTCTTGGTGAGGCCCAGGTGGGACCGGAGACATGAGGTCCAGGTGAGGTCCCGATGGGTTCCCCAGTCACCAGGTCAGGCGAGGCCATGCTTAGGATCAGAGTCACCAGGTACAGGTGAAGCCCAGGTGGAGACAGAGTCACCTGGTACAGAAGAGGCCAAAGTCAGGACCAGAGTTACCAGGATCAGGTCAGTCCCAGTGGGGAATAGAGTAACTATGTCCCGATGATGCCCAGGTAGAACCAGAGTCACCAGGTCCAGATGAGGCGCAGGTGGGGAGCATGTTCACTAGGGCCCGGTGAGGCCCAGTTGAGGACCAGAGTCTCCAGGTCAAGTTGAGGCTTAGAGTCCTACCAGATTCACCTGGGCTAGGTGACATCCAGATGGGGACCAGAGTCACCATGTCAGGCTGAGGCCCATAGGGGATACAGAATCATCATGTCCAGGTGAGGCTCAGGTGTGGAACAGAGTATCCAGGTCATAATGGTCCTCAGGTGAGGACCTGAGTCACCAGATCTGGGTGAGGTCCAGTTAGGATCAGAGTCACCAGTTCCAGGTGAGGCCAAGAAGGTGTCCACAGCAATCAGGTCCAGGTGGGGAACAAAGTCACCCGGACTGGGTGAGGACAAGATGGGGACCAGATTAACAAGATCCAGGTTATTCCCAGGTGGTGACCAGAGTTACCAGTTCTGGGTGAGGACCAGGTAAGGACGAGATTCACCGGGTCCAAGTGAGACACACGTGGGAACCTGTGTCACAATGCATGTGTGAGGCCCAGTTTGCTGCCCCACTCACCAGGTCCAGGTGAGGCCAACCTGCAGGCCATGCAGAGGAACCATGTCCCGATGATGCCCAGGTAAGGAACAGAGTTACCAGGTCCAGGTGAGGACAACCTGCAGACCATGCAGTGGAACCACGTCCCGATGAAGCCCAGGTAGGGACCAGAGTAACCAGTTCCAAATGAGTCCCTGATGGAGCATATTCACTAGGTCCAGGTGAGGCCCAGTTGAGGACCAGAGTCTCCAGATCTGGTTGAGGCCTAGAGGTGTACCAGAATCACCTGGTCCAGGTGACATCCAGATGGGGACCAGAGTCACCATGTCAGGGTGAGACCCAGAGGTTTTCCAGAGTCATCATGTCCAGGTGAGGCTCAGGTTGGAACAGAGTCACCAGGTACCAACGATGCCCAGGTGAGGACCAGAGTCACCAGGTCTGCGTGATGCGCAGGTAGAGTCAGAGTCACTAGTTCCAGGTGAGGCCAAGAAAGAGTCCACAGCAATCAGGTCCAGGTGGGGAAGAAATCACCAGGACTGGGTGAGACCCAGATGGGGACCAGATTCACCAGGTCCAGGTGAGTTCCAGGTGGTGACCAGAGTCCCCGTGTCTGGGAAGGACCAGGTAAGGACCAGATTCACCAGGTCCAAGAGGCCCACGTGGGGACCTGAGTCACCAGGTATGGGTGAGGCCTAGGTGGCAACCCCACTCACCAGGTCCAGGTAAGGCCAACCTGCAGGCCAGAGTCTCCAGATCCAGGTGAGGCCCTAGTAGGGACTGGAGTCACCAGGTAAATGTGAGTCTACAAGAACACCACAGTCACCAGGTCCAGGTGTGGTTCATGTGGGAACGAGAGGCACCAGGTCCAGGTGAGACCCAGGTGGGGACCACAGTCACCAGGTCCAGATTGAGGCCTAGTTGGGGGGACCAGAGTCATCAGGACCAGTTGAGAACAAAGTGCGGAGCAAAGTTATCATGTCCAGGTGAGGCCCAGGTGGGGAACTGAGTAACCATGTCCCATTGATGCCAGGTGGGAAAAGAGTCACAAGATCCAGACGTGGCCTACGTGAGGAGTAGATTCACCAGGTCCTGTTGAGGCCCAGATTAGGACCACTGTCCCCAGCTCCGGGTGAGTCCCAGAGCGGGACCAGAGTCACTGGTTCTGGTGATATCCTGGTGTTGACCAGAGTCACCACGTCAGGGTGAGGCCCAGAGCGGGACGAGAATCACTAGGTCCAGGTGAGGCCCCGATGTGGAACTGAGAAACCAGGTCCCATGATGCCCATATGAGGACCTGAGTCACCAGGTCCAGGTGAGGTCCCTGTGGGAACCAGTCACCTCGTCCAGGTGAGTCCCAGGTGGCGACCAGTCACCAGATCTAGGTGCGGACCAGCTAAGGACCAGATTCACCAGGCCCTAGTGAAGCCCAAGGGGTGACCATAGTCACCAGGTAAGGGTGAGACCCAGAGGGGAACCAGAGTCAACAGTTTAGTTTGAGGCCCATAATGGGACCAGAAGTCCCTGTTCAAAGTGAGGCACAGGTGTGGAATAGAGTATCCAGGGTGAGGATCTTTGGGTCCATCACCCAATGATGCCTGGGTGAGGACCAGAGGAACTAAGCCATGCAGGCCAAGTTGGGGAACAGAAGTACTAGGTCTTGGTGTGGCATAGAATAAGATCACATTCAGCAGTATCAGGTGAGCCCCTTGTGGGAACCAGAGCCACCTTATCCAGCTGAGTCCCAGGTCCATGTGAGGCCCACGTGAGGACCAGATTCATCAGGTCGAATTGAGGCATAGCTGGAGACAAGAGTCACCAGGTCTGGGTGCGGCCTAGGTCGGGCAAGATTCAGCAGTTCTGAGTTAGGTCAAAGTGGAGACGAGAGACACCAGGTCCAGGTGAGGCCAAACTGAGGACCAGAGTCACCAGATCCAGGTGAGGTCCATGTTGGAAAGAGAGTCACCAGGTTCAGGAGAGGTCCAGTTGGGGACCAGAGTCACCAGATCCAGGTGAACTCCAGGTGGGGACCAGAGTCACCAGATCCAGTGAAGCCCAGGTGGGGACCAGAGTCACTAGGTCCAGATGAGGCCCAGGTGAGGACCAGAGATACCAGGTACACGTCAGGCCCCGGTGGGGATCAGAGGCAACAGGTCCATGTGAGGCCGGCTTGGGGACCATGGTCAACAGGTCTACTTGAGGCCCAGTTGTGGAACACAGTAACCAGGTCCAGGTGAGTCCCCGGTGGTGAAAAGAGTCTCCACGTCCAGGTGAGGCCCAGTTGGGGATCAGGATCACCAGGTCCAGGGGAGGCCCTTGAAAGAACCGGAGTCAAGTGTTCGAGGTCAGGAGCACGTGTCAACCAGGGTCACCAGGGCCAAGTCAGGTCAAAGTTGGGTTCACAGTCACTAGGGCACGGTGAGTCCCAGAGGGGGAACAGAGTCACTTGATCCAGGTGAGGTCCAGGTTTGGAACACAGTCACAGGGTCCCAAATTCGCCCACTTGAGGACCATGGTCAACAGGGCCAGGTGAGGCCCAGATGGGGACCGGAGTCGCCAAATAGAGGTGAAGCCCAGTTGGGGACCACAGTCACCAGATCCAGGGTATTCTCAGGTGCAGACCAGAATCACCATGTCCAGGTGAGTTGCAGGTGGCAACCACACTCACCAGGTCCCGGTGAGGCTCTGGTGGGGACCAGAGTCACGAGGTACATGAGTAGCTAGAAACATTGCAGCCACCAGGTCCACATGATGTCCATGTGGGAACGAAAATCACCAGTTATAGGTGAGGACCAGGTGGTGATCCGACTCAACATGTCCTGGTGAGTCCCTGGTGGGAACCAGTGTCACCATGTCCAGGTGTGGCCCAGGTGAAGAAGAGAGTTAATAGGTCCGCCTGGTCACTGTTAGTGAACAGTGTAACCATGTCCTAATGCTACCCAGGTGGGTACCAGAGACACAAGGTCCTGGTGAGGCCCAGGTGGGACCAGAGACATGAGGTCCAGGTGAGGTCCCGATGGGAACCACAGTAACCAGGTCAGGTTGAGGCCATGCTTAGGATCAGAGTCACCAGTTACAGGTGAGGCCCATGTGGAGCCAGAGTCACCTGGTACAGAAGAGGCCAAAGTCAGGACCAGAGTTACCACGATGAGGTCAGTCCCAGAGGGGAATAGAGGAACCATTTCCCGATGATGCCCAGGTAGAAACAGAGTCACCAGTTATAGATGAGGCGCAGTTGGGGAGCATGTTCACTAGGTCCCGGTGAGGCCCATTTGAGGACCAGAGTCACCATGTCAGGGTGAGGACCAGAGGGTATCCAGAGTCATCATGTCCAGCTGAGGCTCAGTTGTGGAACAGAGTATCCAGGTCATAATGGTCCACAGGTGAGGACCAGAGTCACAAGATCTGGGTGAGGCCCAAAAAGGATCAGAGCAACCAGTTCCAGGAGAGGCCAAGAAGGGGTCCACAGCAATCAGGTCCAGGTGGGAACAAAGTCAACAGGACTGGGTGATGCCCAGATGGGGACCAGATTCACCAGGTCAAGGTGAGGCCCAGGTGGGGACCAGAGTCCCCGGGTATGGGAGAGGACCAGGTAAGGACCAGATTCACCAGGTCCAAGAGGCCCACGTGGGGAACTGAGTCACCAGGTATGGGTGAGGCCCAGGGGGCAACGCCACTCACCAGGTCCACGTGAGGCCAACCTGCAGGCCAGAGTCACCAGATCCACGTGAGGCCGTAGTGGGGACCGGAGTCACCAGGTAAATGTGAGTCTACAAGAACACCACAGTCACCAGGTCCAGGTGTGGTTCATGTGGGAACGAGAGTCACCAGGTCCAGGTGAGACCCATGTGGGGACCACAGTCACCAGGTCCAGATTGAGTCCTGGTGGGGGGACCAGAGTCATCTGGACCAGTTGAGGCCGAAGTGCGGAGCACAGTTATCATGTCCAGGTGAGGCCCAGGTGGGGAACAGAGTAACCATGTCCCATTGATGCCAGGTGGGAAAAGAGTCACAAGGTCCAGACGACGCCTAAGTGAGGAGTAGATTCACCAGGTCCTGTTGAGGCCAAGTTGAGGACCAGTGTCCCCAGCTCTGGTTGAGTCCCAGACGGGGACCAGAGTCACCCGGTTCTGGTGATATCCAGGTGGGGACCAGAGTCACCAAGTCAGGGTGAGGCCCAGAGGGGGAAGAGAATCACTTGGTCCAGGTGTGACCCCGATGTGGAACTGAGAAACCAAGTCCCATGATGCCCATATGAGGACCTGAGTTACCAGGTCCAGGTGAGGTCCCCGTGGGAACCAGTCCCCTCGTCCAGGTGAGGCCCAGGTGGGACCACAGTCACCAGTTCCAGGTGAGGCCCAGGTATATAAGAGAGTATCCAGGTACCAATGATGCCCAGGTAAGGACCAGAGTCAACAGGTCCAGGAGAGGCCCAAATATGGATCAGAGTCATTGTGTTCCAGGTGAGGCCAGATGGATACCACAGGAACCAGGGCCAGGAGAGCCCCATATGGTAACCAGAGCCACCAGATCCAGGTGAGGTCCATGTGGGACCACAGTCACAAGGTCCAGGTGAGGCGCAGGTGGCAACAAGATTCACCAAGTCCAGGTGAGGCCCAGGTGGCGAGCAGTCACGAAATACAGGTGGGGACCACCTAAGGTCCAGATTCACAGGACCAAGTAGAGCCCAGGGGGTGACCAGAGTCACCAGGTAAGGGTGAGGCCCAGAGGGGGAAGCAGATTAACCAGTTTAGTTTGAGGCCCAGATGGGACCAGAGGTCGTTGGTCAAAGTGACCCCAGGTATGTAATGGAGTATCCAGGTCCCAATGTTGCCTGGGTGAGGACCAGAGTCACTAGGGCAATGCAGTCCCAGATGGGGAACAGAATAACTAGGTCTTGGTGAGGCATAAAATAAGACCACAGTCAGCAGTATCAGGTGAGCCCATTGTGGGAACCAGAGCCACTCTACCCTGCTGAGTCCCAGGTCCATGTGAGGCCTACGTGAGGACCAGATTCATCAGGTCGAATTGAGACAGCTGCGGACAAGAGTCACCAGGTCTTGTTGCGGCCTATGTGGGGCCAGATTCAGAGTTCTGAGTTAGGTCAAAGTGGCGACGAGAGACACCAGGTCCAGGTGAGCCCAAACGGAGGACGAGTGTCACCAGATCCAGGTGAGGTCCATGTGGTAAAGAGTGTCACCAGGTCCAGGAGAGGTCCAGGTGGGGACCAGAGTCACCAGATCCAGGTGAAGTCCAGGTGGGGTCCAGAGTCACCTGATCCAGGTGAAGCCCAGGTGGGTACCAGAGTCACTAGGTCCAGATGAGCCCCAGGTGAGGACCAGAGTCACCAGGTACACGTGAGGCCCCGGTGGGGTTTAGAGGCAACAGGTCCAAGTGAGGCCGGCTTGGGGACCATGGTCAACAGGTCTACTTGAGGCCCAGTTGTGGAACACAGTAAGCAGGTCCAGGTGAGTCCCCGGTGGTGACAAGAGGAACCACGCCCAGGTGAGGCCCAGGTGGGGACCAGGATCACCAGGTCCAGGGGAGGCCATTGAAAGAACCAGAGTCAAAGTTCGAAGTCAGTCGTAGGTGGCAACCAGGGTCAGCAGGTCCAAGTCAGGCCAAAGTGGGATTCACAGTCACTAGGGCACATTGACACCCAGAGGGGGACCAGAGTCACCTGGTCCAGGTGAGGTCCAGTTGTGGAACACATCACCGGGTCCCAATTTTGCCCAGTTGAGTAACATGGTCAACAGGGCCAGGTGAGGCCCAGATGGGGACCAGAGTCCCCAAATCCAGGTGAAGACCAGGTGGGGACCAGAGTCACCAGATCCAGGGTAGTCTTGGTGCAGACCAGAATCACAAGGTCCAGGTGAGGTGCAGGTGGCAACCACACTCACCAGGTCCCTGTGAGGCCCTGGTGGGGATCAGAGTCACGAGGTACATGAGAAGCTAGAAACACTGCAGCCACCAGGTCCACATGATGTCCATGTGGGAACGAGAATCACCAGTTACATGTGAGGACCAGGAGGGGATCCGACTCACCATGTCCAGGTGAGTCCCAGGTGGGAACCAGTGTCAGCATGTCCAGGTGTGGCCCAGGTGAAGACCATACTTAATAGGTCCGGCTGGGTCACTGTTAGTGAACAGGGTCACCATATCCTGATGCTACCCAGGTGGGTACCAGAGACACCAGGTCCTTGTGAGGTCTAGGTGGGACGAGAGACATGAGGTCCAGGTGAGGTCCCGATGGGAACCACAGTCACCAGGTCAGGTGAGGCCATGGTTAGGATCACAGTCACAAGTTACAGGTGAGGCCCAGGTGGAGCCAGAATCACCTGGTACAGAAGAGGCCAAAGTCAGGACCTGAGTTATCAGGATCAGGTCAGTCCCAGTGGGGAATAGAGTAACCATGTCCCGAGGATGCCCACGTAGAACCAGAGTCATCAGGTCCAGATGAGGCGCAGGTGGGGAGCATATTCACTAGGTCCTGGTGAGGCCCAGTTGAGGCCAGAGTCACCAGGTCTAGTTGTGGCCTAGAGGGGTACCAGATTCACCTTGTCTAGGTGACATCCAGATGGGGACCAGAGTCACCATGTCAGGGTGAGGCCCAGAGAGGATCCAGAGTCCTCATGTCCAGATGAGGCTCAGGTGTGGAACAGAGTATCCAGATCATAATGTTCCACAGGTGAGGAGCAGAGTCACCAGATCTGGGTGGGACCCAGTTAGGATCAGAGTCACCAGTTCCAGGTGAGGCCAAGAAGGAGTCCACAGCAATCAGGTCCATTTGGGGAACAAAGTCACCAGGACTGAGTGAGGACCAGATGGGGACCAGATTCACCAGGTCCAGGTTATTCCCAGGTGGTGACCAGAGTTACCAGTTCCGGGTGAGTACCAGGCAAGGACTAGATTCACCAAGTCCAAGTGAGGGCCACGTGGGGACCTGTGTCCCCAGGCATGGGTGAGGCCCAGGTGGCAAGCCCACTGACCAGGTCCAGGTGAAGCCAACCTGCAGGCCATTCAGAGGAACTATGTACCGATGATGACCAGGTAGGGACCAGACTTACCAGGTCCAAGTGAGGCCAACCTGCAGGCCATGCAGTGGAACAATGTCCCGATGATGCCCAGGTAGGGACCAGAGTCACCAGGTCCAAATGAGGCCCAGATGGTGCATATTCACTAGGTCCAGGTGAGGCCCAGTTGAGGACCAGTGTCACCAGATTTGGTTGAGGCCTAGAGGGGTACCAGAATCACCTGGTCCAGGTGACATCCAGATGGGGACCAGAGTCACCAGGTCAGGGTGAGGCCCAGAGTGTTCCAGAGTCATCATGTCCAGGTGAGGCTCAGGTGTGCAACAGAGTCAGCAGGTACCAATGATGCCCAGGTGAGGACCAGATTCACCAGGTCTGGGTGACGCGCAGATAGGATCAGAGTAACCAGTTCTAGGTGAGGCCAAGAAGGAATCCACAGCAATCAGGTCCAGGTGGGGAACAAAATCACCAGGACTGGATGAGTCTCAGATGGAGACCAGATTCACCAGGTCCAGGGGAGGCCTTGGTAGTGACAAGAGTACAATGGTCTAGGAGAGAACCAGGAAAGGATCAGATTCACCAGGTCCAAGAGCCCCACTGGGGACCTGAGTCACAAGGTATGGGTGAGGCCCAGGTGGCATCCCCGCTCACCAGGTCCAGGTGAGGCCAAACTGCAGGCTATGCAGAGGAACCACGTCCGGATGATGCCCAGGTTGGGACCAGAGTTACCAGGTCCAGGTGAGTGCAACCTGCAGGCCATGCAGTGGAACCATGACCCGATGATGCCGAGGTACTGACCAGAGTTAGCAAGTCCAAATGAGGCCCAGTTCGAGCATATTCACTAGGTCCAGGTGAGGCCCAGTTGAGGACCAGAGTCACCAGATCTGGTTGAGTCCTAGAGGAGTACCAGTATCACCTGGTCCAGGTGACATCCAGATGGGGACCAGAGTCACCAGGTCAGGGTGAGACCCAGAGAGGTTCCAGAGTCATCATGTCCAGGTGAGGCTCAGGTGTGGAACAGAGTCACCAGGTACCAACACCTCCCAGGTGAGGACCAGAGTCAACAGATCTGGGAGACGCGCATATAGGATCAGAGTCACCAGTTCCAGGTGAGGGCAAGAAAGGGTCCACAGCAATCAGCTCAAGGTGGGGCACAAAGTCACCAGGACTGGGTGAGGCCCAGATGGGGACCAGATGCACCAGGTCCAGGTGAGGCCCAGGTGGGACCACAGTCATAAGGTCCAGGTGAGGCCCAGGTATATAAGAGAGTGTCCAGGTCCCAATGATGCCCAGGTGGAACCAGAGTCACCAGGTCCAGATGAGGCGCAGGAGGGGAGCATATCCACTAGGTCTTTGTGAGGCCCAGTTGAGGACCACGGTCACCAGGTCTAGTTGAGGCCTAGAGGGGTACCAGATTCACCTGGTCTAGGTGACATCCACATGGGGACCAGAGTCACCACGTCCAGGTGAGGCCCAGATGGGGACAAGGATCACCAGGTCCAGGGGAGGCCCTTAAAAGAACCAGAGTCAACAGTTCGAGGTCAGGCGCAGGTGGCAACCAGGGTCCGCAGGTCCAAGTCAGGCCAAAGTGGGGTTCACAGTCACTAGGGCACGGTGAGACCCAGAGGGGGACCAGAGTAACCTGGTCGAGGTGAGGTCCAGTTGTGGAACACAGTCACCGAGTCCCAAATTTGCCCAGTTGAGGACCATGGTCAACAGGGCCAGGTGAGGCCCAGATGGGGACCGGAGTCCCGAAATCCAGGTGAAGCCCAGGTGGGGACCACAGTCACCAGATCCAGGGTAGTCTCAGGTGCAGAGCAAAATCACCATGTCCAGTTGTGGCCCAGGTGAAGAGCAGAGTTAATAGGTCCGGCTGGGTCACTGTTAGTGAAGAGTGTAACCATATCCTGATGCTATCCCGGTGGGTACCAGAGACACAAGGTCTTGGTGAGGCCCAGGTGGGACCGGAGACATGAGGTCCAGGTGAGGTCCCGATGCGTTCCGCAGTCACCAGGTCAGGTGAGGCCATGCTTAGAATCAGAGTCACCAGGTACAGGTGAAGCCCAGGTGGAGACAGAGTCACCTGGTACAGAAGAGGCCAAATTCAGGACCAGAGTTACCAGGATCATGTCAGTCCCAGTGGGGAATAGAGTAAGTATGTCCCGATGATGCCCAGGTAGAACCAGAGTCACCAGGTCCAGATGAGGCCCAGATGGAGACCAGATTCACCAGGTCCAGGTGATTCCCAAGTGGTGACCAGAGTTACCAGTTCCGGGTGAGGACCAGGTAAGGACCAGATTCACCAGGTCCAAGTGAGGCCCACGTGGGGACCTGTGTCACCAAGCATGGGTGAGACCCAGGTGGCAACCCGACTCCCCAGGTCCAGCTGAGGCCAACCTGCAGGCCATGCAGAGGAACCATGTCCCGATGATGCCCAGGTAGGGAACAGAGTTACCAGGTCCAGGTGAGGCCAATATGCAGGCCATGCAGTGGAACCATGTCCCGATGATGCCCAGGTAGGGTCCAGAGTCACCAGGTCCAAATGAGGCCCAGATGGAGCATTTTCACTAGGTCCAGTGAGGCCCAGTTGAGGACCACTGTCACCAGATCTGGTTGAGGCTTAGAGGGGTACCAGAATCACCTCGTACAGATGACATCCACATGGGGAACAGAGGCATCAGGTCAGGGAGAGGCCCAGAGTGGTTCCAGAGTCATCATGTCCAGGTTAGGCTCAGGCTTGGAACAGAGTCACCAGGTACCAATGATGCCCAGGTGAGGCCCAGAGTCACCAGATCTGGGTGACGCGCAGATAGGATCAGAGTCACCAGTTCCAGGTGAGGCCAAGAAAGAGTCCACAACAATCAGGTCCAGGTGGGGAACAAAGTCACCAGGACTGGGTGAGGCCCAGATGGGGACCAGATTCACCAGGTCCAGGTGAGGCCCAGGTGGTGACCAGAGTTCCCGGGTCTGGGACAGGACCAGGTAAGGACCAGATTCACCGGGTCCAAGAGGCCCACGAGGGGAATTGATTCACCAGCTATGTGTGAGGCCCAGGTGGCAACCCCACTCACCAGGTCAAGGTGAGGCCAACCGGGAGGCCAGAGTGACCAGATCCAGGTGACGCCCTAGTGGGGACCAGTGTCACCAGGTAAATGTGAGTCTACAAGAACACCACAGTCACCAGGTCCAGGTGTGGTTCATGTGGGAACGAGAATCACCAGGTACAGGTGAGACCCAGGTGGGCACCACAGTCAGCAGGTCCAGACTGAGGCCTAGGTGGGGGGAACAGAGTCATCAGGACCAGTTGAGGCCAAAGTGTGGAGCAAAGTTATCATGTGGAGGTGATGCCCAGGTGGGGAACAGAGTAACCATGTCTCATTGATGTCAGGTGGGAAAAGAGACACAAGGACCGCACGAGGCCTAATGAGGAGTAGATTCACCAGGTCCTTTTGAGCCCCAGTTGAGGACCAGTGCCCCATCTCCGGGTGAGTCCCAGAGGCGGACCACAGTCACCAGGTTCTGGTGATATCCAGGTTGGGACCAGAGTCACCACGTCAGGGTCAGGCCCAGAGGGGGACCAGAATCACTAGGTCCACTTGAGGCCCCGATGTGGAACTGAGAAACCTGGTCCCATGATGCCCATATGAGGACCTGAGTCACCAGGTCCAGGGGAGGTCCTTGTGGGAACCAGTCACCTCGTCCCGGTGAGGTCCAGGTGGGACCACAGTCACCAGGTCCAGGTGAGGACCAGGTATATAAGAGAGTATCCAGGCCCCAATGATGCCCAGGTAAGGACCAGTGTCAACAGGTCCTGGAGAGGCACAAATATGCATCAGAGTCATTGTGTTCCAGGTGAGGCCTGATGGAGACCACAGGAACCAGGTCCAGGAGAGCCCCATATGGGAACCAGAGCAACCAGATCCAGGTGAAGTCCAGGTTGGACCACTGTCACAAGGTCCAGGTGAGACGCAGTTGGCAACAGGATTCACCAAGTCCAGGTGAGGCCCAGATGGCGACCAGTCACCATATCCAAGTGAGGACAAACTAAGAACCAGATTCACCAGGCACCAACGAAGCCCAAGGGGTGTCCAGAGTCACCAAGTAAGGGTGAGTCCCAGAGGGGACCAGAGTAACCAGTTTAATTTGAGGCCCAGAATGCGACCAGAGTTCCCTGGTCAGAGTGAGGCCCAGGTGTGGAATAGAGTATCCAGGTCCCAATGATGCCTGGGTGAGGACCAGAGTTACTAGGGCCATGCAGGCCCAGATGGGGAACAGAATCACTAGGTCCTGGTGAGGCATAGAATAAGACCACAGTCACCAGTATCAGGTGAGCCCCTTGTGGGAACCAGAGCCAGTCTATCCAGATGAGTCCCAGGTCGATGTGAGGCCCACGTGAGGACCAGATTCATCAGGTCGAATTGAGGTGTAGCTGGGGAAAAGTCACCAGGTATGGGTGCGGCCTAGGTGGGGCAAATTCAGCAGTTCTGAGTTAGGTCAAAGTGTGGACGAGAGACACCAGGTTCAGGTGAGGCCAAACTGAGGACCAGAGTCACCAGATCCAGGTGAGGTCCATGTTGGAAAGAGAGTCACCAGGTCCAGGAGAGGTCCAGGTGGGGACCAGAGTCACCAGATCCAGGTGAGGTCCATGTTGCAAAGAGAGTCACCAGGTCCAGGTGAAGTCCAGGTGGGGACCAGAGTCACCAGATCCAGGTGAAGCCCAGGTGGGGACCAGAGTCACTAGGTCCAGATGAGGCCCAGGTGAGGACCAGAGTTCCCAGGTACACGTGAGGCCGCGGTGGGGATCAGAGGCAACAGGTCCATGTGAGGCCGGCTTGGGGACTATGGTCAACAGGTCTACTTGAGGCCCAAGTGTGGAACACAGTAACCAGGTCCAGGTGAGTCCCAGGTGGTGACAAGAGTCACCACGTCCAGTTGAGGCTCAGGTGCGGACCAGGATCACCAGATCCAGGGGAGTCCCTTGAAAGTACAAGAGTCAACAGTTCGAGGTCAGGCGCATTGGCATCCAGGGTCAGCAGGTCCAAGGCAGGCCAAAGTGGGGTTCACAGTCACTAGGGCACGGTGAGACCCAGAGGGGGACCAGAGTCACCTGGTCCAGGTGAGGTCCAGTGTGGAACACCGTCACCAGGTCCCAATTTTGCCCAGTTGAGGACCATGGTCAACAGGGCCAGGTGAGGCCGAGATGGGGACTGGAGTCCCCAAATCCAGGTGAAGCCCAGGTGGGTACCACATTCAACAGATCCAGGGTAGTCTCAGGTGCAGACCAGAATCACCAGGTCCAGGTGAGTTGCCGGTGGCAACCACACTCACCAGGTCCCGGTGAGGCCCTGGTGGGGACCAGAGTGACGAGGTACAGGAGAAACTATAAATACTGCATCCACCAGGTCCACATGATGTCCATGTGGGAACGAGAATCACCAGTTACAGGTGAGGACAAGATGGGGATCCGACTCACCATGTCCAGGTGAGGCCCAGGTGTGAACCAGTGTCACCATGTCCAGGTGTGGCCCAGGTGAAGACCAGAGTTAATAGGTCCGGCTGGGTCACTGTTAGTGAACAGTGTAACCATATCCTGATGCTACCCAGGTGGGTACCACAGACACCAGGTCCTGGTGACGCCCATGTGGGACCAGAGATTGAGGTCCAGGTGAGGTCCCGATGGGAACCACAGTCACCAGGTCAGGTGAGGCCATGCATAGCATCAGAGTCACCAGTTACAGGTGAGGCCCAGGTGGAGCCAGAGTCAACTGGAACAGAAGAGGCCAAAGTCAGACCAGAGATACCAGTATGAGGTCAGTCCCAGTAGGGAGTAGAGTAACCATGTCCCGATGATGCCCAGGTAGAACCAGAGTCACCAGTTCCGGATGAGGCCCAGGAGGGGAGCTAATCACTAGGTCCCGGTGGGGCCCTGTTGAGGACAAGATTCAAAAGGTCAACTTGAGGCCTAGAGGGATACCAGATTCACCTGGTCTAGGTGATATCCAGATAGAGACCAGTGTCACCATGTCAGGGTGAGGCCCAGAGGGGATCCAGAGTCATCATGTCCAGGTGAGGCTCAGGTGTGGAACAGATTATCCAGGTCATAATGGTCCACAGGTGAGGACCAGAGTCACCAGATCTGGGTGAGGCCCAGTTAGGATCAGAGTCACCAGTTCCAGCTGAAGCCAAGAAGGAGTCAACAGCAATCAGGTCCAGGTTGGGAACAAAGTCACCAGGACTGGATGAGGCCCAGATGGTTACCAGATTCACCAGGTCCAGGTGAGGTTGAGGTGGTGACCAGAGACCCCGTGTGTGGGAGAGGACCAGGTAAGAACCAGATGCACCAGGTGCAATACGGCCACGTGGGGACCCGAGTCACCAGGTATGGGTGAGGCCCAGGTGGCAACCCCACTCACCAGGTCCAGGTGAGGCCAACCTGCAGGCCATGCTGAGGAACTATTTCCCGATGATGCCCAGGTAGGGAACAGAGTTACCAGGTCCAGGTGAGGCCAACCTGCAGGCCATGCTGAGGAACCATGTCCCGATGATGCCCAGGTAGGTACCAGAGACACCAGGTCCAAATGAGGCCCAGATGGAGCAAATTCACTAGGTCCATGTGAGGCCCAGTTGAGGACCAGAGTCACCAGATTTGGTTGATGCCTAGAGGGGTACCAGAATCACCTCGTCCAGGTGACATGCGGATGGGGAACAGAGTCACCAGGTCAGAGAGAGGCCCAGAGAGGTTCCAGAGTCATCATGTCCAGGTGAGGCTCAGGTGAGGAACAGTGTCACCAGGTACCATGATGACCAGGTGAGGACCAGAGTCACCAGATCTGGGTGACGCGCAGATAGGATCAGAGTCACCAGTTCCAGGTGAGGCCAAGAAACAGTCCACATCAATCAGGTCCAGGTGGGGAACAAAGTCACCAGGACTGGGTGAGGCCCAGATGGGGACCAGATTCACCAGGTCCAGGTGAGGCCCAGGTGGTGACCAGAGTCCCTGGGTCTGGGATAGGACCAGGTAAGGATCAGATTCACCAGGTCCAAGAGGCCCACGTGGGCACCTGAGTCACCAGGTATGGGTGAGGCCCAGGTGGCAACCCCTCTCACCAGTTCAAGGTGAGGCCAACCTGCAAGCCATGCTGTGGAACCGTGTCCCGATGATGCGCAGGGAGTTACCAGAGTCGCCAGGTCCAAATGAGGCCCAAATGGAGCATATTCACTAGGTCCAGGTGAGGCCCAGTTGAGGACCAGAGTCACCAGATCTGGTTGAGGCCTAGAGCGGTACCAGAATCACCTGGTCCAGGTGACATCCAGGTAGGGACCAGAGTTACCAGGCCAGGGTGAGGCACAGAGAGGTTCCAGAGTCATCATATCCAGGTGAGGCTCAGGTGTGTAACAGAGTCACCAGGTACCAATGATGCCAAGGGGAGGATCAGAGAAACCAGGTCTGGGTGACGCGCAAATAGAATCAGAGTCTCCAGTTCCAGGTGAGGCCAAGAAAGAGTACACAGCAATCAGGTCCAGGTGCGGAACAAAGTCACCAGGACTGGGTGAGGCCTAGATGGGGACCAGATTCAACAGGTCCAGGTGAGGCCCAGGTGGTGACCAGAGTCTCTGAGTCTGGGAGAGGACCAGGTAAGTACCAGATTCACCAGGTACAAGAGGCCCACGTGGGGACCTGAGTCACCAGGTATGGGTGAGGCCCAGGTGGCAACCCCACTCACCAGGTCCAGGTGAGGCCAACATTCATGCCAGAGTCACCAGATCCAGGTGAGGCCCAAGTGCGACCAGAGTCACCAGGTAAATATGAGTCTATCAGAACACTACAGTCACCAGGTCCAGGTGTGGTTCATGTGTGAACGAGAGTCACCAGGTACAGGTGAGACCCAGGTGGGGACCACAGTCACCAGGTCCAGATTGAGGTCTAGGTGGGGGACCAGAGTCATCAGGACCAGTTGAGGCCAAAGTGCGGAGCAAAGTTACCATGTACAGGTGAGGCCAAGGTGCGGAACAGAGTAACCATGTCCCATTGATGCCAGGTGGGAAAAGAATCACAAGGTCCAGACGAGGCGTAATGAGGAGTAGATTCACCAGGTCCTGTTGAGGCCCATTTGAGGCCCAGTGTCTCCAGCTCCGGGTGAGTCCCAGAGGGGGACCAGTGTCACACGGTTCTGGTGATATCCAGGTGGGGACCAGAGTCACCACATCAGGGTGAGGCCCGGAGGGGGACAAGAATCACTAGGTCCAGGTGAGGCCCCGATGTGGAAGTGAGAAACCAGGTCCCATGATGCCCATATGAGGACCTGAGTCACCAGGTCCAGGTTTGGTCCCTGTGGGAACCACTCACCTCGTCTAGGTGAGGCCCAGGTGGACCACAGTCAGCAGGTCCAGATGAGGCCGTGGTATATAAGAGAGTATCCAGGTCCCAATGATGCCCAGGTAAGGACCAGAGTCTACACGTCCAGGAAAGGCCCAAATATGGATCAGAGTCATTGTGCTCCAGGTGAGGCCAGATGGAGACCACAGGAACCAGGTCCAGGAAAGCCCCATAGGGGAACCAGAGCCACGAGATCCAGGTGAGGTCCAGGTGGGACCACAGTCACAAGGTCCAGGTGAGGCAAATGTGGCAACAGGATCCACCATGTCCAGGTGAGGCCCAGGTGGCGACCAGTCACCAGATCCAAGTGAGGACAAGCTAAGGACCAGATTCACCAGGCCCAAGTAAAGCCCAAGGGGTGACCAGAGTCACCAGGTAATGGTGAGGCCCAGAGGGGGAACCAGAGTAACCAGTTTAGTTTGAGGCCCATAATGGGACCAGATGTCCTTGGTCAAAGTGAGGCCCAAGTGGGAATAGAGTATCCAGGTCGCAATGATGCCTGGGTGAGGACCAGAGTCACTAAGGCCATGCAGGCCCAGATGGGGAACAGAATCATTACGTCCTGATGAGGCATAGAATATAACCACAGTCACCAGTATCAGGTGACCCCTTGTGGGAACCAGAGCCACTCTCTCCAGCTGAGTCCCAGGTCCAGCTGAGTGCCAGGTCCATGTGAGGCCCACGAGAGGACCATATTCATCAGGTGGAATTTAGGCATAGGTGGGGACAAGAGTCACCAGGTCTGGATGCGGCCTAGGTTGGTGCAAGATTCAGCAGTTCTGAGTTAGGTTCAAGTGGGGACGAGAGACACCAGGTCCAGGTGAGGCCAAACTGAGGACCAGACTCACCAGATCCAGGTGAGGTCCATGTTGGAAAGAGTGTCACCAGGTCCAGGAGAGGCCCAGGTGGCGACCAGATTCACCAGATCCAGGTGAAGTCCAGGTGGGGACCAGAGTCACCAGATCGAGGTGAAGCCCAGGTGGGGACCAGAGTCACCAGTTCCAGGTGAGGCCAAGAAGGAGTCCACAGAAATCAGGTCCAGGTGGGGAACAAAGACACCAGGACTGGGTGAGGCCTAGATGGGGACCAGATACACAAGGTCCAGGTGATATCCAGGTGGTGACCAAACTTACCAGTTCCGGGTGAGGACCAGGTAAGGACCAGATTCACCAGGTCCAAGAGGCCCACGTGGGGACCTGAGTCACCAGGTATGGGTGAGGCCCAGAGGGCAATAACACTCACCAGGTCCAGGTGAGGCCAACCTGCAAGCCATGCAGTGGAACCATATCCTGATGATGCCCACGTAGGGAGAAGAGTTACCAGGTCCAGGTGAGGCCAACCTGCATGCCATGCAGAGGAAACATATCCAGATGATGCCCAGGTAGAGACAGACTTACCAGGTCCAGGTGAGGCCAACCTGCAGGCCATGCAGTGGAACCATATCCCGATGATGCCCAGGTATGGACCAGAGTCACCAGGTCCAAATGAGGCCCAGATGGAGCATATTCACTAGGTACAGGTGAGTCCCCTTTGAAGACTAGAGTCACCAGATCTGTTTGAGGCCTTGGGTGCACCAGAATCACCTTGTTCATGTTACATCCAGATGTGGACCAGAGTCACTAGGTCAGGGTGAGGCCCAGAGCGGTTCCAGAGTCAACATTTCCAGGTGAGGCTCAGGTGTGGTACAGAGTCACCAGGTACCAATGATGCCCAGGTGAGGACAAGAGTCACCCGGTCTGGGTGTCGCACAGATAGGATCAGACTCACCAGTCCAGGTGAGGCCAAGAAAGGGCACAGCAATCAGGTCCAGGTGGGGAACAAAGTCACCAGGACTGGGTGAGGCCCAGATGGGGACCAGATTCACCAGGTCCAGGTGAGGCCCAGGTGGTGACAAGAGTCCCGGGGTCTAGGAGAGGACCGGGTAAGGACAAGATTCACCAGGTCCAAGAGGCCCACGTAGGGACTTGAGTCACCAGGTATGGGTGAGGCCCAGGTGGCAACCCCACACACCAGGTCCTGGTGAGACCAACCTGCAGGCCAGAGTCACCAGATCCACATGAGTCCCTAGTGGGGACCGGATTCACCAGGTAAAAGTGAGTCTACAAGAACGCCAGAGTCACCAGGTCCAGGCGTGGTTCATGTAGGAACGAGACCACCAGGTCCAGGTGAGACCCAGGTGGAGACCACAGTCACCAGGTCCAGGTGTGACCCAGGTGGGGACCACAGTCACCAGGTTCAGTTTGAGGCCTAGGTGGGGGATCAGAGTCATCGAGACCAGTTGAGGCCAAAGTGTGGAGCAAAGTTATCATGTCCAGGTGAGGCCCAGAGGGAACAGAGTAACCATGTCCCATTGATGCCAGGTGGGAAAAGAGTCACAAGGTCCAGACGAGACCTAAGTGAGGAGTAGATTCACCAGGTCCAGTTGTGCCCAGTTGAGGACCAGTATCCCAGCTCCAGGTGAGTCCCAGATGGGGAACAGAGTCACGCGATTCTGGTGATATCCAGATGGGGACCAGAGTCACCATGTCAGGCTGAGGCCCAGAGGGGATCCAGCGTCATCATCTCCAGGTGAGTCTCAGGTGTGGAACAGAGTATCCAGGTCATAATGGTCCACAGGTGAGGACCAGAGTCACCAGATCTGGGTGAGTCCCAGTTAGGATCAGAGTCACCCGTTCCAGGTGAGGCCCAAAAGGCGTCCACAGCAATCAGGTCCAGGTGGGGAACAAAGTCACCAGGACTGGGTGAGGCCCAATGGGGACCAGATTCACCAGGTCCAGTTGATTCCCATGTTGTGACCACACTTACTAGTTCCGAGTGAGGACCAGGTAAGGGCCAGATTCACCAGGTCAAAGGGAGGCCCACGTGGGGATAGAGTCCCCGGGTCTGGGAAAGGACCAAGTAAGGACCAGGTTCACCAGGTCCAAGAGGCTCACGTGGGGACCTGAATCACCAGCTATGTGTGAGGCCAGGTGGCAACCCCACTCACCAGGTCTAGGTGAGGCCAACCGGCGGGCCAGAGTCACCAGATCTAGGTGAGGCCCTAGTGGGGACTTGAGTCACCAGGTACATGTGAGTATACAAGAACACCACAGTCACCAGGTCCAGGTGTGGTTCATGTGGGAACGAGAGTCACCAGGTCCAGGAGAGACCCTGGTGGGGACCACAGTCACCAGGTCAGGTGAGGACATGCTTAGGATCAGAGTCACCAGTTACAGGTGAGGCCCAGGTGGAGCCAGAGTCAGCAAGTAGAGAAGACGCCAAAGTCAGGTCCAGAGTTACCAGGATCAGGTCAGTCCCAGTGGGGAATAGAGTAACCATGTCCCGATGATGCCCAGGTAGAACCCGAGTCACCACGTACAGATGAGTCGCAGGTGGGGAGTATATTCACTAGGTCCCGGTGAGGCCCAGTTGAGGACCAGATCCCCCAGTCTAGTTGAGGCCTAGAGGGGTACCAGATTCACCTGGTCTAGGTGACATCCAGATGGGGACCAGAGTCACCAGGTCAGGGTGAGGCCCAGAGAGGTTCCAGAGTCATCATGTCCAGGTGAGGCTCAGGTATGGAACAGAGTCACCAGGTACCAATGATGCCCAGGTGAGGACCAGAGTCACCAGGTCTGTGTGACGCGCAGATAGGATCAGAGTCACCAGTTTGAGGTGAGGTCAAGAAAGAGTCCACAGCAATCAGGTCCAGGTGGGGAACAAAGTCACCAGGACTGGGTGAGGCCCAGATGGGGACCAGATTCACTAGGTGCATGTGATTCCCAGGTGGTGACCAGAAATACCAGTTCCGGGTAAGCACCAGGTAAGGACGAGATTCACCAGGTCCAAGTGAGACCCACGTGGGGACCTGTGTCACATTTCATGTGTGAGGCCCAGGTTGCCACCCCACTCACCAGGTCCAGGTGAGGCCAACCTGCAGGCCATGCAGTGGAACCATGTCCCGATGATGCCCAGGTAAGGACCAGAGTCACAAGGTCCAAATGAGGTCCAGATGGAGCAAATTCACTAGGTCCAGTTGAGGCCCAGTTCAGGACCAGAGTCACAAGATCTGCTTGATGCCTAGAGGGGTACCAGAATCACCTGGTACAGGTAACATCCACATGGGGACCAGAGTCACCAGGTCACAAAGAGGCCCAGAGAGGTTCCAGAGTCATCATGTCCAGGTTAGGCTCAGGCGTGGAACAGAGTCACCAAGTACCAATGATGCCCTGGTGAGGACCAGAGTCACCAGGTATGGGTGACACGCAGATAATATCCGAGTCACCAGTTCCAGGTGAGGCTAAGAAAGAGTCCACAGCAATCAGGTCCAGGTGGGGAATAAAGTCACTAGGACTGGGTGAGGCCCAGATGGGGACCAGATTCACCAGGTCCAGGTGAGGCCCAGGTGGTGACCAGAGTCTACGGATCTGGGAGAGGACCAGGTAAGGACCAGATTCACCAGGTCCAAGAGGCCCAGGTGGGGACCTGAGTCACAAGGAATGGGTGAGGCCCATGTGGCAACCCCACTCACCAGGTCCAGGTGAGGCCAAGCTGCAGGCCAGATTCACCAGATCCAGGTGAGGCCCTAGTGGGGACCAGAGTCACCAGGTAAATGTGAATCTACAAGAACACCACAGTCACCAGATCCAGGTGGGGTTCATGTGGGAACGAGACTCACCAGGTCCAGGTGAGACCCAGGCGGGGACAACGGTCACCAGGTCCAGATTGAGGCCAAGGTGGGGATACCAGAGTCATCATGACCAGTTGAAGCCAAAGTGTGGGGCAAAGTTATCATGTCGAGGTGAAGCCCAGGTGGGGAAGAGAGTAACTAAATCCCATTGATGCCAGGTGGGAAAAGAGTCACAAGGTCCAGACGAGGCCTAAGTGAGGAGTAGATTCACCAGGTCCTGTTGATGCCCAGTTGAGTGCCAGTGTCCCCAGTTCCGGGTGAGTGCCAGAGGGGAACCAGAGTTACCCGGTTCTGGTGATATCCAGGTGGGGACCAGAGTCACCACGTCAGAGTGAGGCCCAGAGTGGAACGAGAAATACTAGGTACAGGGGAGGCCCCGTTGGGGAACTGAGAAACCAGGTCCCATAATGTCCATATGAGGACCTGAGTCACCAGGTCCAGGTGAGGTCCCTGTGGGAACCAGTCACCTCATCCAGGTGAGGCCCAGGTGGGACCACAGTCACAAGGTCCAGGTGAGGCCCAGGTATATAAGAGTGTACCCACGTCCCAATGATGCCCAGTTAAGTACCAGAGTCAACAGATCCAGGAGAGGGCAAATATGGAACAGAGTCATTGTGTTCCAGGTGAGGCCAGATGGAGACCACAGGAACCAGGACCAGGAGAGCCCCATATGGGAACCAGAGCCACCAAATCCAGGTGAGGTCCAGGTGGGACCACAGTCACAAGGTCCCGGTGATGCGCAGGTGGCAACAGGATTCACCAAGTCCAGGAGAGGCCCAGGTGGCGACCAGGCACCAGATCCAGGTTCGGACCATCTAAGGACCAGATTCACCAGGCCCAAGTGAATCCCAAGGGTTGACCAGAGTCACCAGGTAAGGGTGAGGCCCAGAAGGGGAACCAGAGTAACCAGTTTAGTTTGAGGCCCCGAATTGGACCAGAGGTCCGTGGTCAGAGTGAGGCCCAGGTGTGGAATAGAGTATCCAGGTCCCAATGATGCCTGGGTGAGGAACAGAGTCACTAGGGCCATGCAGGCCCAGATGGGGAACAGAATCACTAGGTCCTGATGAGTCATAGAATAAGACCACAGTCAGCAGTATCAGGTGAGCCCCTTGTGGAAAGCAGAGCCACTCTATCCAGCTGAGTCCCAGGTCCATGGGAGGCCCACGAGAGTAACATATTCATCAGGTCGAAATGAGGCATAGCTGGGGACAAGAGTCACCAGGACTGGGTGCGGCCTAGGTGGAGCAAGATTCAGCAGTTCTGAGTTAGGTCAATGTGGGGACGAGAGACACCAGGTCCAGGTGAGGCCAAACTGAGGACCAGAGTCACCATATCCAGTTGAGGTCCATGTTGGAAAGAGAGTCACCAGGTCCAGGAGAGGTCCAGGTGGGGACTAGAGTCACCAGATCCAGGTGAAGCCCCCGTGGGGATCAGAGTCACTAGGTCCAGATGAGGCCCAGGTGAGGACCAGAGTTATCAGGTACACGTGAGGCCCCGGTGGGGATCAGAGGCCACAGGTCCATGTGAGGCCGGCTTGGGGACCATGGTCAACAGATCTACTTGAGGCCCAGGTGTGGAACACAGTAAGCAGGTCCAGGTGAGTCCCCGGTGGTGACAAGAGTGACCACGTCCAAGTGAGACCCAGGTGGGGACCAGGATCATCATGTCCCGGGGAGTCCCTTGAAAAAACCAGAGTCAACAGTTCGAGGTCAGGTGCAGGTGGCAACCAGGTTCAGGAGGTCCAATTCAGGCCAAAGTTGGGTTCACAGTCACTAGGGCATGGTGAGACCCAGAGGGGGACCAGAATCACCTGGTCCAGGTGAGGCCCAGTTGAGGACCAGTTTCACCATATCTGGTTCGGCTTAGAAGGGTACCAGAATCACCTGATCGAGGTGATATCCAGATGGGGACCAGAGTCACCAGGTCAGGGTGAGGCCCAGAGTGGTTCCAGAGTCATCGGGTCCAGGTGAGGCTCAGGTGTGGAACAGAATCACAAGGTACCAATGATGCCCAGGTGAGGACCAGAGTCACCAGATCTGGGTGACACGCAGATAGGATCAGAGTCACCAGTTCCAGGTGACGCCAAGAAGGCGTCCACAGCAATCAGGTCCAGGTGGTGAAGAAAGTCACCAGGACTTGGTGAGGCCCAGATTTGGACCAGATTCACCAGGTCCAGGTTATCCAGGTGGTGACCAGGGTCCTCGGGTCTGGGAGAAGACCAGCTAAGGACCAGATTCAACAGGTCCAAATGAGGCCCACGTGGGGACCTGAGTCACCAGCTATGTGTGAGGCATAGGTGGCAACCCCACTCCCCAGGTCCACGTGAGGCCAACCTGCAGGCCAGAGTCACCAGATGCAGGTGAGGTCCAGATGGGGACCAGAGTCAACAGATCCAGGTGAGGTCCATGTTCAAAGAGAGTCACCAGGTCCAGGAGAGGTCCCGGTGGGGACCAGAGTCACCAGATCCAAGTGAAGTCCAGGTGGGGACCAGAGTCACCAGATCCAGGTGAAGCACAGGTGGGCACCAAAGTCAATAGGTCAAGATGAGGCCCAGGTTAGGACCAGAGTTACTAGGTACACGTGAGGCCCCGGTGGGGATCAGAAGCAACAGGTCCATGTGAGTCCGGCTTGGGGACCATGGTCAACAGGTCTACTTAAGGCCCTGGTGTGGAATACAGTAAGCAGGTCCAGGAAGTCCCCGGGGGTGACAAGAGTCACCACGTCTAGGTGACACCCACGTGGGGACCAGGATCACCAGGTACACGGGAGGCCATTGAAAGAACCAGAGTCAACACTTCGAGGTCAGGCGTAGGTGGCAACCAGGGTCAGCAGGTCCAAGTCAGGCCAAAGTGGGGTTCACAGTCACTAGGGCACGGTGAGACCCAGAGGGGGACCAGAGTCACCTGGTTCAGGTGAGGTTCAGTTGTGGAACACAGTCACCGGGTCCCAATTTTGCCCAGTTGAGGACCATGGTCCACAGGGCAAGGTGAGGCCCAGATGGGGACCGGAGTCCCCAAATCCAGGTGAAGCCCAGGTGGGGAACACAGTCACCAGATCCGGGGAGTCTCAGGTGCAGATCAGAATCACCAGGTCCAGGTGAGGTGCAGGTGGAAACCACACTCACCAGGTCCCGGTGAGGCCCTGGTGGGGACCAGAGACAGGAGGTACATGAGAAGCTAGAAACACTGCAGCCACCAGGTCCACATGATGTCCACGTGGGAACGAGAATCTCCAGTTAGAGGTGAGGACCAGGTGGCGATCCGATTCCCCATGTCCAGGTGAGACCCAGGTGGAAACTAGTGTCACCATGTCCAGGTGTGGCCCAGTTGAAGACCAGAGTTAATAGTTCCCGCTGGGTCACTGTTAGTTAACAGAGTACCATATCCTGATGCTAACCAGGTGGGTACAAGAGACACCAGGTACTGGTGAGGCCCAGTTGAGGACCAGAGTCACCAGATCTGGTTGAGGACTAGAGGGGAACCAGAATCACCTGGTCCAGGTGACATCCAGACGGGGACCAGAGTCTCCAGGTCAGGGTGAGGCCCAGAGAGGTTCCAGAGTCATCATGTCCAGGTGAGGCTCAGGTGTGGAACAGAGTCAGCAGGTACCAATGATGCCCAGGTGAGGACAGAGTCACCAGGACTGGGTGACGCGCAGATAGAATCAGAGTCACCAGTTCCAGGTGAGGCCAAGAAAGAGTCCACAGCAATCAGGTCCAAGTGAGGAACAAAGTCAACAGGACTGGGTGAGGCCCAGATAGGGACCAGATTCACCAGGTCCAGGTGAGGCCCAGGTGGTGACCAGAGTCCCCGGGTCTGGGAGAGGACCAGGTAAGGTCCAGATTCACCAGGTCCAAGAGGCCCACGAGGGGACCTGAGTCACCAGGTATGGGTGAGGCCCTGGTGGCAAACCCTACTCACCAGGTCCAGGTGAGGTCAACCTGCAGGTCAGAGTCACCAGATCCAGGTGAGGCCCTAGTGGGGACCGGAGTCACCAGGTAAATGTGAGTCTACAAGAACACCACAGTCACCAGGTCCAGGTGTAGTTCATGTGGGAACGAGATAAACCTGGTCCAGTTGAGACCCAGGTGGGGACCACAGTCACCATGTCCAGATTGAGGCCTAGGTGGGGGGACCAGAGTCATCAGCACCAGTTGAGGCCAAAGTGCGGAGCAAAGTTATCATGTCCAGGTGAGGCCAAGGTGGGGAACAGAGTAACCATGTCACATTGATGCCAGGTGGGAAAAGAGTCACAAGGTCCAGACGAGGCCTAAGTGAGGATGAGATTCACCAGGTCCTGTTGAGGCCCAGTTGAAGACCAGTGTCCCCAGCTCCGGGTGAGTCCCGGAGGGGGACCACAGTCACCCAGTTCTGGTGATATCCAGGTGGGGACCAGAGTCACCACGTCAGGGTGAGGCCCAGAGGGGGACAAGAATCACTACCTCCAGGTGTGGCCCCAATGTGGAACTGAGAAACCAGGTCCCATGATGTCCGTATGAAGACCTGAGTCACCAGGTCCCGGTGAGGTCCCTGTGGGAACCAGTCACCTCATCCAGGTGAGGCCCAGGGGGGACCACAGTCACCAGGTCCAGGTGAGGCACAGGTATATGACAGTATCCAGGTCTCAATGATGCCCAGGTAAGGACCAGAGTCAACAGGTCCAGGAGAGTCCCAATTATGGATCAGAGTCATTGTGTTCTAAGTGAGGCCAGATGGAGACCACAGGAACCAGGTCCAGGAGAGTCCCATATGGGAACCAGAGCCACCAGATCCAGGTTAGGTCCAGGTGGGACCACAGTCACAAGGTCCAGGTGAGGCGCAGGTGGCAACAGGATTCACCAAGTCCAGGTGAGTCCCAGCTGGCGACCAGATCCAGGTGCGGACCAGCTAAGGACCAGATTCACCACGCCCACGTGAAGCCCAAGGCGTGACCAGAGTCACCAGGTAAGGGTGAGGCCCAGAGGGGAACCAGAGTCACCAGTTTAGTTTGAGGCCCCAAATTGGGCCAGAGGTCCCTGGTCAAAGTGAGGCCCAGGTGTGGAATAGAGCATCCAGGTCCCAATGATGCCTGGGTGAGGACCAGAGTCACTAGGGCCATGCAGGCCCAGATCAGGAACAGAACCTCTTGGTCCTGGTGAGGCATAGAATAAGACCACAGTCACCAGTATCAGGTGCGCCCCTTGTGGGAACCAGAGTCAGTCTAACCAGAAGAGTCCCAGGTGATGTGACGCCCACGTGAGGACCAGATTCATCAAGTCGAATTGAGGCATAGCTGGGGACAAGAGTCACCAGGTATGGGTGCGGCCTAGGTGGGGCAAGATTCAGCAGTTCTGAGTTAGGTCAAAGTGGGGACGAGAGACGCCAGGTCCAGGTGAGTCCAAACTGAATACCAGAGTCACCAGATCCAGGTGATGTCCATGTTTGAAAGAGAGTCACCAGGTCCAGGAGACGTCCATGTGGGGACCAGAGTCACCAGATCCAGGTGAAGTCCAGGTGGGGACCAGAGTCACGAGATCCAGGTGAAGCCAATGTGGGGACCAGAGTCACTAGGTCCAGATATGGCCCAGGTGAGGACCAGAGTTAAAAGGTAAACGTGAGGCCCCGGTGTGGAGCTGTGGCAACAGGTCCATGTGAGGCCGTCCTGGGGAACATGGTCAACAGGTCTACTTGAGGCCCAGGTGTGGAACACAGTAAGCAGGTCCAGGTGAGACCCCGGTTGGGACTAGTGTCACCACGTCCAAGTGAGACCCAGGTGGGGACCAGGATCACCAGGTCGAGGGGAGGCCTTTGAAATACCAGAGTCTACAGTTTGAGGTCAGGCGCAGGTGGCAACCAGGATCAGCAGGTCCAAGTCAGGTCAAAGCGGGGTTCACAGTCACTAGGGCACTGTGAGACCCAGAGGGTGACGATAGTCACCTGGTCCAGGTGAGGTCCAGTTGTGGAACACAGTCACCGGGTCCCAATTTTGCCCAGTTGAGGACCATGGTCAACAGGGCCAGGTGAGGCCCAGATGGAGACCGGAGTCCCCAAATCCAGGTGAAGCCCAGGTGGGGACCACAGTCACCAGATCCAGGGTAGTCTCAGGTTAGACCAGAATCACCAGGTCCAGGTGAGGTGCAGGTGGCAACCACTCTCACCAGTTCCCGGTGAGGCCCTGGTGGGGACAAGATCCACGAGGTATATGAGAAGCTAGAAACACTGCAGCAACAAGGTCCATATTATGTCCATGTGGGAAAGAAAATCACCAGTTACAGGTGAGGACCAGGTGGGGTTCCGACTCACCATGTCCAGGTGAGACCCAGGTGGGAACCAGTGTCACCATGTCCAGGTGTGGCCCAGGTGAAGACCAGAGTTAATAGGTCCGGCTGGGTCACTGTTAGTGAACAGGGTCACCATATCCTGATGCTACCCAGGTGGGTATCAGAGACACCAGGTCCTGGTGAGGCCCAGGTGGGACCAGAGACATGAGTTCCAGGTGAGGTCCCAATGGGAACCACAGTCACCAGGTCAGGTGAGGCCATGCTTAGGATCAGAGTCACCAGTTACAGGTGAGGCCCAGGTTCAGCCAGAGTCACCGGGTTCTGAAGAGGCCAAAGTCAGGACGAGAGTTACCAGGATCAGGTCAGTCCCAGTGGGGAATAGAGTAACCATGCCCCGAGGATGCCCAGGTAGAACCAGAGTCACCAGGTCCAGATGAGGCGCAGGTGGGGAGCATATTCACTCGGTCCCTGTGAGGCCCAGTTGCGGACCAGAGTCACCAGGTCTAGTTGAGGCCTAGAGGGGTACCAGATTCACCTGGTCTAGGTGACATCCACATGGGGACCAGAGTCACCATGTCAGGGTGAGGCCCAGAGGGGATCCAGAATCATCATCTCCAAGTGAGGTTCAGGTTTGGAACGGAGTATCCAGATCATAATGGTCCACAGGTGAGGACCAGAGTCACCAGATCTGGGTGAGGCCAAGTTAGGATCACACTCACCACTTCCAGGTGAGGCCAAGAAGGTGTCCACAGCAATCAGGTCCAGGTGGGGAACAAAGTCACCAGGATAGCGTGAGGCCCAGATGGGGACCAGATTCACCAGGTCCAGGTGATTCCCAGGTGGTGACCAGAGTTAACCGTTCCAGGTGAGGACCAGGTAAGGACCAGATTAACCAGGTCCAAGTGAGGCCCACGTGGGTGCATGGGTCACCAGGTACAGGGGAGGCATACCTGGGGACAAGAGTCACCAGATCTGGGTGCGGCCTAGGTGGCTCAGGTGGAAACCACAATCACCAGGTCCAGGTGAGGCCAACCCTTGGGCCATGCAGAGGAACCGTGTCCCGATGATGCCCATGTAGGGACCAGAGTTACCAGGTCCTGGAAAGTCCATCCTGTAGTCCATGCAGTGTAACCATGTCTCGATGATGCCAAGGGAGGGAACGAAGTCACCAGGTCCAAATGAGGCCCAGATGGAGCATATTCACTAGGTCCCTGTGAGGCCCAGTTGAGGACCAGAGTCACCAGGTATATTTGAGGCCTCGAGGAGTACCAGATTCACCTGGTCTAGGTGACATCCAGATGGGGACCAGAGTCACCATGTCAGGGTGAGGCCCAGAATAGATCCAGAGTCATCATGTCCAGGTTAGTCTCAGGTGTGGAACAGAGTATCCAGGTCATAATGGTCCACAGGTGAGGACCAGAGTCACCAGATCTCGGTGAGGCCCAGTTAGGATCAGAGTCACCAGATCCAGGTGAGGCCAAGAAGGAGTCCACAGCAATCAGATCCAGGTGGGAAACAAAGTCAGAAGGACTGGGTGAGACCCAGATGGGGAACAGATTCACCAGGTCCAGGTGATTCCCAGGTTGTGACCAGAGTTACCAGTACCGGGTGAGGATCAGGAAAGGACAAGATTCACCAGGTCCAAGTGAGGCCAACGTGGGGACCTATGTCACTATGCATATGTGAGGCCCAGGTGGCAACCCCATTCCCCAGGTCCAGGTGAGCCAACCTACAGGCCATGCAGAGGAACCGTGTACCGATGATGCCCAGGTAGGGACTAGATTTACCAGGTCCAGGTGAGGCCAACCTGCAGGCCATGCAGTGGAACCATGTCCCGATGATGCCCAGGTAGGGACCAGAGTCACCAGGTCCAAATGAGGCCCAGATGGAGCATATTCACTAGGTCCAGGTGAGGCCCATTTGAGGAAAAGGGTAACCAGATCTGGTTGAGGCCTAGAGGGGTACCAGTATCACCTGGTCCAGGTGACATCGAGATGGGAACAAGAGTCTCCAGGTCAGAGTGAGGCCCAGATAGGTTCCAGAGTCATCATGTCCAGGTGAGGCTCAGGTGTGGAACAGAGTCACCAGGTACCAATGATGCCCAGGTGAGGACCAGAGTCACCAGATCTGGGTGACACGCAGATAGGATCAGAGTAACCAGTTCCAGGTGAGGCCAAGTAAGATTCCATAGCAATCAGGTCCAGGTGGGGAACAAAGTCACCAGGACTGGGTGAGGCCCAGATGGGGACCAGATTCACTGGTCCAGGTGATTCCCAAGTGGTGACCAGAGTTACCAGTTCCGGTGAGGACCAGGTAAGGACAATTTCACCAGGTTCATGTGAGGCCCACGTCGGGACCTGTGTCACCAGGTATGGGTGAGGCCCAGGTGGAAAACCGACTCACCAGGGCCAGGAGAGGCATACGTGCAGGCCATGCAGAAGAACCGTGTCCCGATGATGCCCAGGGAGGGTCTAGAGTTTCCAGGTCTAGGTGAGTCCAACCTGCAGGCCATGCAGTGGAATCATGCCCCGATGTTGCCCAGGTAGTGACCAGAGTTACCAGGTCCAAATGAGGCCGAGATGGAGCATATTCACTAGGTCCAGGTGAGGCCCAGTTGAGGACCAGAGTCACCAGATCTTCTTGAGGCCGAGAGGGGTACCAGAATCACCTGGTCCAGGTGACATCCAGATGGGGACCAGAGTCACAAATTCAGGGTGAGCCCCAGAGTGGATCCAGAGTCATCATGTCCAGGTGAGGCCCAGGTGTTGACCAGAGTTCCCGGGTCTGGGAGAGGACAAGGTAAGGACCAGATTCACCATGCCCAAGTGAAGCCCAAGGGTTGACCAGAGTCACTAAGTAAGGGTGAGACCCAGAGGGGGAACAAGAGTAACCAGTTCAGTTTCAGGCCCAGAATGGGACCAGAGGTCCCTGGTCAGAGTGAGGCCCAGGCGTGGAATAGAGTATCCAGGTCCCAATGATGCCTGGGTGAAGACCAGAGTCACTAGGGCCATGCAGGCCCACATGGGGAACAGAATCACTAGGTCCTGGTGAGGCATAGAATAAGACCACAGTCAGCAGTATCAGGTGAGCCCCTTGTGGGAACCAGAGCCACTCTATCCAGCTGAGTCCCAGGTCCATGTGAGGCCCTCGTAAGAACCAGATTCATGAGGTCGAATTGAGGCATAGCTGGGGTCAAGAGTCACCAGGTCTGGGTGCGGCCTAGGTGGGGCAAGATTCAGCAGTTCTGCGTTAGGTCAAAGTGGGGACGAGAGACACCAGGTTCAGGCGTGGCCAAACTGAGGACCAGAGTCACCAGATCCAGGTGATGTCCATGTTGGAAAGAGAGTCACCAGATCCAGGTGAGATCCATGTTGGAAAGAGAGTCACCACGTCGAGGAGAGGTCCAGGTGGGGACCAGAGTCACCAGATCCAGGTGAAGTCCAGGTGGGGACCAAAGTCACCATGTCAGGGTGAGGCCCAGAGGGGATCCGGAATCATCATGTCCAGGTGAGTCTCAGGTGTGGAACAGAGTATCCAGGTCATAATGGTCCACAGGTGAGGACCAGAGTCACCAGATCTGGGTGAGGCCCAGTTAGGATCAGAGTCACCAGTTCCAGGTGAGGCCAAGAAGGAGTCCACAGCAATCAGGTCCAGGTGGGGAACAAAGTCACCAGGACTGAGTGAGGACCAGATGGGGACTAGATTCACCAGGTCCAGGTCATTCCCAGGTGGTGACCAGAGTTACGAGTTCCGGGTGAGAACCAGGCAAGGACTAGAATCACCAGGTCCAAGTGAGGCCCAGGGGGACCTGTGTCACCAGGCATGGGTGAGGCCCAGGTGGCAAGCCCACTGACCAGGTCCAGCTGAAGCCAACCTGCAGGCCATTCAGAGGAACCATGTCCCGATGATGACCAGGTAGGGACCAGACTTACCAGGTCCAAGTGAGGCCAACCTGCAGGCCATGCAGTGGAACCATGTCCCGATGATGCCCAGGTAGGGACCAGAGTCACCAGGTCCATGTGGCCAAGATGGTGCATATTCACTAGGTCCAGGTGAGGCCCAGTTGAGGACCAGAGTCACCAGATTTGGTTGAGGCCTAGAGGGGTACCAGAATAACCTGGTCCAGGTGACATCCAGATGGGTACCAGAGACACCAGGTCAGGGTGAGGCCCAGAGAGTTCCAGAGTCATCATGTCCAGGTGAGGCTCAGGTGTGCAACAGAGTCAGCAGGTACCAATGATGCCCAGGTGAGGACCAGAGTCACCAGGTCTGGGTGACGCGCAGATAGGATCAGAGTAACCAGTTCTAGGTGAGGCCAAGAAGGAGTCCACAGCAATCAGGTCCAGGTGGGGAACAAAGTCACCAGGACTGGGTGAGTCTCAGATGGGGACCAGATTCACCAGGTCCAGGGGAGGCCCAGGGAGTGACCAGAGTCCCCTGGTCTAGGAGAGGACCAGGAAAGGATCCGATTCACCAGGTCCAAGAGCCCAACGTGGGGACCTGAGTCACAAGGTATGGGTGACGCCCAGGTGTCAACCCCACTCACCAAGTCCAGGTGAGGCCAACCGGCAGGCCAGAGTCACCAAATACAGGTGAGGCCCTAGTGGAAACCGGAGTCACCAGGGAAATGTGAGTCTACAAGAACACCACAGTCCAAGTCCAGGTGTGCTTCATGTAGGAACGAGAGTCACCAGGTCCAGGGGAGACCCAGGTTGGGACCACAGTCACCAGGTCCTGATTGAGGCCTAGGTGGGCGGACGAGAGTCATCAGGACCAGTTGAGGCCAAAGAATGGAGCAAAGTTATCTTGTCAAGGTGAGGCCCAGGTGGGGAACAGAATAACCATGTCCCATTGATGCCAGGTGGGAAAAGATTCACAAGGTCCAGACGAGGCCTAAGTGAAGAGTAGATTCATCAGGTCCTGTTGAGGCCCAGTTGAGGACCAGTTTCCACAGCTCCGGGTGAGTCTCAGAGGGGGACCAGAGTCAGCCAGTTCTGGTGATATCCAGGTGGGGACCAGAGTCAACACGTCAGGGTGAGGCCCAGAGGGGGAGGTTAATCACTAGGTCCAGGTGATGCCCCGATGTGGAACTGAGAAAAAAGGTCCCATGATGCTCATATGAGGACCTGAGTCACCAGGACCAGGTGAGATCCCTGTGGGAACCAGTCACCTCATCCAGGTGAGGCGAAGGTGGGACCTCAGTCACCAGGTCCAGGTGAGGCCCAGGTATATAAGAGAGTATCCAGGTCCCAATGATGCCCAGGTAAGGACCAGAGTCAACAGGTGCAGGAGAGGTACATATATGGATCAAAGTCATTGTGTTCCAGGTGAGGCCAGATGGAGACAACAGGAATCAGGTCAAGGAGTGCCCCATATGGGAACCAGAGCCACCAATTCCAGGTGAGATCCAGGTGGGACCACAGTCACAAGTTCCAAGTGAGGCGCAGGTGGCAACAGGATTCACCAAGTCCAGGAGAGGCCCAGCTTGCGACCAGTCACCAGATCCAGGTGCGGACCACCTAAGGACCAGATTCACCAGGCCCAAGTGAGGCCCACGTGGGTACCTGTGTCACCAAGCATGGGTGAGGCCCAGGTGGCAACCCCACTCCCCAGGTGCATGTGAGGCCAAACTGCAGGCCATGCAGAGGAAAAATGTCCCGATGATGCCCAGGTAGGGAGTAGAGTTACCAGGTCCAGGTGAGGCCAATATGCAGGCCATGCATTGGAACCATGTCCCGATGATGCCCAGGTAGGGACCAGAGTCACCAGGTCCAAATGAGGCCCAGATGGAGCATATTCACTAGGTCCAGTGAGGCCCAGATGAGGAGCACTGTCACCAGATCATGTTGAGGCTTAGAGGGGTACCAGAATCACCTCGTCCAGGTGACATCCAGATGGGGACCAGAGGCATCAGTTCAGGGAGAGGCCCAGAGTGGTTCCAGAGTCATCGGGCCCAGGTTAGGCTCAGGCGTGGAACAGAGTCACCAGGTACCAATGATGCCCAAGTGAGGACCAGAGTCACCAGATCTGGGTGAGGCCCAGATAGGATCAGAGTCACCAGTTGCAGGTGAGGCTAAGAAAGAGTTCACAGCAATCAGGTCCAGGTGGGGAACAAAGTCACCAAACCTGGGTGAGACCCAGATGGGGACCAGATTCACCAGGTCCAGATGAGGCCCCGATGGGGATAGAGTCCCCGGGTCTAGATAGGACCAGGTAAGGACCAGATTCACCAGGTCCAAGAGGCTCACGTGGGGTCCTGAGTCACCAGCTATGTGTGAGACGAGGTGGCACCCCCACTCACCAGGTCTAGGTGAGGCCAACCGGCGGGCCAGAGTAACCAGATCCAGGTGAGGCCCTAGTGGGGACTGGAGTCACCAGGTACATGTGAGTCTACAAGAACACCACAGTCAACAGGTCCAGGTGTGGTTCATCTGGGAACGAGAGTCACCAGGTCCAGGTGAGAACCAGGTGGGGACCACAGTCACCAGGTCCAGATTGAGGCCTAGTTGGGGGGACCAGAGTCATCAGGACCAGTTGAGGCCAAAGAGTGGAGCAAAGTTATCATGTCCAGGTGAGGCCCAGGTGGGGAACAGAGTAACAATGTCCCATTGATGCCAGGTGGGAAAAGCGTCACAAGGTCCAGACGATGCCTAAGTGAGGAGTAGATTCACCAGGTCCTATTGAGGCCCAGTTGAGGACAAGTGTCCCCATATCCGGGTGAGTCCCAGAGGGGAACCAGAGTCACCCGGTTCTGGTGATATCCAGGTGGGGACCAGAGTCACCACGTCAGGGTGAGGCCCAGAGAGGGACGAGAATCACTAGGTACAGGTGAGGCCACGATGTGGAACTGAGACACCAAGTACCATGATGCCCATATGAGGACCTGAGTCACCAGTTCCAGGTGAGGTCCCTGTGGGTACCAGTCACCTCATCCAGTAGAGGCCGGGGTGGGAACAAAGTCACCAGGTCCAGGTGAGGCCCAGGTATATAAGAGAGTATCGAGGTCCCAATGATTCCCATGTATGGGCCATAGTCAACAGGTGCAGGAGAGGCCCAAATATGGATCAGAGTCATTGTGTTCCAGGTGAGGCCAGATGGAGACCACAGGAACCAAGTCCAGGAGAGCCCCATATGGGAACCAGAGCCACCAGATCCATGTGAGATCAGGTGGGACCACAGTCACAAGGTCCAGGTGAGGCGCATGTGGCAACAGGATTCACCAAGTCCAGGTGAGTCCCAGGTGGAGACCATTCACCAGATCCAGGTGAGAACAGCTGAGGACCTGATCCACCAGGCCCAAGTGAAGCCAAACGGGTGACCAGAGTCACCAGGTAAGGGTGAGGCCCAAAGGGGAACCAGGAACTAGTTTAGTTTGAGTCCCAGAATGGGACGAGAGGTCATGGTCAATGTGAGGCACAGGTGTTGACTAGAGTATCCAGGTCCTAATGATTCCTGGGTGAGGACCAGAGTCACTAGGGCCATGCAGGCCCAGATGGGAACAGAATCACTAGGACCAGGTGAGGCATAGAATAAGACCACAGTCAGCTGTATCAGGTGAGCCCCTTGTGGGAACCAGAGCCACTCAATCCAGCTGAGTCCCAGGTCCATGTGAGGCCCACGTGAGGACCAGATTCATCAGGTCGAATTGAGGCATGGCTGGGGACAAGAGTCACCAGGTCTGGTTGCGGCCGAGGTGGGGCAAGATTCAGCAGTTCTGAGTTAGGTCAAAGTAGGGACGAGGGATGCCAGATCCAAGTGAGGCCAAACTGAGGACCAGAGTCACCAGATGCAGGTCAGGTCCAGGTGTGGACCAGAGTCCCCAGATCCAGGTGAATTCCAGGTGGGGACCAGAATCACGAGATCCAGGTGAGGTCCATGTTGGAAAGAGAGTCCCAGGTCCAGGAGAGGTCCAGGTGGGGACCAGAATCACTAGATCCAGGTGAAGTGCAGGTGGGGACCAGAGTCACCAGATCCAGGTGAAGGCCAAGTGGGGACCAGAGTCACTAGGTCCAGATGAGGCCTAGGTGAGGAGCAGAGTTACCAGGTACACGTTAGGCTCCGGTGGGGATCAGAAGCAACCGGTCCATGTGAGGTCGGCTTGGGGACCATGGTCAACAGGTCTACTTGAGGCACAGGTGTGGAACACAGTAAGCAGGTCCACGTGAGTCCCCGGTGGTGACAAGTGTCACCAGTCCAGGTGAGGCCCAGGTGGGGACCAGGATCACCAGGTCATGGGGAGGCCCATGAAAGAACGAGAGTCAACAGTTCGAGGTCAGGCGCAGGTGGGAACCAGGGTCAGCAAGTCCAAGTCAGGCCAAAGTGGGGTTTCAGTCACTAGAGCACGGTGAGACACAGAGGGGGACCAGAGTCACCTCGTCCAGTTGAGGTCCAGTTGTGGAACACAGTCACCGGGTCCAATTTTGCCCAGTTGAGGACCAATGTCAACACGCCAGGTGAGGCCCAGATGGGGACCTGAGTCCCCAAATCCAGGTGAAGCCCAGGTGGGTACCACAGTCACCAGATCCAGGGTAGTCTCAGGTGCAGACCGGAATCACCCCGTCCAGGTGAGCTGCAGGTGGCAACCACACTCACCAGGTCCCGGTGAGGCCCTGGTGGGGAACAGAGTCACGAGGTACATGAGAATCTAGAAACACTGCAGCCACCAGGTCCACATGATGTCCATGTGGGAACGAGAATCACCAGTTACAGTTGAGGACCAGGTTGGGATCCGACTCACCATGTCCAGGTGAGACCCAGGTGGGAACCAGTGTCACCATATCCAGGATGTGTCCCAGGTGAAACCAGAGTTAATAGGTCCGGCTGGGTCACTGTTAGTGAACAGTGTAACCATATCCTGATGCTACCCAGGTGGGTACCAGAGACACCAGGGCTTGGTGAGGCCAAGGTGCGTCCAGAGACATGAGGTCCAGGTGAGGTCCCGATGGGAACCACAGTCACCATGTCAGGTGAGGCCATGCTTAGGATCAGAGTCACCAGTTAGAGGTGAGGCCCAGGTGGAGCCAGAGTCACCTGGGACAGAAGAGGCCAAAGTCAGGACCAGAGTTACCAGGATCAGGTCTGTCCCAGTGGGGAATAGAGTAACCACGTCCCATGATGCCCAGGTAGAACCAGAGTCACCAGGTCCAGATGAGGGGCAGTTGGGGAGCATATTCACTAGGTCCCGGTGAGGCCCAATTGAGGACCAGAGTCACCAGTTCTAGTTGAGGCCTAGAGGGGTACCAGATTTACCTGGTCTAGGTGACATCCAGATGGGTACCAGAATCACCATGTCAGGCTGAGGCCCAGAGGGGATCCAGAGTCATCATGTCCAGGTGAGGCTCAGGTTTGGAACAGAGTATCCAGGTCATAATTGTCCACAGGTGTGGACCAGAGTCACCAGATCTGGGTGAGGCCCAGTTAGGATCAGAGTCACCAGTTCCAGGTGAGGCCAAGACGGAGTCCACAGCAATCAGATCCAGGTGGGTAAGAAAGTCACCAGGACTGGATGAGGCCCAGATGGGGACCAGATTCACCAGATCCAGGTGATTCCCAGGTGGTGACCAGAGTTACTTGTTCCGGATAAGGACCAGGTAAGGAACAGATTCACCAGGTCCAAGTGAGACACAAGTGGGGACCTGTGTCACCATGCATTGGTGAGGGCCAGGTGGCATACCCACACACCAGGTCCAGGTGAGACCGAACTGCAGGCCATGCAGAGAAAACATGTCCTGATGATGCCCAGGTAGGGACCACAGTTACCAGGTCCAAGTGAGGCCAACCTGCAGGCCATGCATTGGAACCATGTCCTGATGATGCCCAGGTAGGAACCACAGTTACCAGGTCCAAGTGAGGCCAACATGCAGGCCATGCAGAGGAACCATGTCCCGATGATGCCCAGGTAAGGAACAGATTAACCAGGTCCAGGTGAGGACAACCTGCAGACGATGCAGTGAAACCATGTCCCGATGATGCCCAGGTGGGGACCAGAGACACCAGGTCCAAATGAGGTCCAAATGGAGAATATTCACTAGGTACAGATGAGGCCCAGTTGAGGACCAGGGTACCCGATCTGGTTGAGGCCTAGAGGGGTACTATAATCACCTGGTCCAGGTGACATCCAGATGGGTACCAGAGTCACCAGGACAGGGTGAGGCCCAGAGGGGGAACCAGAGTAACCAGTTTAGTTTGAAGCCCAGAATGGGACCAGACGTCCCTGGTCAGAGTGAGGCCCAGGTGTGGAATAGAGTATCCAGGTCCCAATCATGCCTGTGTGAGGACCAGAGTCACAAGGGCCATGCAGGCCCAGATGGGGAACAGAATCACTAGCTCCTGGTGAGGCATAGTATAAGACCACAGTCACCCGTATCAGGTGAACCCCTTGTGGGAACCAGAGCCACTCAATCCAGCTGAGTCCCAGGTCCATGTGAGGCCCACGTGATTAGCAGATTCATCAAGTCGAATTGAGGCATAGCTGGGGAAAAGAGTCACCAGGTCTGTGTGCGGCCTAGGTGGGGCAATATTCAGTAGTTCTGAGTTAGGTCAAAGTGGGGACGAGAGAAACCAGGTCCAGGTGAGGCCAAACTGAGGACGAGAGTCACCAGATCCAGGTAAGGTCCATGTTGGAAAGAGAGTCAGCAGGTTGAGGAGAGGTCCAGGTGGGGACCAGAGTCACCAGATCCAGGTCAAGTCCAGGTGGGGACCAGAGTCATCAGATCCAGGTGAAGCCCAGGTAGGGACTAGAGTCACTAGGTCCAGATGAGGCCCAGGTGAGGACCAGAGTTACCAGGTACACGTGAGGCCCCAGTGAGGATCAGAGGCAACAGGTCCATGTGAGGCCGGCTTGGGGACCATGGTCAACAGATCTACTTGAGGCCCAGGTGTGGAACACAGTAACCAGGTCCAGGTGAGTCCCCGGTGGTGACAAGAGTCCACGTCCAGTTGAGGCCCAGGTGGGGACCAGGATCACCAGGTACAGGGGAGGCCCTTGAAAGAACCACAGTAAACAGTTCGAGGTCAGGCGCAGGTGGAAACCAGTGTCAGCAGGTCCCAGGCAGGCCAAAGTGGGGCTCACAATCACTAGGGCACGGTGACACCCAGAGGGGGACCAGAGTGACCTGGTCCATGTGAGGTCCAGTTGTGGAACACAGTCACCGGGTCCCAATTTTGCCCAGTAGAGGACCATGGTCAACAGGGCCAGCTGAAGGCCAGATGGGGACCGGAGTCCCCAAATCCAGGTGAAGCCCAGGTGGGGACCACAGTCACCAGATCCAGGGTAGTCTCAGGTGCAGACCACAATCACCATGTCCAGGTGTGGCCCAGGTGAAGACCAGAGTAAATATGTCCAGCTGGTTCACTGTTAGTGAACAGTGTAACCATATCCTGATGCTAACCAGGTGGGTACCAGAGACACAAGGTCCTGGTGAGGCCCAGTTTGGACCAGAGACATGAGGTCCAGGTGAGGTCCCGATGGGAACCACAGTCACCAGGTCAGGTGAGGCCATGCATAGGATCAGAGTCACCAGTTACAGGTGAGGCCCAGGTGGAGCCAGAGTCACCTGGTACAGAAGAGGCCAAAGTCAGGACCAGAGTTACCAGGATCAGGTCAGTCCCAGTGGGGAAGAGAGTAACCATGTCCCGACGATACTCAGGTAGAACCGGAGTCACCAGGTCCAGATGAGTCGCAGGTTTGGAGCATGTTCACTAGGTCCCGGTGAGGCCCAGTTGAGGACCAGGGTCACCAGATTTGGTTGAGGCCTAGAGGGGTACCAGATTCACCTGGTCTAGGTGACATCAAGATGGGGACCAGAGAAACCATGTCAGGCTGAGGTCTAGAGGGGATTAAGAGTCATCATGTCCAGGTGAGGCTCACGTGTGGAACCGAGTATCCAGATCATAATGGTCCTCAGGTGAGGACCAGAGTCACCAGATCTGGGTGAGGCCCAGTTAGGATCAAATCACAAGTTCCAGGTGAGGCCAAGAAGGAGTCCACAGCAATCAGGTCCAGGTGGGCAACAAATTCACCAGGACTGGGTTAGGCTCAGTTGGGGACAAGATTCACCAGGTCCAGGTGACTTCCAGGTGGTGACCAGACTTACCAGTTCCGGGTGAGGACCAGGTAAGGCCAAGATTCAACAGGTCCACGTGAGGCCCACGTGGGGACCTGTGTCACACGGTATGGGTGAGGCCCAGGTGGCAACCCCACTCCCCAGGTCCAGGTGAGGCCAACCTGCAGGCCATGCAGAGGAACCATGTCACGATGATGCCCTGGTTGGGACCAGAGTTACCAGATCCAGGTAAGGCCAACTTTCAGCCCATGCAGTGGAAACATGTCCCGGTGATGCCCAGGTAGAGACCAGAGTAACCAGGTCCAAATAAGGCCCAGATGGAGCATATTCACGAGGTCCAGGTGAGGCCCAGTTGAGGACCAGAGTCCCCAGATCTGGTTGAGGCCTAGAGGGGTACCAGAATCACCTGGTCCAGGTGACATCCAGATGGGGACCAGAGTCACCAGGTCAGGGTGAGGCCCAGAGATTTTCCAGAGTCATCATGTCAAGGTGAGGCTCAGGTGTGGAACAGAGTCAGCAGGTACCAACGATGCCCAGGTGAGGACCAGAGTCACCACGTCTGGGTGATGCGCAGATAGAATCAGAGTCACCATTTCCAGGGGAGGCCAAGAAAGAGTCCACAGCAATCAGGTCCAGGGGGGGAATAAATCACCAGGACTGGGTGAGACCCAGATGGGGACCAGATTCACCAGGTCCAGGTGAATCAAGGTGTTGACCAGAGTCCCCGGGTCCGGGAGAGGACCAGGTAAGGACCAGATTCACCAGGTCCAAGAGGCCCACGGGGGGACCTGAGTCACCAGGTATGGGTGAGGCCCAGGTGGCCACCCTACTCACCAGTTCCAGGTGAGGCCAACCTGCAGGCCAGAGTCTCCAGATCCAGGTGAGGCCCTAGTGGGGACCAGAGTCACCAGGTAAATGTGAGTCTACAAGAACACCACAGTCACCAGGTCCTGGTGTGGTTCATGTGGGAACGAGTGTCACCAGGTCCAGGTGAGACCCAGGTGGGGACCACAGTCACCAGGTCCAGATTGAGGCCTAGGTGGGGGGACCAGAGTCATCAGGACAAGTTTATGCCAAAGTGTGTAGCAAAGTTATCATGTCCAGGAGAGGCCCAGGTGGGGAACAGAGTAACCATGTCCCATTGATGCCAGGTGGGAAAAGAGTCACAGGTCCAGACGAGGCCTGAGTGACGAGTAGATTCACCAGGTCCTGTTAAGGTCCAGTTGAGGAGCATTGTTCCCAGTTCCGGGGGAGTCCCAGAGGGGGACCAGAGTCACCCAGTTCTGGTGATATCCAGGTGGGGACCAGAGTCACCACGTCAGGGTGAGGCCCAGAGCGGGACGAGAATCTCCAGGTCCATGTGAGGCCCCGATTTGGAACTGAGAAACCAGGTCCCATGATGCCCATATGAGGACCTGAGTCACCAGGTCCAGGAGAGGTTCCTATGGGAACCAGTCACCTCGTCCAGGTGAGGCCCAGGTGGGACCACAGTGAACAGGTCCAGGTGAGGCCCAGGTATATAAGAGAGTATCCAGGTCCCAATGATGGCCAGGTAAGGACCAGAGTCAACAGGTCCAGGAGAGGCCGAAATATGGATCACAGTCATTTTGTTCCAGGTGATTCCTGATGGAGACCACAGGAACCAGGTCCAGGAGAGCCCCATATGGGAACCAGAGCCACCAATCCTGGTGAGGTCCAGGTAGGACAACAGTCACAAGGTCCGGGTGAGGCACAGGTGGCAACAGGATTCACCAAGTCCAGGTGAGACCCAGGTGGCGATCAGTCACCAGATCGAAGTGAGGACAAGCTAAGGACCAGAATCACCAGGCCCAAATGAAGCCCAAGGTGTGACCAGAGTCACCAGGTAAGGGTGATTCCCAGAGGGAGAACCACAGTAACCAGTTTTGTTTGAGGCCCAGAATGAGACCAGAGGTCCCTAGTCAGAGTGAGGCCCAGGTGTGGAATAGAGTATCCAGGTCCCAATGATGCCTGGGTGAGGCCCAGAGTCACTAGGGCCATGCAGGCCCAGATGGGGAACAGAATATCTAGGTCCTGGTGAGGCATAGAATAAAACCACAGTCACCAGTATCAGGTGACCCCTTGTGGGAACCAGAGCCACTCTATCCAGCTAAGTCCCAGGTCCAGCTGAGTGCCAGGTCCATGTGAGGCCCACGTGAGGACCAGATTCATCAGGTGGAATTGAGGGAAAGGTGGGGACAAGAGTCACCAGGTCTGGATGCGGCCTAGGTTGGGGCAAGATTCAGCAGTTCTTATTTGGTTCAAGTGGGGACGAGAGACACCAGGTCGAGGTGAGTCCAAACTGAGGACCAGAGTCACCAGATCCAGGTGAGGTCCATGTTGGAAAGAGAGTCACCAGGTCCAGGAGAGGTCCAGGTGGGAACCAGTGTCAACGGATCCAGGTAAGTCCAGGTTGGGACCTGAGTCACCAGATCCAGGTGAAGCCCAGTTGGAGACCAGAGTCTCTAGGACCAGATGAGGCCCAGGTGAGGACAGGAGTTACCAGGTTCACGTGCGGCCCCGGTGGGTATGAGAGGCAACAGGTGCATGTGAGGCCGGCTTGGGACCATGGTCAACAGGTCTACTTGAGGCCCAGGTGTGGAACACAGTAAGCGGGTCCAGGTGAGGCCCCGGTGTTGACAAGAGTCCCCACGTCCAGGTGAGGCCCAGGTGGGGACCAGGATCACCAGGTACAGGGGAGGCCCTTGAAAGAACCAGAGTCAACAGTTCGAGGTTAGACGCAGGTGGCAACCAGGGTCAGCAGTTCCAAGTCAAGCCAAAGTGGGGTTCACAGTCACTAGGCATGGTGAGACCCAGAGGGGGACCAGAGTCACCTGGTCTAGGTGACGTCCAGTTGTGGAACACAGTCACCGGTTCCCAATTTTGCCCAGTTGAGGACCATGGTCAACAGGGCCAGGTGAGGCCCAGATGGGGACCGGAGTCCAAATATCCAGGTGAAGCCCAGGTGGGGACCACAGTCCGCAGATCCAGGGTAGTCTCATGTGCAGACCATAATCACCAGGTCCAAGTGAGGTGCAGGTGGCAACCACATTCCCCAGGACCCAGTGAGGCCCTGGCGGGGACCAGAGTCACAAGGTTCTTGAGAAGCTAGAAACACTGCAGCCACCAGGTCCACATGATGTCCATGTGGGCCGGAGAATCAGCAGTTACACGTGAGGACCAGGTGGGGATCCGACTCACCATGTCAAGTTGAGACCCAGGTGGGATCCAGTGTCACCATGTCCAGGTGTGGCCCAGGTGAAGACCAGAGTAAATAGGTCCGGCTGGGTCACTGTTAGTGAACAGTGTAACCATATCCTGATGCTACCCAGGTAGGTACCGGAGACACCAGGTCCTGGTGAGCCCCAGGTGGGACCAGAGACATGAGGTCCAGGTAAGATCTCGATGGGGACCACAGTCACCATGTCAGGTGAGGCCATGCTTAGGATCAGAGTTACCAGTTACAGGTGAGGCCCAGGTGGAGCCAGAGTGACCTGGTACAGAAGAGGCCAAATACAGGACCAGAGGTACTAGGAATAGGTCAGTCCCATTGGGAAAAAGAGTAACCATGTCCGGATGATGCCCAGGTAGAACCCGAGTCACCACGTCCAGAGGAGGCGCAGGTGGGGAGCATGTTCACTAGGTCCAGGTGAGGCCCAGTTGAGGACCAGAGAAATCAGGTCTGGTTGAGGCCGACAGGGGTCCCAGATTCACCTGGTCTAGGTGCCATCCAGATGGGGACCAGAGTCACCATGTCAGAGAGAGGCCCAGAGAGTATCCAGAGTCATCATGACCAGGTGAGGCTCAGGTGTGGAACAGAGTATCCAGGTCATAGTGGTCCACAGGTGAGGACCAGAGTCACCAGATCCAGGTGAGGTCCATGTTGGAAAGAGAGTCACCAGGTCCAGGAGAGGTCCAGGTGGGACCAGAGTCACCAGATCCAGGTGAAGACCAGGTGCAGACCAGAGTCACCAGATCCAGGTGAATCCCTGGTGGGGACCAGACACACTAGGTCCAGATGAGGCTCAAGTGAGGACCAGAGTTACCAGGTACAGGTGAGGCCCCGGTGGGGATCAGAGGCAACAGAACCATGTGAGGCTGGCTTTGGGACCACGGTCAACAGTTCTACTTGAGGCCCAGGTGTGGAACACAGTAAGCAGATCCAGGTGAGTCCCCGGTGGTGACAAGAGTCACCACGTCCAGGTAAGTCCCAGGTGGGGACCAGGATCACCAGGTACAGGGGAGGCCCTTGAAAGAACCAGGTCAACATTTCGAGGTCATGCGCCGGTGGCAACCAGGGTCAGTAGGTCCAAGTCAGGCCAAGGTGGGTTTCACAGTGACTAGGGCACGGTGAGACCCAGAGGGGGACCAGAGTCACCTGGTCCAGGTCAGGTCCAGTTGTGGAACACAGTAACCGGGTCCAAATTTTGCCCAGTTGAGGACCATGGTCAACATGGCCAGGTGAGGCCAAGAAGGGGACCGGAGTCCCCAAATCCAGGTGAAGCCCAGGTGGGGACCACAGTCACCAGATCCAGGGTAATCTCAGGTGCAGACCAGAATCCCCAGGTACAGGTTAGGTGCCGGTGACAACCACACTCACCAGGTCCCGGTGAGTCCCTGGTGGGGACCAGAGTCACGAGGTAAATGAGAAGCTAGAAACACCGCAGCCACCAGGTCCACATGATGTCCATGAGGGAACGAGAATCACCAGTTACAGGTGAGGACCAGGTGGGGATCCGACTCACCATGTCCAGGTGAGACCCAGGTGGGAACAAGTGTCACCATGTCCAGGTGTGGCCCAGGTGAAGACCGGAGTTAATAGGTCCGGCTGGGTCACTGTTAGTGAACGTTATAACCATATCCTGATGCTACCCAGGTGGGTACCAGAGACAACAGGTCCTGGTGAGGCCCAGGTGGGTCCAGAGACATTAGGTCCAGGTGAGGTCCCAATTGGAACCACAGTCACCATGTCAGGTGAGGCTATGCTTAGCATCAGAGTCACCAGTGACAGGTGAGGCCCACGTGGAGCCAGAGTCACCTGGTACAGAAGAGGCCAAAGTCAGGACCAGAGTTACCAGGATCAGGACAGTCCCAGTGGGGAATAGAATAAGCATGTCCCGATGATGCCCAGGTAGAACCAGAGCCACCAGGTGCAGATGAGTCGCAGGTGGGGAGCATATTTATGAGGTCCCCGTGAGGCCCAGTTGAGGACCAGAGTCACCAGGTCTAGTTGAGGCCTAGAGGGGTACCAGATTCACCTGGTCTAGGTGACATCCAGATGGGGACCAGATTCACCATGTCAGGCTGAGGCCCAGAGGGGATCCAGAGTCATCAGGTCCAGGTGAGGCTCAGGTGTGGAACAGAGTATCCAGGTCATAATGGTCTACAGGTGAGGACCAGAGTCAGCAGATCTGGGTAAGGCCCAGTTAGGATCAGAGTCATCGGTTCCAATGAGGCCAAGAAAGAGTGCACAGCAATCAGGTCCAGGAGGGGAACAAATTCACCAAGAATGAGTGAGGCCCAATGGGGAGAAGATTCACCAGGTCCAGGTGATTCCCAGGTGGTGACCAGAGTTACTAGTTGCAGGTGAGGACCAGGTAAGGACCAGATTCACCAGGTCCAAGTGAGGCCCACGTAGGGACCTGTGTCACCAGGTATGGGTGAGGCCCAGATGGCAACCACACTCACCAGGTCCAGGTGAGGCCAAAATGCAGGCCATGCAGAGGAACCATCTCCCGATGATGCCCAGGTAGGGACCAGAGTTACCAGGTCCAGGTGAGGACATCCTGCAGGCCATGCAGTAGAACCATGTCCAGATGATGCCCAGGTAGGGACCAGAGTCACCAGGTCCAAATGAGGCCCAGATGGAGTATATTCACTAGGTCCAAGTGAGGTCCAGTTGAGGGCCAGAGTCACCAGATCTGGTGGAGGCCTAGAGGGGTATCAGAATCACATGGTCCAGGTGACATCCAGATGGGGACCAGAGTCACCAGGTCAGGGTCAGGCCCAGAGAGGTTCCAGAATCATCATGTCCAGGTGAGGCTCAGGTGTGGAACAGAGTCACCAGGTACCAATGATGCCCAGGTGAGGACCAGAGTCACCATGTCTTGGTGACGCGCAGAATGAACCAGAGTCTCCAGATCCAGGTGAGGCCAAGAATGAGTCCACAAAAATCAGGTCCAGGTGGGGAACAAAGTCACGAGGACTGGGTGAGGCCCAGATGGGGACCAGATTCACCAGGTCCAGGTGATTCCCAGGTGGTGACCAGAGTTACCAGTTCCGGGTGATTACAAGGTAAGGACCAGATTCACCAGGTCCAAGTGAGGCCCACGTGGTACCTGTGTCACCAAGCATTTGTGAGGCCCAGGTGGCAACCCGACTCTCCAGGTCCAAGTGAGGCCAAAGTGCAGGCCATGTAGAACCATGTCCCGATGATGCCCAGGTAGAACCCGAGTCACCAGGTCCAGAGGAGGCGCAGGTGGGGAGCATATTCACAAGGTCCCGGTGAGGCCCAGTTGAGGACCAGTGTCACCAGGTCTAGTTGAAGCCTAGAGGGGTACCAGATTCACCTGGTCTAGCTGACATCCAGATGAGGACCAGAGTCACCATGTTAGGCTGAGGCCCAGAGGGGATCCAGAATCATCATGTCCAAGTGAGTCTCAGGTGTGGAAAAGAGTATCCAGGTCATAATGGTCCACAGGTGAGGACCAGAGTCACCAGATCTGTATGAGACCCAGTTAGGATCAGAGTCTCCAGTTCCAGGTGAGGCCAAGAAGGTGTCCACAGCAATCAGGTGCAGGTGGGGAACAAAGTCACCAGGACTGGGTGAGGTCAAGACGGGGACCAGATTCACAAGGTCCAGATTATTCCCAGGTGGGGACCAGAGTTACCAGTTCTGGGTGAGGACCAGTTAAGGACGAGATTCAGCAGGTCCAAGTGAGACCCACGTGGGGACCTGTGTCACAATGTATGTGTGAGGCCCAGATTACCACCCCACTCACCAGGTCCAGGTGAGGCCAACCTGCAGGCCATGAAGAGGAACCATGTCCCGATGATGCCCTAGTAGGGAACAGAGTTACCAGGTCCAGGTGAGGACAACCTGCAGGCCATGCAGTGGAACCATGTCCCGATGATGCCCAGATAGGGACCAGAGACACCAGGTCCAAATGAGGTCCAGATGGAGCAAATTCACTAGGTCCAGGTGAGGCCCAGTTGAGGACCAGAGTCACCAGATTTGGTTGATGTCTAGAGGGGTACCAGAATCACCTGGTCCAGGTGACATGCAGATGGGGACCAGAGTCACCAGGTCAGGGAGAGGCCCAGAGAGGTTCCAGAGTCATCATGTCCAGGTGAGGCTCAGGTGAGGAACAGAGTCACCAGGTACCATGATGCCCAGGTGAGGACCAGAGTCACCAGATCTGGGTGAGGCCCAGTTAGGATCAGAGTCACCAGTTCCAGGTGAGGCCCAAAAGGAGTCCACAGCAATCAGGTCCAGGTGGGGAACAAAGTCACCAGGACTGGGTGACGCCCAGATGGGGACCAGATACACCAGGTCCAGTTCAGGCCCAGGTGGTGACCAGAGTCCCAGGTCTGGGAGAGGACCATGTAAAGACCAGATTCACCAGGTCCAAGAGGCCCACGTGGGGACCTGAGTCACCAGGTATGGGTGACGCCCAGGTGGCAACCCCACTCACCAGGTCCAGGTGAGTCCAACCTGCAGGCCAGAGTCACCAGATCCAGGTGAGGCCCTAGTGGGGACCGGAGTCACCAGGTAAATGTGAGTCAACAAGAACACCACAGTCACCAGGTCCAGGTGTGGTTCCTGTGGGAACAAGAGTCACCAGGTCCAGGTGAGACCCAGGTGGGAACCACAGTCACCAGGTCCAGATTGAGGCCTAGGTGGGGGGACCAGAGTCATCAGGACCAGGTGAGTCCAAAGTGTGGAGCAAAGTTATCATGTCCAAGTGAGGCCCAGGTGGGGAATGGAGTAACCATGTCCCATTGATGCCAGGTGGGAAAAGAGTCACAAGTTCCAGACGAGGCCTATGTGAAGAGTAGATTCATCAGGTCCTGTTGAGGCCCAGTTGAGGAACAGTGTCCACAGCTCCGGTGAGTCTCAGAGGGGGACCAGAGTCACCCGGTTCTGGTGATATCCAGGTGGGGACCAGAGTCACCACGTCAGGGTGAGGCCCAGAGGGGGACGAGAATCACTAGCTCCAGGTGAGGCCCGATGTGGAACTGAGAAAAAAGGTCCCATGATGCCCATATGAGGACCTGAGTCAGCAGGTCCAGGTGAGGTCCCTGAGGGAACCAGTCACCTCGTCCAGGTGAGGCCCAGGTGGGACCACAGTCACCAGGTCCAGGTGAGGCCCGGTATATAAGAGAGTATCGAGGTCCCAATGATGCCCAGGTAAGGACCAGAGTCAACAGGTTCAGGAGAGGCCCAAATACGGATCAGAGTCATTGTTTTCCAGGTGAGGCCAGATGGAGACCACAGGAACCAGGTCCAGGAGAGCCCCATATGGGAACCAGAGCCACGAGATCCAGGTGAGGTCCAGGTAGGACCACAGTCACAAGGTCCAGGTGAGGCACAGGTGGCAACAGGATTCACCAAGTCCAGGTGAGGCCCAGGTGGCGACCAGTCACCACATCCAGGCGCGGACCAGCTAAGGACCAGATTCACCAGGCCGAAGTGAAGCCCAAAGGGTGACCAGAGTCACCAGGTAAGGGTGAGCCCCAGAGGGGGAACCAGAGTAACCAGATTAGTTTGAGGCCCAGAATGGGACCAGAGGTCCCTGGTCAAAGTGAGGCCCAGGTGTGGAATAGAGTATCCAGGGTGAGGATCATCCTCACCCAATGATGCCTGGGTGAGAACCAGAGTCACTGGGGCCATGCAGGCCCAGATGGGGAACAGAATCACTAGGTCCTGGTGAGGCATACAATAAGACCACAGTCAGCAGTATCAGCTGAGCCCCTTGCGGGAACCAGAGCCACTCTATCCAGCTGAGTCCCAGGTCCAGGTGAGGCTCCTGTGAGGACCAGATTCATTAGGTCGAACTGAGGCATAGCTGGGGACAAGAGTCACCAGGTCTGGGTGGGGCTTAGGTAGGGCAAGATTCAGCAGTTCTGAGTTAGGTCAAAGTGGGGACGAGAGACACCAGGTCCAGGTGAGGCCAAACTGAGGACCAGAGTCACCAGATCCAGGTGAGGTCCATGTTGGAAAGAGAGTCACCAGGTCCAGGAGAGGTCCAGGTGGGGACCAGAGTCACTAGATCCAGGTGAAGTGCAAGTGGGGACCAGAGTCACCAGATGAAGGTGAAGCCCAAGTGGGGACCAGAGTCACTAGGTCCAGATGAGGCCTAGGTGAGGACCAGAGTTCCCTGGTACACGTGAGGCCCCGGTGGGGATCAGAGGCAACAGGTCCATGTGAGGCCAGCTTGGGGACCATGGTCAACAGGTCTACTTGAGGCCCAGGTGTGGAACACATTAAGCAGGTCCAGGAGAGTCCCCGGTGGTGACAAGTGTCACCACGTCCAGGTGAGGCCCAGGTGGGGACCAGGATCACCAGGTAAAGGGGAGGCCCATGAAAGAACCAGAGTCAACAGTTCGAGGTCAGGCGCAGGTGGGATCCAGGATCAGCAAGTCTAAGTCAGGCCAAAGTGGGGTTCACAGTCACTAGGGCCCGGTGAGACACAGAGGGGGACCAGAGTCACCTGGTCCAGTTGAGGTCCAGTTGTGGAACACAGTCACCGGGTCCCAATTTTGCCCAGTTGAGGACCATGGTCAACAGGGCCAGGTGAATCCCAGAAGGGGACCGGAGTCCGCAAATCCAGGTGAAGCCCAGGTGGGGACCACAGTCACCAGATCCAGGGTAGTCTCAGGTGCAGACCACAATCACCATGTCCAGGTGTGCTAAGGACCAGATTCACCAGGCCCAAATGAAGCCCAAGGTGTGACCAGAGTCACCAGGTAAGGGTGATTCCCAGAGGAAGAACAACAGTAACCAGTTTAGTTTGAGGTGTAGAATGTGACCAGAGGTCCCTAGTCAGAGTGAGGCCCAGGTGTGGAATAGAGTATCCAGGTCCCAATGATGCCTGGGTGAGGACCAGAGTCACTAGGGCCATGCAGGCCCAGATGGGGAACAGAATCACTAGGTCCTGGTGAGTCATAGAATAAGACCACAGTCAGCAGTATCAGGTGAGCCCCTTGTGGGAACCAGAGCCACTCTATCCAGCTGAGTCCCAGGTCCATGTGAGGCCCACGTAAGGACCATATTCATCAGATAGAATTGAGGCATAGCTTGGGACAAGAGTCACCAGGTCTGGGTGCGGCCTAGGTGGGGCAAGATTCAGCAGTTCTGAGTTAGGTCAAAGTGGGGACGAGAGACACCAGGTCCAGGTGAGGCCAAACTGAGGACCAGAGTCACCAGGTCCAGGTGTGGCCCAGGTGAAGACCAGAGTTAATATGTCCAGCTGGTTCACTGTTACTGAACAGTGTAACCATATCCTGATGCTATCCAGGTGGGTACCAGAGACAGAAGGTCCTGGTGAGGCCCAGTTTGGACCAGAGACATGAGGACCAGGTGAGGTCCCGATGGCAACCACAGTCACCAGGTCAGGTGAGGCCATGCTTACGATCAGAGTCACCAGTTACAGGTGAGGCCCAGGTGGAGCCAGAATCACCTGGTACAGAAGAGGCCAAAGTCAGGACCAGAGTTACCAGGATCAGGTCAGTCCCAGTGGGGAAGAGAGTAACCATGTCCCGATGATACCCAGGTAGAACCAGAGTCACCAGATCCAGATGAGGTGCAGGTTTGGAGCATGTTCACTAGGTCCCGGTGAGGCCCAGTTGAGGACCAGAGTCACCAGGTCTAGTTGAGGCCTAGAGTGGTACCAGATTCACCTGGTCTAGGTGACATCCAGATGGGGACCAGAGTTACCATGTCAGGCTGAGGCCCAGAGGTGATTAAGAGTCATCATGTCCAGGTGAGGCTCAGGTGTGGAACCGAGTATCCAGATCATAATGGTCCTCAGGTGAGGACCAGAGTCACCAGATCTGGGTCAGGCCCAGTTATGATCAAAGTCACAAGTTCAAGGTGAGGCCAAGAAGGAGTCCACATCAATCAGGTCCAGGTGGGCAACAAATTAACCAGGACTGGGTGAGGCCCAGTTGGGGACCAGATTCACCAGGTCCAGGAGACTTCCAGGTGGTGACCAGAGTTACCAGTTCCGGGTGAGCACCAGGTAAGGCCAAGATTCAACAGGTCCACGAGAGGCCCACGTGGGGACCTGTGTCACCAGGTATGGGTGAGGCCCAGGTGGCAACCCCACTCAAAAGGTCCAGGTGAGGCCACCTGCAGGCCATGCAGAGGAACCATATCCCGATGGTGCCCAGGTAGGGACAGGAATTACCATGTCCAGGTGAGGCCAACCTGCAGGTCATGCTGTGGAACCATGTCCCGATGATGCCCAGGTAGGGACGAGAGTCACCAGGTGCTAATGAGGCCCAGATGGAGCATATTCACTAGGTCCAGGTGAGGCCCAATTGAGGACCATAGTTACCAGATATTGTTGAGGCCTAGAAGGATACCAGAATCACCTGGTCCAGGTGATATCCAGATGGGGACCAGAGACACCAGGTCAGGGTGAGGCCCAGAGAGGTTCAAGAGTAATCATGTTCAGGTGAGGCTCAGGTGTGGAACAGAGTCACCAGGTACCAAGGATGCCCAGGTGAGGACCAGAGTCACCAGTTCTGGGTGTCGCCCAGATAGGATCAGAGTCACCAGTTCTAGGTGAGGCCAAGAAAGGGTCCCCAGCAATCAGGTCCAGGTGGGGAACAAAGTCAACAGTACTGGGTGAGGCCCACTTGGGGAACAGATTCACCAGGTCCAGGTGAGGCCCAGGTGGTGACCAGAGTCCCCGGGTCTGGGGGAGGACCAGGTAAGAAGATTCACCAGGTCTAAGAGGCCTCTGTGGGGACTGGAGTCACCAGGTATGGGTGAGGCCCAGGTGGCATCCCCACTCACCAGGTCCAGGTGAGGCCAAGCTGCAGGCCAGAGTCACCAGATACAGGTGAGAGCTTAGTGGGGACCGGAGTCACAAGGTAAAAGTGAGTCTACAAGAACACCACAGTCACCAGGTCCAGGTGTGATTCATGTGGGAACGAGAGTCACCAGGTCCAGGTGAGACCCAGGTGGGGACCACAGTCACCACGTCCAGATTGAGGCCTAGGTGGGGAGCCAGAGTCATCAGGACCAGTTGAGGCCAAAGTGTGGAAAAAGTTATCATGTCCAGCTGAGGCGCAGGTGGGGAACAGAGTAACCATGTCCCATTGCTGCCAGGTGGGAAAAGAGTCACAAGGTCCAGACGAGGCCTAAGTGAGGAGTAGATTCACCAGGTCCTGTTGAGGCCCAGTTGAGGACCAATGTCCCCAGCTCTGGGTGAGTCCCAGAGGGGGAACAGAGTCACCCGGTTTTGGTGATATCCAGCTGGAGACCAGAGTCACCACGTCAGGGTGAGGCCCAGAGCGGGACGAGAAAACTAGGTCCAAGTGAGGCCGCGATGTGAAACTGAGAAACCAGGTCCCATGATCCCCATATGAGGACCTGAGTCACCAGGTCCAGGTTAGGTCCCTGTGGGAAAGAGTCACCTCGTCCCGGTGAGGGCCAGGTGGGACCACAGTCACCAGGTCCCGGTGAGGCCCTGGTGGGGACCAGAGTCACGGGGTACATGAGAAGCTAGAAACACTGCAGCCACCAGGTCCACATGATGTCTATGTGGGAACGAGAATCACCAGTTACAGGTGAGGACCAGGTGGGGATCCGACTCACCATATCCAGGTGAGACCCTGGTGGGAACCAGTGACACCATGTCTAGGTGTGGCCCAGGTGAAGACCAGAGTTAATAGTTCTGGCTGGGTCACTGTTAGTGAACAGTATAACCATATACTGATGCTACCCTGGTGGGTACCAGAGACACCAGGTCCTGGTGAGGGTCAGGAGGGACCAGAGACATGAGGTCCAGGTGAGGTTCCATTGGGAAGCACAGTCACCAGGTCTGGTGAGGCCATGCTAAGGATCAGAGTCACCAGTTAGAGGTGAGTCCCGGGTGGAGCCAGAGTCACCTAAGACAGAAGAGGCCAAAGTCAGGACCAGAGTAACAAGGATCAGGTCAGTCCCAGTGGGGAATAGAGTAACCATGTCCCGATGATGCCCAGGTAGAACCAGAGTCACCAGGTCCAGATGAGGCGCAGGAGGGGAGCATATTCACTAGGTCCCGGTGAGGCCCAGTTGAGGTCCAGAATGCCCAGGTCTAGTTGAGGCCTAGAAGGGTACCAGATTCACCTGGTCTAGGTGACATCCAGATGGGGACCAGAGTCACCATGTCACGGTGAGGCCCAGAGGGGATCCAGAGTCATCATGTGCAGGTGAGGCTCAGGTGTGGAACAGAGTATCCCGGTCATAATGGTCCACAGGTGAAGAGCAGAGTCACCAGATCTGGGTGAGGCCCACATAGCATCAGACTCACCAGTACCAGGTGAGGCCAAGAAGGAGTCCACAGCAATCAGGTCCCGGTGGGGAACAAAGTCACCAGGACTTGGTGAGGCCCAGATGGGGACCAGATTCACCAGGTCTAGGTGATTCCCAGGTGGTGACCAGAGTTACCAGTCCCGGGTGAGGACCAGGTAAGGACCAGATTCACCAGGTCCAAGTGAGGCCAACGTGGGGACCTGTGTCACAGGTATGGGTGAGGCCCAGATGGCAAGCCCACTCTCCAGGTCCAGGGGAGGCCAACCTTCGGACCATGCAGAGGAACCGTGTCCCGATAATACCCAGGTAGGGACCAGAGTTACGAGTTGCAGGTGAGGCCCTAATGGGGACCGGAGTCACCAGGTAAATGTGAGTCTACAAGAACACCACACTCACCAGGTCCAGGTGTGGTTCATGTGGGAACAAGAGTCACCAGGTCGGGATCCCTGGGTGGCGCAGCAGTTTGGTGCCTGCATTTGGCCCAGGGCACGATCCTGGAGACCCGGGATCGTGTCCCAAGTCGGGCTCCCGGTGCATGGAGCCTGCTTCTCCCTCTGCCTATGTCTCTGACTCTCTCTCTCTCTGTGTGACTATCATAAATAAAAACTAAAAAAAAAAAAAGAGTCACCAGATCCAGGTGAGACCCAGGTGGGGACCACAGTCACCAGGTCCAGATTGAGGACTAGGTGGGGGACCAGAGTCATCAGGACCAGTTGAGGCCAAAGTGCGGAGCAAAGTGATCATGTCCAGGTGAGGCCCAGGTGGGGAACAGAATAACCATGTCTCATTGATGCCAGGTGGGAAAAGAGTCACAAGGTCCAGACGAGGCCTAAGTGAGGAGTAGATTCACCAGGTCCTATTGAGGCCCAGTTGAGGACCAAAGTACCCAGCTCTGGGTGAGTCCCAGAGGGGGAACAGAGTCACCCGGTTCTGGTGATATCCAGCTGGAGACCAGAGTCACCACGTCAGGGTGAGGCCCAGAGGGGGACGAGAATCACTAGGTCCAGGTGAGGCCCCGATGTGGAACTGAGAAACCAGGTCCCATGATGCCCATATGAGGACCTGAGTCACCAGGTCCAGGTGAGGTCACTGTGGGAACCAGGCACCTCGTCCAAGTGAGGCCCAGGTGGGACCACATTCACCAGGTCCAGGTGAGGCCCAGGTATATAAGTGAGTATCCAGGTCCCAATGAGGCCAGGTAAGGACCAGAGACAACAGATCCAGGATAGGCCCAAATATGGATCAGAGTCATTGTGTTCCAGGTGAGGCCAGATGGAGACCACAGGAACCAGGTCCAGGAGAGACCAATATGGGAACCAGAGCCACCAGATCCATGTGAGGTCCAGGTGGGAACACAGTCACAAGGTCCAGGTGAGGCGCAATTGGCAACAGGATTCACCGAGTCCAGGGGAGGCCCAGGTGGCGACCAGTCACCACATCCAGGTGCGGACCAGCTAAGGTCCAGATTCACCAGGCCCAAGAGAAGTCAAAGGGGTGACCAGCGTCACCAGGTAAGGGTGAGGCTCAGAGGGGGAACCAGAGTAACCAGTTTAGTTTGAGGCCCAGAATGGGACCAGAGGTCCCTGGTCAGAGTGAGGCCCAGGTGTGGAATAGAGTATCCAGGTCCCAATGATGCCTGGGTGAGGAACAGAGTTACTAGGGCCATGCAGGCCTAGAAGCGGAACAGAATCACCAGGTCCTGGTGAGGCATAGAATAAGACCACAGTCAGCAGTATCAGGTGAGCCCCTTGTGGGAACCAGAGTCACTCTATCAGCTGAGTCCCAGGTCCATGTGAGACCCACGTGAGGACCAGATTCATCAGGTCGAATTGAGGCATAGCTGGGGACAAGAGTCACCAGGTCTGGGTGCGGCCTAGGTGCGGCAAGATTCAGCAGTTCTGAGTTAGGTCAAAGTGGGCACAAGAGTCAACAGGTCCAGGTGAGGCCAAACTGAGTACCAGAGTCACCAGGTCCAGGTGAGGTCCAGGTGGGGACCAGTGTCATCAGATCCAGATGAAGTCCAGGTGGGGACCAGTGTCACGAGATCCAGGTGAAGTCCAGGTTGGGACCAGAGTCACTAGGTCCAGATGAGGCCCAGGTGAGGACCAGAGTTACCAGGAACACGTGAGACCCCGGTGGGGATCAGAGGCAACAGGTCCATGTGAGGCCGGCTTAGGGACCATGGTCAACAGATCTACTTGAGGCCCAGGTGTGGAACACAGTATGCAGGTCCAGGTGATTCCCCGGTGGTGACAAGTGTCACCATGTCCTGGTTTGGCCCAGGTGGGGACCAGAATCACCAGGTACAGTGGAGGCCCGTGAAAGAACCAGAGTCGACAGTTCGAGATCAGGCGCAGGTGGCAACCAGGGTCAGCAGGGCCAAGTCAGGCCAAAGTGGAGTTCACAGTCACTAGGGCACCTGAGACCCAGAGGGGGACCAGAGTGACCTGGTCCAGGTGAGGTCCAGTTGTGGAACACAGTCACCGGGTCCCAATTTTGAACAGTTGAGGACCATGTTCAACAGGGCCAGGTGAGGCCCAGATGGGGACCGGAGTCCCGAAATCCAGGTGAATCTCAGGTGGGTACCACAGTCACCAGATTCAGGGTAGTCTAAGGTGCAGACCAGAATCACCAGGTCCAGGTGAGGTGCAGGTGTAACCAAAATCACCAGGACCCGGTGAGGCCCTGGTGGGGATCAGAGTAACGAGGTACATGAGAAGCTAGAAAACTGCAGCCACCAGGTCCACATCATGTGCATGTGGGAACGAGAATCACCAGTTAGAGGTGAGGACCAGGTGGGATTCGACTCACCATGTCAGGTGCGTCCCAGGTGGGAACCAATGTCACCATGTCCAGGTGTGGCCCATGTGAAGACCATAGTTAATAGGTCCGGCTTGGTCACTGATAGTGAACAGGGTAACCATATTCTGATGCTACCCAGGTCAGTACCAGAGACCCCAGGTCTCGGTGAGGCCCAGGTGGGACCAGAGATATGAGGTCCAGGTGAGGTCCTGATGGGAGCCACAGTCACCAGGTCAGGTGAGGTCATGCTTAGAATCAGTGTCACCAGATAAAAGTGAGGCCCAGGTGGTGCCAGAGTCACCTGATACACAGGAGGCCAAAGTCAGGACGAGAGTTACCAGGATCAGGTCAGTCCCAGTGGGGAATAGAGTAACCATATCCCGATGATGCCCAGGTAGAACCACAGTCGCCAGGTCCAGATGAGGCGCAGGTGGGGAGCATGTTCACTAGGTCCCGCTGAGGCCCAGTTGAGGACCAGAGTCGCCAGGTTTTGTTGAGGCCTAGAGGGGTACCAGATTCACCTGGTCTAGGTGACATCCAGATGGGGACCAGAGTCACCATGTCAGGGTGAGGCCCAGAGGGGATTAAGAGTCATCATGTCCAGGTGAGGCTCAGGTGTGGAATCGAGTATCCAGATCATAATGGTCCTCAGGTGAGGACCAGAGTCACCAGATCTGGGTGAGGCCCAGCTAGGATCAGAGTCACAAGTTCCAGGAGAGGTCAAGAAGGAGTCCACAGCAATCAGGTCCAGGTGGGCAACAAATTCACCAGGACTGGGTGAGGCCCAGATGGGTACCAGATTCACCAGGTCCAGGTGACTTCCAGGTGGTGACCAGAATTACAAGTTCCGGGTGAGGACCAGGTAAGGACAAGATTCAACAGGTCCACGTGAGGCCCACGTGGGGACCTGTGTCACCAGGTATGGGTGAGGCCTAGGTGGCAACCCCACTCCCCAGATCCAGGTGAGGCCAACCTGCAGGCCATGCAGAGGAACCATGTCACGATGATGCCCTGTTTGGGACCAGAGTTACCAGATCCAGGTGAGGCCAACCTTCTGGCCATGCAGTGGATTCATGTCCCGATGATGCCCAGGTAGTGATCAGAGTCATCAGGTCCATATAGGCCCAGAAGGAGCATATTCACTAGGTCCAGGTAAGGCCCAGTTGAGGACCAGAGTCCCCAGATCTGGTTGAGGCCTAGAGGGGTTCCAGAATCAACTGGTCCAGGTGACATCCAGATGGGGACCAGAGTCACCAGGTCAGGGTGAGGCCCAAAGTGGTTCCAGAGTCAACATGTCCAGGTGAGGCTCAGGTGTGGAGCAGAGTCACCAGGTACCAATGTGCCCAGGTGAGGTTCAGAGTCACAAGATGTGGGTGACGCGTAGATAGGATCAGAGTCACCAGTTTCAGGTGAGGTCAAGAAAGAGTCCACAGCAAGCAGGTCCAGGTGGGGAACAAAGTCACCAGGACTGGGTGAGACCCAGATGGGGACCAGATTCACCAGGTCCAGGTGAGGACCAGGTGGTGACCAGAGTCCCCGGGTCTTGGATAGGACCAGATAAGGACCAGATTCACCAGGTCCAAGAGGCCCACGTGGGGACCTGAGTCACCAGGTACGAGTTAGGCCCAGGTGGCAACCGCACTCACCAGGTCCAGGTGAGGGCAACCTGCAGGCCAGAGTCACCAGATCCAGGTGAGGCTCTAGTGGGGACCGGAGTCACCAGGTAAATGTGAGTCTACAAGAAAACCACAGTCACCAGGTCCAGGTGTGGTTCATGTGGGAACGAGAGTCACCAGGTCCAGGTGAGACCCAGGTGGGCACCACAGTCACCAGGTCCAGATTGAGGCCTAATGGGGGGACAAGCCTCATCAAGACGAGTTGAGGCCAAGGTGCGGAGCAAAGTTATCATGTCCAAGTGAGGCCCAGGTGGGGAACAGAGTAACCATGTCACATTGATGCCAGGTGGGAAAAGAGTCACAAGGTCCAGACGAGGCCTAAGTGAGGAGTAGATTCAACAGGTCCTGTTGAGGCCCAGTTGAGGACCAGTGTCCCCAGCTCCGGGTACGTCCCAGAGGGGGACCAGAGTCACCCGGTTCTGGTGATATCCAGGAGGGGACCAGAGTCACCACGTCATGGTTAGGCCCAGAGGGGGACGAGAATCACTAGGTCCAGGTGAGGCCCCGATGTGGAACTGAAACCAGGTCCCATGATGCCCATATGAGGACCTGAGTCACCAGGTCCAAGTGAGGTCCCTGTGGGAACCAGTCACTTCGTCCAGGTGAGGCCCAGGTGAGACTACAGTCAACAGGTCCAGGTGAAGCCCAGAAATATAAGTGAGTATCCAGGTCCCAATGATGCCCAGGTAAGGACCAGAGTCAACAGGTCCAGCAGAGGCCCAAATATGGATCAGAGTCATTTTCTTCCAGTTGATGCCTGATGGAGACCACAGGAACCAGGTCCAGGAGAGCCCCATAGGGGAACCAGAGCCACCAGATCCAGGTGAGGTCCAGGTGGGACAGAGTCACAAGGTCCAGGTGAGGCGCAGGTGGCAACAGGATTCACCAAGTCCAGGTGAGGCCCAGGTGGCGACCAGTCACCAGATCCAAGTGAGGACAAGCTAAGGACCAGATTCACCAGGCCCAAATGAAGCCCAAGGTGTGACCAGAGTCACCAGGTAAGGGTGATTCCCAGAGGGAGAACCACAGTAACTAGTTTAGTTTGAGGCCCAGAATGTGACAATAGGTCCCTAGTCAGAGTGAGGCCCAGGTGTGGAATAGTGTATCCAGGTCCCAATGACGCCTGTGAGGACCAGAGTCACTAGGGCCATGCAGGCCCAGATGGGGAACAGAATCACTAGGTCCTGGTGAGGCATAGAATAAGACCACAGTCAGCAGTATCATTTGAGCCCCTTGCGGGAACCAGAGCCACTCTATCCAGCTGAATCCCAGGTCCATGTGAGGCTCACGTGAGGACCAGATTCATTAGGTCCAAATGAGGCACACCTGGGGACTAGAGTCACAAGGTCTGGTTGCGGCCTAGGTGGGGCAAGATTCAGCAGTTCTGAGTTAGGTCAAAGTAGGGACGAGAGACACCAGGTCCAGGTGAGGTCAAACTGAGGACCAGAGTCACCAGATCCATGTGAGGTCCATGTTGGAAAGAGAGTCACCAGGTCCAAGAGAGGTCCAGGTGGGGACCAGAGTCACCAGATCCAGGTGAAGTCCAGGTGGGGACCAGAGTCACCAGATCCAGGTGAGGTCCATGTTCAAAGAGAGTCACCAGGTCCAGGAGAGGTCCCTGTGGGGACCAGAGTCACCAGATCCGGGTGAAGTCCAGGTGGGGACCAGAGTCACCAGATCCACGTGAAGCAAAGGTGGGGACCAGAGTCAATAGGTCCAGATGAGGCCCAGGTGAGGACCAGAGTTACCAGGTTCACATGAGGCCCCGTTGGGGATCAGAGGCAACAGGTCCATGTGAGGCCGGCTTGTGGACCATGGTCAACAGGTCTACTTGAGGCCCTGGTGTGGAACACAGTAAGCAGGTCCAGGTGATTCCCCTGTGGTGACAAAAGTCACCACTTGCAGGGGAGTCCCAGGTGGGGACCAGGATCACCAGGTACAGGGGAGGCCCTTGAAAGAACCAGAGACTACAGGTCGAAGTCAAGCGCAGGTGTCAACCAGGGTCAGCAGGTCCAAGTCAGGCCAAAGTGGTGTTCACATTCATTAGGGCACGGTGAGACCCAGAGGTGGACCAGAGTCACCTGGTCCAGGTGAGGTCCAGTTGTGGAACACAGTCACCGGGCCCCAATTTTGCCGAGGTGAGGACCATGGTCAACAGGGCCAGGTGAGGCCCAGATGGGGACCGGAGTCCCGAAATCCAGGTGAATCCCAGGTGGGGACCACAGTCACCAGATCCAGGGTAGTCTCAGGTGCAAACCAGAATCACCTGGTCCAGGTGTTGTGCAGGTGGCAACCACACTCACCAGGTACTGTTGAGGCCCTGGTGGGGACCAGAGTCACGAGGTACATGAGAAGCTAGAAACACTGCCGCCACCAGGTCCACATTATGTCCATGTGGGAATGAGAATCACCAGTTACAGGTGAGGACCAGGTGGGGATCCGACTCAGCATGTCCAGGTGAGACCCAAGTGGGAACCAGTGTCACCATGTCCAGGTGTGACCCAGGTGAAGACCAGAGTTAATAGGTCCGGCAGGATCACTGTTAGTGAACAGTGCAACCATATCCTGATGCTACCATGGTGGGTACCAGAGACACCAGGTCCTGGTGCGGGTAAGGAGGGACCAGAGACATGAGGTCCAGGTGAGGTCCTGATGGGAAACACAGTCACCAGGTCTGGTGACGCCACGCTTGGATCAGAGTCACCAGTTACTGATGAGTCCCAGGTGGAGCCAGAGTCACCTGGTCAGAAGAGGCAAAAGTCAGGACCAGAGTTAGCAGGATCAGTTCAGTCCCAGTGGGGAATAGAGTAACCAAGTACCGATGATGCCCAGGTAGAACCAGAGTCACCAGGTCCAGATGAGGAGCAGATGGGGAGCATATTCACTAGGTCTCGGTGAGGCCCAGATGAGGACCAGAATACCCAGGTCTAGTTGAGGCCTAGAGGGGTACCAGATTCACCTGGTCTAGGTGACATCCAGATGGGGCCAGAGTCACCAGGTCAGGGTGAGGCCCAGAGGGACCCAGAATCATCATGTCCAGGTGAGGCTCAGGTGTAGAACAGAGATCCAGGTCATAATGGTCCACAGGTGAGGACCAGAGTCACCAGATCTGTGTGAGGCCCAGTTAGGATCAGAGTCACCAGTTCCAGGTGAGGCCAAGGTGGAGTCCACAGAAATCAGGTCCAGGTGGGGAACAAAGTCACGAGGACTGGGTGAGGCCCAGATGGGGACCAGATTCACCAGGTCCAGGTGATTCCCAGGTGGTGACCAGAGTTACCAGTTCCGGGTGATTACAAGGTAAGGACCAGATTCAGCAGGTCCAAGTGAAGCCCACGTGGTACCTGTGTCACCAAGCATGGGTGAGGCATGGGTGGCAACACGACTCTCCAGGTCCAGGTGAGGCCAAAGTGCAGGCCATGCAGAGGAACCATGTCCCTATGATGCCCAGGTTGGACTAGATTTACCAGGTCCAGGTGAGGCCAACCTGCAGGCCATGCAGTGGAACCATGTCCCGATGATGCCCAGGTAGGGACCAGAGTCACCAGGTCCAAATGAGGCCCAGAAGGATCATATTCACTAGGTCCAGAGAGGTCCAGTTGGGGACCACTGTCACCAGATCTGGTTGAGGCTTAGAGGGGTACCACAATAACCTGGTCCAGGTGACATCCAAATGGGGACCAGAGGCACCAGGTCACGGTGAGGCCCAGAGTGGTTCCTGAGTCATCATGTCCAGGTTAGGCTCAGGTGTGGAACAGAGTCACCAACTACCAATGATGCCAAGGTGAGGACCAGAGTCACCAGGTATGGGTGACACGCAGATAGGATCAGAGTCACCAGTTCCAGGTGAGGCTAAGAAAGAGTCCACAGCCATCAGGTCCAGGTGGGGAACAAAGTCACCAGGACTGGATGAGGCCCAGATGGGGACCAGATTCACCAGGTCCAGGTGAGGCCCAGGTGGTGACCAGAGTCCCGGGTCTGGGAGAGGACCAGGTAAGGACCAGATTCACCAGGTCCAAGAGGCCCAGGTGGGGACCTGAGCCAAAAGGAATGGGTGAGGCCCATGTGACAACCCCACTCACCAGGTCCAGGTGAGACCAAGCTGCAGGCCCGATTCACCAGATCCAGGTGAGTCCCTAGGGGGGACCAGAGTCACCAGGTAAATGTGAGTCTACAAGAACACCACAGTCACCAGATCCAGGTGGCGTTCATGTGGGAACGAGAGTCACCAGGTCCAGGTGAGACCCAGGCGGGGACAACGGTCACCAGGTCCAGATTGAGGCCTAGGTGGGGGGACCAGAGTCATCATGACCAGTTGAAGCCAAAGTGTGGGGCAAACTTATCATATCGAGGTGAAGCCCAGGTTGGGAAGAGAGTAACCAAGTCCCATTGATGCCAAGTGGGAAAAGAGTCACAAGTTCCAGACGAGGCCTAAGTGAGGAGTAGATTCACCAGGTCATGTTGAGGCCCAGTTGAGTGCCAGTGTTCCCAGCTCCGGGTGAGTCCCAGAGGTGGACCAGAGTTACCCGGTTCTGGTGATATCCAGGTGGGGACCAGAGTCACCACGTCAGAGTGAGGACCAGGGTGGGACGAGAATCACTAGGTCCAGGGGTGGCCCCGATGGGGAACTGAATAACCAGATCCCATAATGTCCATAAGAGGACCTGAGTCACCAGGTCCATGTGAGGTCCCTGAGGGAACCAGTCACCTCATCCAGGTGAGGCCCAGGTGGGACCACAGTCACCAGGTCAAGGTGAGGCCCAGGTATATAAGAGTGTACCCAGGTCCCAATGATATCCAGGTAAGTACCAGAGTCAACAGGTCCAGGAGAGGCCCAAATATGGAACAGAGTCATTGTGTTCCAGGTGAGGCCAGATGGAGACCACAGGAACCAGGACCAGGAGAGCCCCATATGGGAACCAGAGCCACCAGATCCAGGTGAGGTCCAGGTGGGACCACAGTCACAAGGTCCCGGTGACGCGCAGGTGGCAACAGGATTCACCAAGTCCAGGAGAGGCCCAGGTGGTTGACCAGTCACCAGATCCAGGTTCGGACCATCAAAGGACCAGATTCACCAGGCCCAAGTGAAGCCCAGGGGGTGACCAGAGTCACCAGGTAAGGGTGAGGCCCAGAGGGGGAACCAGAGTAACCAGTTTAGTTTGAGGCCTAGAATGTGACCAGAGGTCCCTGGTCAAAGTGAGGCCCAGGTGTGGAATAGAGTATCCAGGTCCCAATGATGGCTGAGTGAGGACCAGAGTCACTAGGCCCATGCAGGCCCAGATGGGGAACAGAATCACTAGGTTCTGATGAGTCATAGAATAAGACCACAGTCAGCAGTATCAGGTGAGCCGCTTGTGGGAACCAGAGCCACTCTATCCAGCTGAGTCTCAGGTCCATGGGAGACCCACGTGAGGACCAGATTCATCAGGTCGAAATGAGGCATAGCTGAGGACAAGAGTCACCAGGACTGGGTGCGGCCTAGGTGGGGCAAGATTCAGCAGTTCTGAGTTAGGTCAAAGTGGGGACGAGAGACGCCAGGTCCAGGTGAGGCCAAACTGAGCACCAGAGTCACCATATCCAGTTGAGGTCCATGTTGGAAAGAGAGTCACCAGGTCCAGGAGAGGTCCAGGTGGGGACTAGTGTCACCAGATCCAGGTGAAGTCCAGGTGGGGACCAAGGTCACTAGGTCCAGATGAGGCACAGGTGAGGACCAGTTTTACCAGGTACACGTGAGGCCCCGGTGGGGATCAGAGGCCACAGGTCCATGTGAGGCCGGCTTGGGGACCATGGTCAACAGATCTACTTGAGGCCCAGGTGTGGAACAGAGTAAGCAGGTCCAGGTGAGTCCCCGGTGGTGACAAGAGTGACCACGTCCAGGTGAGACCCAGGTGGGGACCAGGATCATCAGGTCCCGGGGAGGCCCTTGAAAGAACCAGAGTCAACAGTTCGAGGTCAGGCGCAGGTGGCAAACAGGGTCAGCAGGTCCAAGTCAGGCCAAAGTTGGGTTCACAGTCAGTAGGGCACGGTGAGACCCAGAGGGGGACCAGAGTCACCTGGTCCAGGTGAGGCCCAGTTGAGGACCAGTTTCACCATATCTGGTTCGGCTTAGAAGGGTACCAGAATCACCTGATCGAGGCGATATCCAGATGGGGACCAGAGTCACCAGGTCAGGGTGAGGCCCAGAGTGGTTCCAGAGTCATCGGGTCCAGGTGAGGCTCAGGTGTGGAACAGAATCACCAGGTACCAATGATGCCCAGGTGAGGACCAGAGTCACGAGATCTGGGTGACACACAGATAGGATCAGAGTCACCAGTTTCAGGTGACGCCAAGAAGGCGTCCACAGCAATCAGGCCCAAGTGGTGAAGAAAGTCACCAGGACTTGGTGAGGCCCAGATTTGGACCAGATTCACCAGGTCCAGTTTATTCCCAGGTGGTGACCAGAGTCCTCGCGTCTGGGAGAAGACCAGCTAAGGACCAGATTCAACAGGTCCAAAGGAGGCCCACGTGGGGACCTGAGTCACCAGCTATGTGTGAGGCCCAGGTGGCAACCCCACTCCCCAGGTCCAGGTGAGGCCAACCTGTAGGCCAGAGTCATCAGATGCATGTGAGGTCCAGGTGGGGACCAGAGTCACCAGATCCAGGTGAGGTCATGTTCAAAGAGAGTCACCAGGTCCAGGAGAGGTCCCGGTGGGGACCAGAGTCACCAGATCCAGGTGAAGTCCAGGTGGGGACCAGAGTCACCAGATCCACGTGAAGCACAGGTGGGGACCAAAGTCAATAGGTCAAGATGAGGCCCAGGTGAGGACCAGAGTTACTAGGTACACGTGAGGCCCCGGTGGGGAACAGAAGCAACAGGTCCATGTGAGGCCGGCTTGGGGACCATGGTCAACAGGTCTACTTGAGGCCCAGGTGTGGAACACAGTAAGCAGGTCCAGGAATTCCCCGGAGGTGACAAGAGTCACCACGTCCAGGTGAGGCCCACGTGGGGACCAGGATCACCAGGTACACGGGAGGCCATTGAAAGAACCAGAGTCAACACTTCGAGGTCAGGCGTAGGTGGCAACCAGGGTCAGCAGGTCCAAGTCAGGCCAAAGTGGGGTTCACAGTCACTAGGGCACGGTGAGATCCAGAGGGGGACCAGATCATCTGGTTCAGGTGAGATTCAGTTGTGGAACACAGTCACAGGGTCCAAATTTTGCCCAGTTGAGGACCATGGTCAACAGGGCCAGGTGAGGCCCAGATGGGGACCGGAGTCCCCAAATCCAGGTGAAGCCCAGGTGGGGAACACAGTCACCAGATCCGGGGTAGTCTCAGGTGCAGATCAGAATCACCAGGTCCAGGTGAGGTGCAGGTGGAAACCACACTCACCAGGTCCCGGGGAGGACCTGGTGGGGACCAGAGACACGAGGTACATCAGCTTCTGTAAACACTGCAGCCACCAGGTCCACATGATGTCCACGTGGGAACGAGAATCACCAGTTACAGGTGAGGACCAGGTGGGGATCCGACTCCCCATATCCAGGTGAGACCCAGGTGGAAACAAGTGTCACCATGTACAGGTGTGGCCCAGGTGAGGACCAGAGTTAATAGTTCCCGATGGGTCACTGCTGGTTAACAGAGTACCATATCCTGATGCTAACCAGGTGGGTACCAGAGACACCAGGTACTGGTGAGGGCCAAGTGAGACCAGAGTCTCCGGATCTGGTTGAGGCCTAGTGGGGTACCAGAATCACCTGGTCCAGGTGACATCCAGATGGGGACCAGAGTCACCAGGTCAGGGTGAGGCCCAGAGAGGATCCACAGTCATCATGTCCAGATGAGGCTCAGGTGTGGAAAAGAGTCACCAGGTACCTATGATGCCCAGGTGAGGACCAGAGTCACCAGATATAGGTGATGCGCATATAGGATCAGAGTCACCAGATCTAGGTGAGACAAAGAAAGTGTCCACAGCAAGCAGGTCCAGGTGGGTAACAAAGTCCCCAGGACTGGGTGAGGCCCAGATGGGGACCAGATTCACCAGGTCCAAGTGAGGCCCAGGTGGTGACCAGAGTTCCCTGGTCTGGGAGAGATCGAGGTAAGGAACAGATTTACCAGGTCCAAGAGGCCCACGGGGGTACCTGAGTCACCAGGCATGGGTGAGGCCCAGGTGGCCACCCCACTCACAAGGTCCAGGTGAGGCCAACCTGCATGCCAGAGTCACCAGATCCAAGTGAGGCCCTGGTGGGGACCGGAGTCACCAGGTAAATGTGAGTCTACAAGAACACCACAGTAACCAGGTCCTGGTGTGGCTCATGTGTGAACGAGAGTCACCAGGTCCAGGTGAGACCCAGGTGGGGACCACAGTCACCAGGTCCAGATTGAGGCCTAGGTGGGGGGACCAGAGTCATGAGAAACATTTGAGGCCAAAGTATGGAGCAAAGTTATCATGTCCAGGTGAGGCCCAGGTGGGGAACAGAGTAACCATGTCCCATTGATGCCAGGTGGGAAAAGAGTCACAAGGTCCAGACGAGGCCTAAGTGAGGAGTAGATTCACCAGGGCCTGTTGAGGCCCGGTTGAGTACCAGTGTCCCCAGCTCCGGGTGAGTCCCAGAGGTGGACCAGAGTCATCCGGTTTTGGGCATATCCAGCTGGGGACCAGAGTCACCACGTCAGGGTGAGGCCCAGAGGGGGATGAGAATCACTAGGTCCAGGTTAAGCCCCGATGTGGAACTTAAACCAGGTCCCATGATGCCCATATGAGGACCTGAATCACCAGGTCCTGGTGAGGTCCCTGTTGGAACAGGGCAACTCGTCCAGGTGAGGCCCAGGTGGGACCACAGTCACCAGGTTCAGGTGAGGCCCACGTATATAAGAGAGTATCCAGTTGCCAATGATCCCCAGGTTAAGACCAGAGTCAACAGGCCCAGGAGAGGCCCAAATATGGATCAGAGTCATTTTGTTCCAGGTGAGTCCAGATGGATACCACGGGAACCTGGTCCAGGAGAGCCCCATATGGGACCCAGAGCCACCAGATCCAGGTGAGTTCCAGGTGGGCCCCCAGTCACAAGGTCCAGGTGAGGCACAGGTGGCAACAGGATTCACCATGTCCAGCTGAGGCCCAGGTGGCGACCAGTCACCAGATCCAGGTGCGGACCAACTAAGGACCAGAATCACCAGGCCAAGTGAAGCCCAAGGGGTGACAAGAGTCACCCGGTAATGGTGACGCCCAGACGGGGAACCAGAGTAACCAGTTTAGTTTGAGGCCCAGAATGGGACCATAGGTCCCTGGTCAAAGTGAGGCCCAGGTGTGGAATAGAGTATCCAGGTCCCAATGATGCCTGGTTGAGGACCATAGTCACTAGGGCCATGCAGGCCCAGATGGGGAACAGAATCACTAGGTCCTAGTAAGGCATAGAATAAGAACACAGTCAGCAGTATCAGGTGAGCCCCTTGTGGGAACCAGAGCAACTCTATCCAGCTGAGTCCCAGGTCCATGTGAGGCCCACGTGAGGACCAGATTCATCAGGTCGTATTGATGCATAGCTGGGGACAAGAGTCACCAGGTCTGGGTGCGGGCTAGGTGGGGCAAGATTCAGCAGTTCTGAGTTAGGTCAAACTGGGGACGAGAGACACCAGGTCCAGGTGAGGCCAAACTGAGGACCAGAATCACCAGATGTAGGTCAGGTCCAGGTGTGGACCAGAGTCCCCAGATCCAGGTGAAGTCCAGGTGGGGACCAGAATACCTAGGTCCAGATGAGGCCCAGGTGGGGACCAGAATCACCAGGTACAGTGGAGGCCCTTGAAAGAAACATAGTCAACAGTTCGAGGTCAGGCGCAGGTGGCAACCAGGGTCAACAGGTCCAAGTCAGGCTAAAGTGGGGTTCACATTCACTAGGGCACGTGAGTCCCAGAGGGGGTCCAGAGTGACCTGGTCCAGGTGAAGTCCAGTTGTGGAACACAGTCACCGGGTCCCAATTTTGACCAGTTGAGGACCATGGTCAACAGGGCCAGGTGAGGCCCAGATGGGGTCCGGAGTCCCCAAATCCAGGTGAAGCCCAGGTGGGGACCACAGTCACCAGATCCAGGGTAGTCTCAGGTGCACACCAGAATCACCAGGTCCAGGTGAGGTGCAGGTGAAACCACACTCACCAGTACACGGTGAGGCCCTGGTGGGGATCAGAGTCACGAGGTACATGAGAAGCTAGTAACACTGCAACCACCAGATCCACATTATGTCCATGTGGGAACGAGAATCACCACTTACAGGTGAGGACCATGTGGGGATCCGACTCACCATGTCCAGGTGAGACCCAGGTGGGAACCAGTGTCACCATGTCCAGGTGTGGCCCATGTGAAGACCAGAGTTAATAGGTCCGGCTGGGTCACTGATAGTGAACAGGGTAACCATATCCTGATGCTACCCAGGTGGGTACCAGATAAACCATGTACTGGTGAGGCCCAGGTGGGACCAGAGACATGAGGTCCAGGTGAGGTCCCATGGGAACCACAGTCACCAGGTCTCGTGAGGCCATGCTTAGGATCCGAGTCACCAGTTACAGGTGAGGCCCAGGAGCAGCCAGTGTCACCTTGTACAGAAGAGGCCAAAGTCAGGACCTGAGTTACCAGGATCAGTTCAGTCCCAGTGGGGAATAGAGTAACCATGTTCTGTAGATGCCCTGGTAAAACCAGAGTCACCAGGTCCAGATGATGTGCAGTGGGAGTATGTTCACTATGTCCCAGTGAGGCCCAGATGACGACTAGAGTCACCAGGTCAAGTTGAGGCCTAGAGGGGTACCAGATTCACCTGGTCTAGGTGACATCCAGTTGGGGACCAGAGTCACCATGTCAGGGTGAGGCCCAGAGGGGATCCAGAGTCATCAAGTTCAGGTGAGGCTCAGGTGTGGAATAGAGTATCCAGGTCATAATGGTCCACAGGTGACGACCAGAGTCACCAGATCTGGGTGAGGCCCAGTTAGGATCAGAGTCACCAGTTCCAGGTGAGGCCAAGAAGGAGTCCACAGCAATCAGGTCCAGGTGGGGAACAAAGTCAGCAAGACTGGGTGAGGCCCAAATGGGGACCAGATTCACCAGGTCCAAGTGATTCCCAGGTGGTGACCAGAGTTACCAGTGCTGGGTGAGGACCAGGTAAGGACCAGATTCACCAGGTCCAAGTGAGTTCCATGTGGGGACCTGCGTCACCAGATATGGGTGAGGCCCAGGTGGCAACCCCACTCACCAGGTCCAGGTGAGGCCAAAATGCAGGCCATGGAAAGGGACCATGTCCCGATGATGCCCAGGTAGGGACCAGAGTTACCAGGTCCAGGTGAGGCCATCCTGTAGGCCTTGCAGTGGAACCATGTCCGGATGATGCACAGGACATGGACCAGAGTCACCAGGTCCAAATGAGGCCCAGATGGAGCATATTCACTAGGTCCAGGTGAGGTCCAGTTGAGGGCCAGAGTCACGAGAACTGGTGGAGGCCTGGAGGGGTATCAGAATCACCTGGTCCAGGGGACATCCAGTTGGGGACCAGAGTCACCTGGTCAGGGTGAAGCCCAGAGAGGTTCCAGATCATCATCTCCAGGTGAGGCTCAGGTGTGGAATAGAGTCACCAGGTACCAATGATGCCCAGGTGAGGACCAGAGTCACCAGGTCTTGGTGACGCGCAGATAGGATCAAGTCACCAGTTTCAGGTGAGGCCAAGAAAATGTCCACAGCAATCAGGTCCAGGTGAGGAACAAAATCACCAGGACTGTGTGATGCCCAGATGGGGACAAGATTCAACAGGTCCAGATGCGGCCCAGATGTTGCCCAGAGTCCCCGGGTCAGGGAGAGGACCAGGTAAGGACCAGATTCACCAGGTCCAAGAGGCCCACATGGGGATGCAAGTCGCCAGGTTTTGGTGAGGCCCAGGTGGCAAACCTACTCACCAGGTACAGGTGAGGCCAACCTTCCGGCCATGCAGAGGAACCGTGTCCCGATAATGCCCAGGTATGGACCAGAGTTACGAGTTGCAGGAGAGGCCCTAATGGGGACCGGAGTCACCAGATAAATGTGATTCTACAAGAACACCACAGTCACCGGGTCCACATGTGGTTCATGTGGGAACAAGAGTCACCAGGTCCAGGTGAGACCCAGGTGGGGACCACAGTCAACAGGTCCAGATTGAGGACTAGGTGGGGGACCAGAGTCATCAGGACCAGTTGAGGCCAAAGTGTGGAGCAATGTTATCATGTCCAGGTGAGGCCCAGGTGGGGAACAGAGTAACCATGTCACATTGATGCCAGGTGGGAAAAGAGTCACAAGGTCCAGACGAGGCCTAAGTGAGGAGTAGATTCACCAGGTCCTGTTTAGGCCCAGTTGAGGACCAATGTCCCCAGCTCTGGGTGAGTCCCGGAGGGGGACCAGAGTCACCCGGTTAGGTGATATCCACGTGGGGACCAGAGTCACCACGTCAGGGTGAGGCCCAGAGGGGGACGAGAATCACTAGGTCCAGGTGAGGTCGCGATGTGGAACTGAGAAACCAGGTCACATGATGCCCATATGAGAACCTGAGTCACCAGGGCCAGGTGAGGTCCCTGTGGGAACGAGTCACCTCGTCCCGGTGAGGGCCAGGTGGGACCACAGTCACCAGGTTCAGGTGAGGCCCAGTTATATAAGAGAGTATCCAGCTCCCAAAGATGCCCAGGTAAGGACCAGAGTCAACAGGTCCAGTAGAGGTTCAAATATGGATCAGAGTCATTGTGTTTCAGGTGAGGCCAGATGGAGACCACAGGAACCTAGTCCAGGAGACCCCCATATGGAAACCAGAGCCACCAGATCCAGGTGAGGTCCAGGTGGGACCACAGTCACAAGGTCCTGGTGAGGCGCAGGTGGCAACAGGATTCACCAAGTCCAGGTGAGGACCAGGTGGCGAACAGTCACCACATCTGTGTGCGGACCACCTAAGGACCAGATTAACCAGGCCCAAGTGAAGCCCAAGGGGTGACCAGAGTCACCAGGTAAGGGTGAGACCCAGAGGGGGAACCAGAGTAACCAGTTTAGTTTGAGGCCCAGAATGGGACCAGAGGTCCCTGGTCAAATTGAGGCTCAGGTGTGGAATAGAGTATCCAGGTCCCAATGATGCCTGGGTGAGGACCAGAGTCACTAGGGTCATGGAGGCCCAGATGGGGAACAGAATCACTAGGTCCTGGTGAGGCATAGAATAAGACCACAGTCATCAGTATCAGGTGAGCCCCTTGTGGGAACCAGAGCCACTCTACCCTGCTGAGTCCCAGGTCCATGTGAGGCCCACGTGAGGACCAGAATCATCAGGTCGAATTGAGACAGGTGGGGACAAGAGTCACCAGGTCTAGGTGCGGCCTATGTGAGGCCAGATTCAGTGTTCTGAGTTAGGTCAAAGTGGGGACGAGAGACACCAGGTCCAGGTGAGGCCAAACTGAGGACGAGAGTCACCAGATCCAGGTGAGGTCCATGTTGTAAAGAGAGTCACCAGGTCCAAGAGAGTTCCAGGTGGGGACCAGAGTCACCAGATCCAGGTGAAGTCCAGGTGGGGACCAGAGTCACCAGAACCAGGTGAAGCTCAGGTGGGTACCAGAGTCACTAGATCCAGATGAGCCCCAGGTGCGGACCAGAGTTATCAGGTACACGTGACGCCCCGGTGGGGATCAGAGGCAACAGGTCCATGTGAGGCCGGCTTGGGGACCATGGTCAACAGGTCTAATTGAGGCCCAGGTATGGAACACAGTAAGCAGGTCCAGGTTAGTCCCCGGTGTTGACAAGAGTCAATACGTCCAGGTGAGACCAAGGTGGGGACCAGGATTACCAGGTACAGGGGAGGGCCTTGAAAGAACCAGAGTCAACAGTTCGAGGTCAGGCGCAGGTGGCAAACAGGATCAGGAGGTCCAAGTCAGGGCAAAGTGGGGTTCACAGTCACTAGGGCACGGTGAGACCCAGAGGGGGACCAGAGTAACCTGGTCGAGGTGAGGTCCAGTTGTGGAACACAGTCACCGAGTCCCAATTTTGCCCAGTTGAGGACCATGGTCAACAGGGCCAGGTGAGGCCCATATGGGGACCGGAGTCAAAATATCCAGGTGAAGCCCAGGTGGGGACCACAGTCAACAGATCCAGGGTAGTCTCAGGTGCAGACCAGAATCACCATGTCTAGGTGTGGCCCAGGTGAGGAGCAGAGTTAATAGGTCCGGCTGGGTCACTGTTAGTGAAGAGTGTAACCATATCCTGATGCTATCCAGGTGGGTACCAGAGACACAAGGTCCTGTTGAGGCCCAGGTAGGACCGGAGACATGAGGTCCAGGTGAGGTCCCGATGGGATCCCCAGGCAACAGGACAGGTGAGGCCATGCTTAGGATCAGAGTCACCAGGTACAGGTGAAGCCCAGGTGGAGACAGAGTCACCTGGTACAGAAGAGGCCAAAGTCAGGACCAGAGTTACCAGGATCAGGTCAGTCCCAGTGAGGAATACAGGAACTATGTCCTGATGATGCCCAGGTAGTACCAGAGTCACCAGGTCCAGATGAGGCGCAGTTAGGGAGCATGTTCACTAGGTCCCGGTGAGGCCCAGTTGAGGACCAGAGTCACCAGGTCAAGTTGGGTGTTAGAGTCGTACCGGATTCACTTGGTCTAGGTGACATCCAGATGGGGACCAGAGTCACCATGTCAGGGTGAGGGCCAGAGGGGTTCCAGAGTCATCATGTCCAGGTGAGGCTGAGGTTTGGAACAAAGTATCCAGGTCATAATGGTCCACAGGTGAGGATCAGAGTCACCAGATCTGGGGGAGGCCCACTTAGGATCAGAGTCACCAGTTCCAGGTGAAGCCAAGAAGGAGTCCACAGCAATCAGGTCCAGGTGGGGAACAAAGTTACCAGGACTGGGTGTGGCCCAGGTGGGGACCAGATTCACCAGGTCCAGGTGAGGCCTAGGTGGTGACCAGAGTCCCCGGGTCTGGGAGAGGACCAGGTAAGGACCAGATTCACCAGGTCCAAGAGGCCCATGTGGGGACCTGAGTCACCAGGTATGCGTGAGGCCTAGGTGGCAACCCCACTCAAGAGGTCCAGGTGAGGCCAACCAGCAGGCCAGAGTCACCAAGTCCAGGAGAGGCCCTAGTGAGGACCAGAGTCTCCAGGTAAAAGTGAGTCTACAAGAACACCACAGTCACCAGGTCCAGGTGTGGTTCATGTGGGAACGAGAGTCACCAGGTCCAGGTGAGACCCAGGTGGGGACCACAGTCACCAGGTCCAGATTGAGGCCTAGGTGGTGGGTCCAGAGTCATCAGGACCAGTTGAGTACAAAGTGCGGAGCAAAGTTATCATGTCCAGGTGAGGCCCAGGTGGGGAATAGTGAAACCATGCCCCATTGATGCCAGGTGGGAAAAGAGTCACAAGGTCCAGACGAGACCAAATGAAGAGTAGATTCATCAGGTCCTGTTGAGGCCTAGTTGAGGACCAGTGTCCACAGCTCCAGGTGAGTCTCAGAGAGGGACCAGAGTCCGCCGGTTCTGGTGATATCCAGGTGGGGACCAGAGTCACCACGTCAGGGTGAGGCCCAGAGGGGGAGGTTAATCACTAGGTCCAGGTGAGGCCCCGATGTGGAACTGAGAAACCAGGTCCCATGATGCCCATATGAGGACCTGAGTCACCAGGACCTGGTGAGGTCCCTGTGGGAACGTGTCACATCATCCAGGTGAGGCCAAGGTGGGACCTCAGTCACCAGGTCCAGGTGAGGCCCAGGTATATAAGAGAGTACCCAGGTCCCAATGATGCCCAGGTAAGGACCAGAGACAACAGGTGCAGGAGAGGCACATATATGGATCAGAGACATTGTGTTCCAGGTGATGCCAGATGGATACCACGGGAACAAGGTCCGGGAGAGCCCCATATGGGACCCAGAGCCACCAGATCCAGGTGAGTTCCAGGTGGGACCACAGTCACAAGGTCCAGGTGAGGCACAGGTGGCAACAGGATTCACAATGTCCAGCTGAGGCCCAGGTGGCGACCAGTCACCAGATCCAAGTGCGGACCATCTATGGACCAGATTCACCAGGCCCAAGTGAAGCCCAAGGGGTGACCAGAGTCACCAGGTAAGGGTGAAGACCAGAGCGGGACCCAGAGTAACCAGTTTAGTTTAAGGACCAGAATGGGACCAGAGGTCCCTGGACAAAGTGAGGCCCAGTTGTAAAATAGAGTATCCAGGTCCCAATGATGCCTGGGTGAGGACCAGAGTCACTAGGGCCATGCAGGCCCAGATGGGGAACAGAATCACTAGGTGCTGGTGAGTCATAGAATAAGACCACAGTCAGCAGTATCAGGTGAGCCCATTGTGGGAACCAGAGCCACTCTATCCAGCTGAGTCCCAGGTCCATGTGAGGCCCACGTGATGACCAGAAGCATCAGGTCGAATTGAGGCATAGCTGGGGACAAGAGTCACCAGGTCTGGGTGCGACCTAGTGGGGCAAGATTCAGCAGTTCTGAGTTAGGTCAAACTGGGGACGAGAGACACCAGGTCCAGGTGAGGCCAAAATGAGGACTAGAGTCACCAGATGCGGGTCAGGTCCAGGTGGGGACCAGAGTCACAAGATCCAAGTGAAGTCCAGGTGGAGACCAGAGTCACCAGATCCAGGTGAAGACCAGGTGGGGACCAGAGTCACTAGGTCCAGATGAGGCCCAGGTGTGGACCAGAGTTCCCAGATACACGTGAAGCCCCGGTGGGGATCAGAGGGAACAGGTCCATGTGAGGCCGGCTTGGGGACCATGGTCAACAGGTACTTGAGGCCCAGGTGTGGAACACAGCAAGCAGGTCCAGATGAGTTCCCGGTGGAGACAAGAGTTACCAGGTCCAGGTGAGGTCCATGTGGGCACCAGGATCACCATGTCCAGGGGACGCCCTTGAAAGAACCAGAGTCAACAGTTCAAGGTCAGGCGCAGGTGGCAACCAGGGTAAACAGGTGCAAGTCAGGCGAAAGTGGGGTTCACAGTCACTAGGGCACGGTAAGACCCAGAGGGGGACCAGAGTCACCTGGTCCAGGTGACGTCCAGTTGTGGAACACAGTCACCGGGTCCCAATTTTGCCCAGTTGTGGACCATGGTCAACAGGGCCAGGTGAGGCCCAGATGGAGACCGGAGTCCCCAAATCCAGGTGAAGCCCAGGTGGGGACCACAGTCAGCAGATCCAGGGTAGTCTCAGGTGCAGACCAGAATCACCAGGTCCAGGTTAGGTGCAGGTGGCTACCACACTCACCAGGTCCCGGTGAGGCCCTGGTGGGGACCAGAGTCACGAGGTACATGAGAAGCTAGAAACACTGCAGCCACCAGGTCCACATGATGTCCATGTGGGAACGAGAATCACCTGCTACAGTTGAGGACCAAGCGGGGATCCGACTCAACATGTCCAGGTGAGACCCAAGTGGGAACCAGTGTCACCATGTCCAGGTGTGGCCCAGGTGAAGACCAGAGTTAATAGGTTCGGCTGGGTCACTGTTAGTGAACAGTGTAACCATATCCTGATGCTACCCACGTGGGTACCACAGACACCAGGTCCTGGTGAGGCCCAGGTGGGACCAGAGACGAGGTCCAGGTGAGGTCCCGATGGGAACCACAGTCAACAGGTCACGTGAGGCCATGCTTAGGATCCGTATCACCAGTTACAGGTGAGACCCAGGTCGAGCCAGAGTCACCCGGTAGAGAAGACGCCAAAGTCAGGACCAGAGTTACCAGAATCAGGTAATTCCCAGTGGGGAATAGAGTAACCATGTCCCGATGATGCCCTGGTAGAACCCGAGTCAACACGTCCAGATGAGGCGCAGGTGGGGAGTATATTCACTAGGTCCCGGTGAGGCCCAGTTGAGGACCAGATTCCCCCGTCTAGTTGAGGCCTAAAGGGGTACCCGAATCTCCTGGTCTAGGTGACATCCAGATGGGGACCAGAGTCACCATGTCAGGGTGAGGCCCAGAGGGGATCCAGAGTCATCATGTCCAGGTGAGGCTCAGGTGTGGAACAGAGTATCCAGGTCATAATGGTCCTCAGGTGACGACCTGAGTCACCAGATCTGGGTGAGGTCCAGTTAGGATCAGAGTCACCAGGTCCAGGTGAGGCCAAGAAGGTGTCCACAGCAATCAGGTCTAGGTGGGGAACAAAGTCACCAGGAGTGGGTGAGGCCAAGATGTGGACCAGATTCACAAGATCCAGGTTATTCCAAGGTGGAGACCAGAGATACCAGTTCTGGGTGAGGACCAGGTAAGGACGAGATTCACCAGGTCCAAGTGAGACCCACCGGGGACCTGTGTCACAATGCATGTGTGAGGCCCAGTTCGCCGCCCCACTCACCAGGTCCAGGTGAGGCCAACATGCAGGCCATGCAGAGGAACCATGTCCCGATGATGCCCAGGTAAGGAACAGATTTACCAGGTCCAGGTGAGGACAACCTGCAGACCATGCAGTGAAACCATTTCCCGATGATGCCCAGGTGGGGACCAGAACACCAGGTCCAAATGAGGCCCAGATGGAGCAAATGCACTAGGTCCAGCTGAGGCCCAGTTGAGGACCAGAGTCACCAGATTTGGTTGATGCCTAGAGGGGTACCAGAATCACCTCGTCCAGGTGACATGCAGATGGGGACCAGAGTCACGAGATCAGGGAGAGGCCCAGAGAGGTTCCAGAGTCATCATGTCCAGGTGAGGCTCAGGTGAGGAACAGAGTCACCAGGTACCAATGATGTCCAGGTGAGGACCAGAGTCACCAGATCCGGGAGACGCGCAGATTGGATCAGAGTCACCAGTTCCAGATGAGTCCAAGAAAGGGTCCACAACAAACAGGTCCAGGAGGGGATAAAATTCACCTGGACTGGGTGAGGCCAGATGGGGAACAGATTCACCAGGTCCAGGTGAGGCCCAGGTGTTGACCAGAGTCTCCGGGTCTGGGAGAGGACCAGGTAAGGACCAGATTCACCAGGTCCAAGAGGCTCACGTGGGGACCTGAGCCACCAGGTATGGGTGAGGCCCAGGTGGCAACCCCACTCAAGAGGTCCATGTGAGGCCAACCTGCAGGCCAGAGTTACCAGATCCAGGTGAGACCCTAGTGGGGACCGGAGTCACCAGGTAAATGTGAGTCTACAAGAACACCACAGTCACCAGGTCCAGGTGTGGTTCATGTGGGAACGAGAGTCACCAGGTCCAGCTGAGTCCCTGGTGGTGACAGGACTCACCACGTCCAGGTGAGGCCCAGGTGGGGACCAGGATTACCGGGTACAGTGGAGGCCCTTGAAAGAACCAGAGTCAACAGTTCGAGGTCAGGCGCAGGTGGCAACCAGGGTCAGCAGGTCCAAGTCAGGCCAAAGTGAGGTTCACAGTCACTAGGGCACGGTGAGACCCAGAGGAGGACCAGACTCACCTGGTCCAGGTGAAGTCCAGTTGTGGAACACAGTCACCGGGTCCCAAATTTGCCCAGTTGAGGACCATGGTCAACAGGGCCAGGGGCGGCCAATATGGGGACCGGAGTCCCGAAATCCAGGTGAAGCCCAGGTGGGGACCACAGTCACCAGATCCAGGGTAGTCTCAGGTGCAGACCACAATCACCAGGTCCAGGTTAGATGCAGGTGGCAACCACACTCACCAGGTCCCGGTGAGGCCCTGGTGGGGACCAGAGTCACGAGGTACATGAGAAGCTAGAAACACTGCAGCCACCAGGTCCACATGATGTCTATGTGGGAACGAGAATCACCAGTTACAGGTGAGGACCAGGTGGGGATCCGACTCACCATTTCCAGGTGAGACCCAGGTGGGAACCAGTGTCACCATGTCCAGGTGTGGCCCAGGTGAAGAACAGAGTTAATAGGTTCGGCTGGGTCACTGTTAGTGAACAGTGTAACCATATCCTGATGCTACGCAGGTGGATACTAGAGACAACAACTCCTGGTGAGGCCCAGGTGGGACCAGAGACATGAGGTCCAGGTGAGGTCCCGAAAGGAACCACAGTCACCATGTCAGGTGAGGCCATGCTTAGAATCAGAGTCACCAGTTACAGGTGAGGCCCAGGTGGAGCCAGAGTCACCTGGTTCTGAAGAAGCCAATGTCAGGACCAGAGGTACAAGATCAGGTCAGTCCCAGTGGGGAATAGAGTAACCATATCCCGATGATCCCCAGGTAGAACCCGAGTCAACACGTCCAGGTAAGGCGCAGGTGTGGAGCATATTGACTAGGTACCGGTGAGGCCCAGTTGAGGGCCAGGGTCACCAGGTCTTGTTGAGGCCTAGAAGGGTACAAATTTCAACTGGTCTAGGTGACATCCAGATGGGGACCAGAGTCACCATGTCAGGGAGAGGCTCAGAGGGGATACAGAGTCATCATGTCCAGGTGAGGCTCAGGTGTGGAACAGAGTTATCCAGGTCGTACTGGTCCAAAGGTGAGGACCAGAATCACCAGATCTGGGTGAGGTCCAGTTAGGATCAGAGTCACCAGTTCCAGGTGAGGCCAAGAAGGAGTACACAGCAATCAGGTCCAGGTTGGGAACAAAGTAACCAAGACTGGGTGAGGCCCAGATGGGTACCAGATTCACCAGGTCCAGGTGAGGCCCAGGTGGTGACCAGAGTTACCAGTTCCAGGTGATGACCAGGTAAGGACCAGATTCATCACGTCCAAGTGAGGCCCACGTGGGGACTTGTGTCTCCAGGTATGGGTGAGGCCCAGGTGGAAATCCCACTCACCAGGTCCAGGTGAGGCCAACGTGCAGGCCATGCAGAGGAACCATGTCCCGATGATGCCCACGTAGGGAACAGACTTACCAGGTCCAGGTGAGGTCAACCTGAAGGCCATGCAGTGGAACCATGTCCCAAAGATGCCGAGGTAGGGAACAGAGTAACCAGGTCCGAATGAGGCCCAGATGGAGCATATTCACTAGGTCCAGGTGAGGCCCAGTTGAGGACCAGAGTGACCAGATCTGGTTGAGGCCTAGAGGCGTACCAGAATCACCTGGTCCAGGTGACATCCAGATGGGGACCAGAGTCACCAGGTCAGGGTGAGACCCAGAGAGGTTCCAGAGTCATCATGTCCAGGTGAGGCTCAGGTGTGGAACAGAGTCACCAGGTTCCAATGATGCTCAGGTTAGGGTCAGAGTCACCAGGTCTGGGTGACGCGCAGATAGGATCAGAGTCACCTGTTCCAGGTAAGGCCAAGAAAGAAAGGCAATCAGGTCCACGTGTGGAACGAAGTCACCAGGACTGGGTGAGGCCCAAATGGGGACCAGATTCACCAGGTCCAGGTGAGGCCCAGGTGGAGACCAGAGTCCCCGGGTCTGGGAGAGGACCAGGTAAGGACCAGATTCACCAGGTCTAAGAGGCCCACGTGGGGACCTGAGTCACCAGGTATGGGTGACACCCAGGTGGCCACCCCACTCAGCAGGTCCCGGTGAGGCCAACCTGCAGGTCAGAGTCACCAGATCCACGTGAGGCCCTAGTGGGGACCGGAGTCACCAGGTAAATATGAGTCTACAAGAACACCACAGCCACCAGGTCCAGGTGAGGTTCATGTGGGAACAAGAGAACCAGGGCCAGGTGAGACCCAGGTGGGGACCACAGTCACCAGGTCCAGATTGAGGCCTAGGTGGGGGTACCAGAGTAATCAGTACCAATTGAGGCCAAAGTGTGGAGCAAAGTTATCATCTCCAGGTGAGGCCCAGGTGGGGAACAGTGTAACCAAGTCCCATTGATGCCAGGTGGGAAAAGAGTCAGAAGGTCCAGACGAGGCATAAGTGAGGAGTAGAATCATCAGGTCCTGTTGGGGCCCAGTTGAGGACCACTGTCCACAGCTCCAGGTGAGTCCCAGAGGGGGACAAGAGTCACCCGGTTCTGGTGATATCCAGGTGGGGACCAGAGTTACCACGTCAGGGTGATGTGAGAGGGGGACGAGAATCACTAGGTCCAGGTGAAGCTGCGATATGGAACTGAGAAACCAGGTCCCATGATGTCCGTATGAAGACCTGAGTCACCAGGTCCAGGTGAGGTCCCTGTGGGAACCAGTCACCTCGTCCAGGTGAGGCCCAGGTGTGACCACAGTGACCAGGTCAAGGTGAGGCCCAGGTATATAAGAGAGTATCCAGGTCTCTATGATGCCCAGGTAAGCACCAGAGTCAACAGGTGCAGGAGAGGCCCAAATATGGATCAGAGTCATTGAGTTCCAGGTGAGACCAGATGGAGACCACAGGAACCAGGTCCAGGAGAGCCCCATATGGGAACCAGAGCCACCAGATCCAGGTTAGGTTCAGTTGGGACCACAGTCACAAGGTCCAGGTGAGGCACAGGTGGCAACAGGACTCACCAAGTCCAGGAGAGGCCCAGGTGGCGACCAGTCACCAGTTCCAGGTGCGGACAATTAAGGACTAGATTCACCAGGCCCAAATGAAGCCCAAGGGGTGACCAGAGTCACCAGGTAAGGGTGAGGCCCAGAGGGGGATTCAGAGTAACCAGTTTAGTTTGGGGCCCAGATTGGGACCAGAGGTCCCTGGTCAAAGTGAGTCCCAGGTGTGGAAGAGAGTATCCAGGTCCCAATGATGCCTGGGTGAGGACCAGAGTCACTAGGGCCATGCAGGCCCAGATGGGGAACAGAATCATTAGGTCCTGGTGAGGAATAGAATAAGACCACAGTCAGCAGTATCAGGTGAGCCCCTTGTGGGAACCAGAGCCACTCTATCCAGCCAAGTCCCAGGTCCATGTGAGGCCCACGTGAGGACCAGATTCATCAGGTCGAATTGAGGTATAGCTGGGGACAAGAGTCACCAAGTCTGGGTGCGGCCTAGGTGGGGCAAGATTCAGCAGTTCTGAGTTAGGTCAAAGTGGGGACGAGAGACATCAGGTCCAGGGGAGGCCAAACTGAGGACCAGAGTCAACAGATCCAGGTGAGGTCCATGTTGGAAAGAGAGTCACCAGGTGCAGGAGAGGTCCAGGTGGGGACCAGAGTCACCAGATCCAGGTGAAGTCCAATTGGGGACCAGAGTCACCAGATCAACGTGAAGCCGAGATGGGGACCAGACTCACTAGGTCCAGATGAGTCCAGGTGAGGACCAGAGTAACCAGGTACACGTGAGCTCCGGTTTTGATCAGAGGCAACAGGTCCATGTGAGGCCGGCTTGGGGCCAATGGTCAACAGGTCTACCTGAGGCCCAGGTATGGAACACAGTAAGCAGGTCCAGGTGAGTCGCCGGTGGTGACAAGGGTCACGTCGTCCAGGTGAGGCCCAGGTGGGGACCAGGATCACCAGGTACAGGGGAGGGCCTTGAAAGAACCAGAGTCAACAGTTCGAGGTCAGGCGCAGGTTGCAAACAGGATCAGCAGGTCCAAGTCAGGGCAAAGTGGGGATCACAGTCACTAGGGCACGGTGAGACCCAGAGGGGGACCAGAGTAACCTAGTCGAGGTGAGGTCCAGTTGTGGAACACAGTCACCGAGTCCCAATTTTGCCCAGTTGAGGACCATGGTCAACAGGGTCAGGTGAGGCCCAGATGGGGACCGGAGTCAAAATATCCAGGTGAAGCCCAGGTGGGGACCACAGTCAACAGATCCAGGGTAGTCTCAGGTGCAGACCAGAATCACCAGGTCCCGGTGAGGCCCAGGTATATAATAGAGTACCCTGGTCCCAATGATGCCTGTTAACCAGAGTTAACAGGTCCAGGATAGGCCCAGAAATGGATCCGAGTCATTGTGTTACAGGTGAGGCCAGATGGAGAACACAGGAACATGGACCAGGAGAGCCCCATATGTGAACCTGAGCCACCAGATCAAGGTGAGGTCTAGGTGGGACCACAGTCACAAGGTCCAGGTGATGCGAAGGTGGCAACAGGATTCACCAAGTCCAGGTGAGGCCCAGGGGGCGACCAGTCGCCAGCTCCAGGTGAGTACCAGCCAAGGACCAGATTCACCAGGCCCAAGTGAAGCCCAAGGGGTGACCAGAGTCACCAGGTAAGGGTGAGGCCCAGAGGGGGAACCAGAGTAACCAGTTTAGTTTGAGGCCCAGAATGGGACCAGAGGTCCCTGGTCAGAGTGAGGACCAGGTGTGGAATAGAGTATCCAGGTCCCAATGATGCCTGGGTGAGGACAAGAGTCACGAGGGCCATGCAGACCCAGATGGGGAACAGATTCACTAGGTCCTGGTGAGGAATAGAATAAGACCACAGTCAGCAGTATCATTTGAGCCCCTTGCGGGAACCAGAGCAACTCTATCCAGCTGAGTCCCAGGTCCATGTGAGGCCCACGTGAGGACCAGATTCATCAGGTCGAAGTGAGGCATAGCTGGGGACAAGAGTCACCAGGTCTAGGTGCGGCCTAGGTGGGGCAAGATTCATCAGTTCTGAGTTAGGTCAAAGTGGGGACGAGAGACACTAGATCCAGTTGAGGCCAGACTGAGGACCAGAATGACCGGATCCAGATGAGGTCCATTTTGGAAAGACAGTCACCAGGTCCAGGAGAGGTCCAGGTGGGGACCAGATTCACCAGATCCAGGTGAAGTCCAGGTTGGGACCAGGGTCACCAGATCCAGGTGAAGCCCAGGTGGGGACCAGAGTCACTAGGTCCAGATGAGGCCCAGGTGAGGACCAGAGTTACCAGGTACACGTTTGGCCACGGTGGGGATCGGAGGCAACAGGTCCATGTGAGGCCGGCTTGGGGACCATGGTGAACAGGACTACTTGAGGCCCAGGTGTGGAACACATTAAGCAGTTCCAGGTGAGTCCCCGGTAGTGACAAGAGTCACCACGTCCAGGTGAGGCCCAGGTGGGGACCAGGATCACCAGGTACAGGGGAGGCCCTTGAAAGAACCAGAGTCAGCATTTGGAGGTCAGGAGCAGGTGGCATACAGTGTCCGCAGGTCCAAGTCAGGCCAAAGTGGGGTTCACAGTCACTAGGGCACGGTGAGACCCAGTGGGGGACCAGAGTCACCTAGTCCAGGTGAAGTCCATTTGTGGAACACAGTCAACGGGTCCAAATTTTGCCCAGTTGTGTACCATGGTCAACAGGGCCAGGTGAGGCCCAGATGGGGATCAGAGTCCCCAAATCCAGGTGAAGCCCAGGTGGGGACCACAGTCAGCAGATCCAGGGTAGTCTCAGGTGCAGACCAGAATCACCAGGTCCAGGTGAGGTGCAGGTGGCAACAACATTCACCAGGTCCCGGTGAGGCCCTGGTGGGGACCAGAGTCACGAGGTACATGAGAAGCTAGAAACACTGCAGCCATCAGGTTCACATGATGTCCATGAGGGAAGGAGAAACACCAGTTACAGGTGAGGACCAGGCGGGGATCCGACTCACCATTTCCAGGTGAGACCCAGGTGGGAACCAGTGTCACCATGTCTTGGTGTGGCCCAGGTGAAGACCAGAGTTAAGAGTTCCGGCAGTGTCACTGTTAGTGAACACTGTAACCATATCCTGATGCTACCCAGGTGGGTACCAGACACACCAGGTCCTGGTGAGGCCCAGGTGGGACCAGAGACATGAGGTCCAGGTGAGTTCCCGATGGGAACCACAGTCACCAGGTCAGGTGAGGCCATGCTTAGGATCAGAGTCACCAGTTACAGGTGAGGCCCAGGTGGAGCCAGAGTCACCTGGTACAGAAGAGGAAAAGTCAGGACCTGAGTTACCAGGATCAGGTCAGTCCCAGTGGGGAATAGAGTAACCATGTCCCGATGATGCCGAGGTAGAACCAGAGTCACCAGGTCCAGAGGAGGCGCAGGTGGGGAGCAGGTTCACTAGGTCCCGGTGAGGCCCAGTTGAGGACCAGAGTCACCAGGTCTAGTTGAGGCCTAGAGTGGTACCAGATTCACCTGGTCTAGGTGACATCCAGATGGGGACCAGACTCACTATGTCAGGGTGAGGCCCAGAGGGGTTCCAGCGTCATCATGTCCAGGTGAGGCTGAGGTTTGGACAAAAGTATCCAGGTCATAATGGTCCACAGGTGAGGACCAGAGTCACCAGATCTGGGTGAGGCCCAGTTGGGATCAGAGTCACCAGTTCCAGGTGAGGCCAAGCAGTTGTCCACAGCAATCAGGTCCAGGTGGGGAACAAAGTCACCAGGACTGGGTGTGGCCCAGATGGGGACCAGATTCACAAGGTCCAGGTTATTCCCAGGTTTTGACCAGAGTTACCAGTTCCGGGTGAGGACAAGTTAAGGACGAGATTCACCAGGTCCAAGTGAGACCCACGTGGGTACCTGTGTCACAATGTACGTGTGAGGCCCAGATTACCACCCCACTCACCAGGTCCAGGTGAGGCCAACCTGGAGGCCATGAAGAGGAACCATGTCCCGATGATGCCCAAGTAGGGAACAGAGTTACCAGGTCCAGGTGAGGACAACCTGCAGGCCATGCAGTGGAACCATGTCCCGATGATGCCCAGCTAGGGACCAGAGACACCAGGTCCCAATGAGGCCCAGATGGACCAAATTCCCTAGGTCCAGGTGAGGCCCTGTTGAGGACAGAGTCACCAGATTTGGTTGATGCCTAGAGGGGAACCAGAATCTCCTGGTCCAGGTGACATCCAGATGGGGACCAGAGTCACCAGATCAGGGAGAGGCCCAGAGGGGGTCAAGAGTCATCATGTCCAGGTGAGGCTCAGGAGAGGAACAGAGTCACCAGGTACCATGATGCCCAGGTGAGGACCAGAGTCACCAGATCTGGGTGAGGCCTAGTTAGGATCAGAGTCGCAAGTTCCAGGTGAGGCCCAAAAGGAGTCCACAGCAATCAGGTCCAGGTGGGGAACAAAGTCACCAGGACTGAGAGAGGCCCAGATGGGGACCAGATTCACCAGGTCCAGTTGAGGCCCAGGTGATAACCAGAGTCCCAGGTCTGGGAGAGGAGCATGTAAGGACCAGATTCACCAGGTCCAAGAGGCCCACGTCAGGACCTGAGTCACCAGGTATGGGTGACGCCCAGGTGGCAACCCCACTCACCAGGTCCAGGTGAGGCCAACCTGCAGGCCAGAGTCACCAGATGCAGGTGAGGCCCTAGTGGGGACCGGAGTCACCAGGTAAATGTGAGTCTACAAGAACACCACAGTCACCAGGTCCAGGTGTGGTTCATGTGGGAACGAGAGTCACCAGGTCCAGGTGAGACCCAGGTGGGGACCACAGTCACCAGATCCAGATTGAGGCCTAGGTGGGGGGACCAGGGTCATCAGGACCAGGTGAGGCCAAAGTGTGGAGCAAAGTTATCATGTCCAGGTGAGGCCCAGGTGGGGAACAGAGTAACCATGTCCCATTGATGCCAGGTGGGAAAAGAGTCACAAGTTCCAGACGAGGCCTATGTGAAGAGTAGATTCATCAGGTCCTGTTGATGCCCAGTTGAGGACCAGTATCCACAGCTCCGGTGAGTCTCAGAGGGGTACCAGAGTCACCCGGTTCTGGTGATATCCACGTGGGGACCAGAGTCATCACGTCAGGGTGAGATCCAGAGGGGGACGAGAATAACTAGCTCCAGGTGAGGCCCGATGTGGAACTGAGAAACCAGGTCCCATGATGCCCATATGAGGACCTGAGTCACCAGGTCCAGGTGAGGTCCCTGTGGGAACCAGTCACCTCGTCCAGGTGAGGCCGAGGTGGGACCACAGTCACCAGGTCCAGGTGAGGCCCAGGTATATAAGAGAGTATCGAGGTCCCAATGATGCCCAGGTAAGGACCAGAGTCAACAGGTCCAGGAGAGGCCCAAATACGGATCAGAGTCATTGTGTTCCAGGTGAGGCCAGATGGAAACCACAGGAACCAGGTCCATGAGAGCCCCATATGGGAACCAGAGACACCAGATACAGGTGAGGTCCAGGTGGGAATACAGTCACATGGTCCAGGTGAGGCGCAGGTGGCAACAGGATTCAGCAAGTCCAGGTGAGGCCCAGGTGGCGACCAGTCACAACATCCAGCTGCGGACCAGCTAAGGACCAGATTACCAGGCCCAAGTGAAGCCCAAGCAGTAACCCGAGTCACCAGGTAAGGGTGAGACCCAGAGGGGGAACCAGAGTAACCAGTTTAGTTTGAGGCCCAGAATGGCACCAGAGGTCCCTGGTCAAGGTGAGGCCCAGGTGTGGAATAGAGTATCCAGGGTGAGGATCATTGAGTCCATCACCCAATGATGCCTGGGTGAGGACCAGAGTCACTAGGGCCATGTAGGCCCAGATGGGGAACAGAATCACTAGGTTCTGTTGAGGCATAAAATAAGACCACAGTCAGCAGTAGCATTTGAGCCACTTACCGGAACCAGACTCTATCCAGCTGAGTCCCAGGTCCATGTGAGACTCAATTCAGGACCAGATTCATCAGGTCGAATTGAGGCATAGCTGGGGACAAGAGTCACCAGGTCTGGGTGCGGCCGAGGTGGGGCAAGATTCAGCAGTTCTGAGTTAGGTCAAAGTGGGGACGAGAGACACCAAGTCCAGGTGAGGCCAAACTGAGGACCAGAGTCACCAGATCCACATGAGGTCCATGTTGGAAAGGAGTCACCAGGTCCAGGAGAGGTCCTGGGGTGGACCAGAGTCACCAGATCCAGTTGAAATCCAGGTGGGGACCAGAGTCACTAGGTCCAGATGAGGCCCAGGTGAGGACCAGAGTTACCAGGTTCACGTGAGGCCCTGGTGGGGATCAGAGGCAACATGTCCATGTGAGGCTGGCTTGGGGACCATGGTCAACAGGTCTACTTGAGGCCCAGGTGTGGAACACAGTAATCAGGTCCAGGTGAGTCCCCGGTGGTGACAAGAGTCACCACGTCCAGGTGAGGCCCAGGTGGGGACCAGAATTACCAGGTCCAGGGAAGGCCCTTGAAAGAACCAGAGTCAACAGTTCGAGGTCAGGCGCAGGTGGCAACCAGGGTCAGCAGGTCCAAGTCAGGCCAAAGTGAGGTTCACAGGCACTAGGACACGGTGACACCCAGAGGGGGACCAGAGTCACTTGGTCCAGGTGAGGCCACTTGTGGAACACAGTCTCCGGGTCCCAATTTTGCCCAGTTGAGGACAACCCCACTCACCAGGTCCAGGTGAGGCCAACCTGCAGGCCATGCCGTGATACCATATCCCTATGATGCCCAGGTAGGGACTAGAGTCACCAGGTCCAAATGAGGCCCAGATGGGGTATATTCACTAGGTCCAGGTGAGGCCCAGTTGAGGACCAGAGTCACCAGATCACCTTGAGCCCTAGAGGGGTACAGGCATCACCTGGTCCAGGTGACATCCAGATGGGGACCAGAGTCACCAGGTCAGAGTGAGTCCCAGAGAGGTTCCAGAGTCATCATGTCCCGGTGAGGCTCAGATGTGGAACAGAGTTACCAGGTATCAATGATGCCCAGGTGAGGACCAGAGTCACCAGATCTGGGAGACGCACAATAGGATCAGAGTCACCAGTTCCAGGTGAGGCCAAGAAAGCGTCCACAGCAATCAGGTCCAGGTGGGGAACAAAGTCAGCAGGACTGGATGAGGCCCAGATGGGGACCAGATTCACCAGGTCCAGGTGAGGCCCAGGTGGTGACCAGAGTCCCCGGGTCTGGGAGAGGACCAGGTAAGGACCAGATTCACCAGGTCCAAGAGGCCCACGTGGGGACCTGAGTCACCAGGTATGGATGAGGCCCAGGTGGCAACCCCACTCACCAGGTCCAGGTGAGGCCAACCTGCAGGCCAGAGTCACCAGATCCAGGTGAGGCCTTAGTGGGGACCGGAGTCACCAGGTAAAATTGAGTCTACAAGAACTCCACAGTCATCAGGTCCAGGTGTGATTCATTTGGGAACGAGAGTGACCAGGTCCAGGTGAGACCCAGGTGGGGACCACAGGCCCCAGGTCCAGATTGAGGCCTAGGTGGTGGGTCCAGAGTCATCAGGACCAGTTGAGGCCAAAGTGTGGAGCAAAGTTATCATGTCCAGGTGAGGCCCAAGTGGGGAACAGAGTAACCATGTCCCATTGATGCTAGGTGGGAAAAGAGTCACAGGTCCAGTCGAGGCCTAAGTGAGGAGTAGATTCACCAGGTCCTCCTGAGGCCCAGTTGAGGACTAGTGTCCCCAGCTGCGGGTGAGTCCCAGAGTGGGACCAGAGTCACCCGGTTCTGGTGATATCCAGGTGGGAACCAGAGTCACCACGTCAGGGTGAGGCCCAGAGGGAGACGAGAATCACTAGGTCCAGGAGAGGCCCCGATGTGGAACTGAAACCAGGTCCCATGATGCCCATATGCGGACCTGAGTCACCAGGTCCAGGTGAGGTCCCTGTGGGAATCAGTCACTTCGTCCAGGTGAGGCCCAGGTGGGACCACAGTCACCAGGTCCACGTGAGGCCCAGGTATATAAGAGAGTATCCAGGTCCCAACGATGCCCAGGTAAGGACCAGAGTCAACAGGTCCAGGAGAGGTTCAAATATGGATCAGAGTCATTGGGTTCCAGGTGAGGTCTGATGGAGACCACAGGAACCAGGTCCAGGAGAGCCGCATATGGGAAACAGAGCCACCAGATCCAGGTGAGGTCCAGGTGGGACCACAGTCACAAGGTCCTGGTGAGGCGCAGGTGGCAACAGGATTCAACATGTCCAGGTGAGGCCCAGGTGGTGAGCTGTCACCAGATCCAAGTGAGGACAATCTAAGGACCAGATTCACCAGGCCCAAATGAAGCCCATGGGGTGACCAGAATCACCAGGTAAGGGTGAGGCCCCGAGGGGGAACCAGAGTAACCAGTTTAGTTTGTGGCCCAGAATGGGACCAGAGGTCCTTGGTCAGAGTGAGGCACAGGTGTGGAATAGAGTATCCAGGTCCCAATGATGCCTGGGTGAGGACCAGAGTCACGAGGGCCATGCAGGCCCAGATGGGGAAGAGAATCACTAGGTCCTGTTGAGGCATAGAATAAGACCACAGTCAGCAGTATCATTTGAGCCCCTTACCGAAACCAGGGCCACTCTATGCAGCTGAGTCCCAGGTCCATGTGAGGATCACTTGAGGACCAGATTCATCAGGTCGAATTGAGGCATAGCTGAGGACAAGAGTCACCAGGTCTGGGTGCAGACTAGGTGGGGCAAGATTCTGCAGTTCTGAGTTAGGTCAAAGTGGGGACGAGAGACGCCAGGTCCAGGTGAGGCAAAACTGAGGACCAGAGTCAGCAGATCCAGGTGAGGTCCATGTTGGAAAGAGAGTCACCAGGTCCAGGAGAGGCCCAGGTGGGGACCAGAGTCACCAGATCCAGGTGAAGTCTAGGTGGGTACCAGAATCACCAGACCAATGTGAAGCCAAGGTGGGGACCAGAGTCACTAGGTCCAGATGAGACCCAGGTGAGGACCAGTGTTACCAGGTACACGTGAGGCCCTGGTGGGGATCAGAGGCAACAGGTCCATGTGAGGCCGGCGGGGACCATGGACAACAGGTCTATTGAGGCCCAGGTGTGGAACACAGAAACCAGTTCCACGTGAGTGCCCTGTGGTGACAAGAGTCACCAGGTCCCGGTGAGGCCCATATGGGCAACAAGATCACCATGTCCAGGGGAGGCCCTTGAAAGTACGAGAGTCAACAGTTCGAGGTCAGGCGCAGGTGGCAACCAGGGTGAGAAGGTCCAAGTCAGGCCAAAGTGGGGTTCACAGTCACTAGGGCATGGTGAGATCCAGAGGGGGACCAGATTCACAAGGTCCAAGTGAGGCCCACGTGGGAACCTGAGTCACCAGGTATGGGTGAGGCCCAGGTGGCAACCCCACTCAACAGGTCCAGGTGAGGCCACCTGCAGGCCATGCAGAGGAACCATGTCCCGATGATGCCAGGTAAGGACAGGCCTTACCATATCCAGGTGAGGCCAACCAGCAGGCCATGCTGTGGAATCTAGTCCCGATGATGCCCAGGTAGGGACCAGAGTCACCAGGTGCAAATGAGGCCCAGATGGAGCATATTCACTAGGTCCAGGTGAGGCCCGGTTGAAGACGAGAGTCACCAGATCTAGTTGAGGCCTATCGGGGTACAGAATCACCTTGTCCAGGTGACATCCAGATGGGGACCAGCCTCACCAGGTCAAGCTAAGGCCCAGAGAGGTTCCAGAGTCATCATGTCCAGGTGAGGCTCAGGTGTGGAACAGAGTCACCAGGTACCAATGATGCCCAGGTAAGAGTCAGAGTCACCAGGTCTGGGTGACGCGCAGATAGGATCAGAGTCACCTGTTCCAGGTGAGGACAAGAAAGAGTTCACAGCAATCAGGTCCACGTGTGGAACGAAGTCACCAGGACTGGGTGAGGCCCAGATGGGGACCAGATTCACCAGGTCCATGTGAGGCCAAGGTGGTGACCAGAGTCCCTGGGTCTGGGAGAGGACCAGGTAAGGACCAGATTCATCAGGTCCAAGATACCCCCGTGGGGACCTGAGTCACCAGGTATGCGTGACCCAGGTGGCAACTGCACTCACCAGGTCCAGGTGAGGCCAACCTGCAGGCCAGTCACCAGATCCAGGTGAGGCCCTAGTGGGGACCGGAGTTACCAGGTAAATGTGAGTCTACAAGAACACCACATTCACCAGGTCCAGGTGTGGTTCATGTGTGAACAAGTGTCACCATGTCCAGGTGAGACCCAGGTGGGGATCACAGTCACCAGGTCCAGATTGAGGCCTATGTGTCGGGACCAGAGTCATCAGGACCAGTTGAGGCCAAAGAGTGGAGCAAAGTTATCATGTCCAGGTGAGGCCCAGGTGGGGAATAGTGAAACCATGCCCCATTGATGCCAGGTGGGAAAAGAGTCACAGGTCCAGACGAGGCCTGAGTGAGGAGTAGATTCACCAGGTCTTGTTGAGGCCCAGTTGAGGACCAGTGTCCCCAGCTCCGGGTGAGTCCCAGAGGGGGACCAGAGTCACGCGGTTTTGGTGATATCCAGGTGGGGACCAGGGTCACCACGTCAGGGTGAGGCCCAGAGGTGGACGAGAATCACTAGGTCCAGGTGAGGCCCCTATGTGGAACTGAGAAACCAGGTCCCATGATGCCCATATGAGTACCTGAGTCACCAGGTCCAGGTGAGGTCCCTGTGGGAACCAGTCACCTCGTCCAGGTGAGGCCCAGGAGGGACCACAGTCACCGGTCCAGGTGAGGCCCAGGTATATAACAGAGTATCCAGCTCGCAATGATGCCGAAGTAAGGACCAGAGTCAACAGGTCCAGGAGAGGCCCAAATATTGTTCAGAGTCATTGTGTTCCAGGTGAGGCCAGTTGTAGCCCACAGGAACCAGGTCCAGGAGAGTCCCATATGGGAACCAGAGCCACCAGATCCAGGTGAGGTCCAGGTGGGACCACAGTCACAAGGTCCAGGTGAGGCGCAGGTGGCAACAGGATTCACCAAGTCCAGGTGAGGCCCAGGTGGCTACCAGTCACCAGATCCAGGTGCGGACCAGCTAAGGACCAGATTCACCAGGTCCTAGTGAAGCCCAAGGGGTGACCAGAGTCACCAGGTAAAAGTGAGGCCCAGAGGGGACCCGAGTAACCAGTTTAGTTTGAGGCCCAGAATGGGACCAGAAGTCCCTGTTCAAAGTGAGGCACAGCTGTGAAATAGAGTATCCAGGGTGAGGATCTTTGGGTCCATCACCCTATGATGCCTGGGTGAGGACCAGAGGCAATAGGGCCATGCAGGCCCAGTTGGGGAACAGAAGTACTACGTCCTGGTGTGGCATAGAATAAGACCACAGTCAGCAGTATCAGGTGAGCCCCTTGTGGGAACCAGAGCCACTCTATCCAGCTGAGTACCAGGTCCATGTGAGGCCCACGTGAGGACCAGATTCATCAGGTCGAATTAAGGCATAGCTGGGGACAAGAGTCACCAGGTCTGGGTGCGGCCTAGGTGGGGCAAAATTCAGCAGTTCTGAGTTAGGTCAAAGTGGGGACGAGAGACACCAGGTCCAGGTGAGACCAAACTGAGGACCAGAGTCACCAGATCCAGGAGGGGTCCATGTTGGAAAGAGAGTCACCAGATCCAGATGAGATTCATTTTTCAAAGAGAGTCACCAGGTCGAGGAGAGGTCCAGGTGGGGACCAGAGTCACCAGATCCAGGTGAAGTCCAGGTGGGGACCAGAGTCACCAGATCCAGGTGAAGCCCAGGTGGGGACCAGAGTCACTAGGTCCAGATGAGGCTCATTTAAGGACAAGAGATACCAGGTACACTTGAGGCCCTGGTGAGAATCAGAGGCAACAGGTCCATGTGAGGCCGGCTTGGGGACCATGGTTAACAGGTCTACTTGAGGCCCAGGTGTGGAACAATGTAACCATGTCCTGGTGAGTCCCCGGTGGTGACAAGAGTCACCACGTCCAGGGGAGGCCCAGTTGGGGACCAGGATCACCAGGTCCAGGGTAGGCCCTAGAAAGTACCAGAGTCAACAGTTCGAGGTCTGGCGCAGGTGGCAACCAGGGTCAGTAGGTCCAAGTCAGGCCAAAGTGGGGTTCACAGTCACTAGGGCACGGTGACACCCAGAGGGGGACCAGAGTCACCTGGTCCAGGTGAGGTGCACTTGTGGAACACAGTCACCGGGTCCCAATTTTGCCCAGTTGAGGACCATGGTCAACAGGGCCAGGTAAAGCCCAGATGGGAACCGGAGTCCCCAAATCCAGGTGAAGACCAGGTGGGGACCACAAACACCAGATGCAGGGTAGTCTCAGGTGCAGACCAGAATCACCAGGTCCAGGTGAGGTGCAGGTGGCAACCACACTCACCAGGTCCCGGTGAGGCCCTGGTGGGGACCAGAGTGACGAGGTACATGAGAAGCTAGAAACACTGCTGCCACCAGGTCCACATTATGTCCATATGGGAACGAGAATCACCAGTTACACGTGAGGACCAGGTGGGGAACAGAGTAACCATGTCCCATTGATGCCAGGTGGGAAAAGAGTCAGAAGGTCCAGAAGAGGCCTAAGTGAGGAGTAGATTCACCAGGTCCTGTTGAGGCCCAGTTGAGGACCAGAGTCCCCAGCTCTGGGTGAGTCCCAGAGGGGGATCAGAGTCACCCGGTTCTGGTGATATCCAGGTGGGGACCAGAGTCACCACGTCAGTGTTAGGCCCAGAGGGGGACGAGAATCACTAGGTCCAGGTGAGGCCCCGATGTGGAATTGAAACCAGGTCCCATGATTCCCATATGAGGACCTGAGTCACCAGGTCCAGGTGAGGTCCCTGTGGGAACCAGTCACTTCGTCCAGGTGAGGCCCAGGTGGGACCACAGTCAACAGGTCCAGTTGAGGCCAAGGTATATAAGTGAGTATCCAGGTCCCAATGATGCCCAGGTAAGGACCAGAGTCAACAGGTCCAGCAGAGGCCCAAATATGGATCAGAGTCATTTTGTTCCAGGTGAGGCCAGATGGAGACCACAGGACCCAGGTCCAGGAGAGCCCCATGTGGGAACCAGAGCCACGAGATCCAGGTGAGGTCCAGGTGTGACCAGAGTCACAAGGTCCAGGTGAGGCGCAGGTGGCAACAGGATTCACCAAGTCCAGGTGAGGCCCAGGTGGCGACCAGTCACCAGATCCAAGTGAGGACAAGCTAAGGACCAGATTCACCTGGCCAAATGAAGCCCAAGGGGTGACCAGAGTCACCAGGTAAGGGTGATTCCCAGAGGGAGAACCACAGTAACCAGTTTAGTTTCAGGCCCAGAATGTGACCAGAGGTCCCTAGTCAGAGTGAGGCCCAGGTGTGGAATAGTGTATCCAGGTCCCAATGATGCCTGTGAGGACCAGAGTCACTAGGGCCATGCAGGCACAGATGGGGAACAGAATCACTAGGTCCTGGTGAGGCATAGAATAAGACCACAGTCAGCAGTATCATTTGAGCCCCTTGCGGGAACCAGAGCCACTCTATCCAGCTGAGTCCCAGGTGATGTGAGGCTCACGTGAGGACCAGATTCATTAGGTCGAAATGAGGCATACCTGGGGACAAGAGTCACCAGGTCTGGTTACGGCCTAGGTGGGTCAAGATTCAGCAGTTCTGAGTTAGGTCGAAGTAGGGACGAAAGACGACAGGTCCAGGTGAGGCCAAACTGAGGACCAGAGTCACCAAATCCATGTGAGGTCCATGTTGGAAAGAGAGTCTCCAGGTCCAAGAGAGGTCTAGGTGGGGACCAGAGTCACCAAATCCAGGTGAAGTCCAGGTAGGGACCAGAGTCACCAGATAAAAGTGAGGTGGAGGTGGTGCCAGAGTCACCTGGTACAGACGAGGCCAAAGTCAGGACCAGAGTTACCAGGTTCAGGTTTGTCCCAGTGGGGAATAGAGTATCCATGTCCCAATGATGCCCAGGTAGAACCAGAGTCACCAGGTCCAGATGAGGCGCAGGTGTGTAGCATGTTCACTAGGTCCCGGTGAGGGCCAGTTGAGGTACAGAGTCACCAGGTCTAGTTGAGGCCTAGAGGGGTACCAGATTCACCTGGTCTAGGTGACATCCAGATGAGGACCAGAGTCACCATGTCAGGGTGAGGCCCAGAGTGGATCCAGTGTCATCATGTCCAAGTAGGGCTCAGGTGTGGAACAGAGTATCCAGGTCACAATGGACACAGGTGTGGACCAGAGTCAGCAGATCTGGGTGAGGCCCAGTTAGGATCAGAGTCACCATTTCCAGGTGAGCCGAAGAAGGAGTCCACAGCAATCAGGTCCAGGTGTGCAACAAATTCACCAGGACTGGGTGAGGCCCAGATGGGGACCAGATTCACCAGGTCCAGGTGATTCCCAGGTGGTGACCAGAGTTACCAGTTCCGGGTGAGGACCAGGCAAGGACTAGATTCACCAGGTCCAAGTGAGGCCGACGTGGGGACCTGTGTCACCAGGCATGGGTGAGGCCCAGGTGGCAAGCCCACTGACGAGGTCCAGGTGAAGCCAACCTGCAGGCCATTCAGAGGAACCATGTACCGATGATGACCAGGTAGGGACCAGACTTACCAGGTCCAAGTGTGGCCAACCTGCAGGCCATGCAGTGGAACCATGTCCCGATGATGCCCAGGTAGGGACCAGAGTCACCAGGTCCAAATGAGGCCCAGATAGTTCGTATTCACTAGGTCCAGGTGAGGCCCAGTTGAGGACCAGGGTCACCAGATTTGGCTGAGGCCTAGATGGGTACCAGAATCACCTGGTCCAGGTGACATCCAGATGGGGACCAGAGTCACCAGGCCAGGGTGAGGCCCAGAGAGTTCCAGGGTCATCATGTCCAGGTGAGGCTCAGGTGTGCAACAGAGTCAGCAGGTACCAATGATGCCCAGGTGAAGACCAGATTCACCAGGTCTGGGTGACGCGCAGATAGGATCAGAGTAACCAGTTCTAGGTGAGACGAAGAAGGAGTCCACAGCAATCAGGTCCGGGTGGGGAACAAAATCACCAGGACTGGGTGAGTCTCAGATGGAGACCAGATTCACCAGGTCCAGGGGAGGCCCAGGTAGTGACCAGAGTCCCCTGGTCTAGGAGAGGACCAGGAAAGGATCAGATTCACCAGTTCCAAGAGCCCCACGTGGGGACCTGAGTCAAAAGAATGGGTGAGGCCCAGGTGGCATCCCCACTCACCAGGTCCAGGTGAGGCCAACCTGCAGGCCATGCAGAGGAACCATGTCCAGATGATGCCAAGGTAGGGACCAGAGTTACCAGGTCCAGGTGAGTGCAACCTGCAGTCCATGCAGTGGAACCATGACCCGATGATGCTGAAGTAGTGACCAGAGTTACCAGGTCAAATGAGGCCCATATGGAGCATATTCACTAGGTCTCGGTGAGGCCCAGGTGAGGACCAGAGTCACCAGATCTGGTTGAGTCCTAGAGGAGTACCAGTATCACCTGGTCCAGGTGACATCCAGATGGGGACCAGAGTCACCAGTTCAGGGTGAGACCCAGAGATGTTCCAGAGTCATCATGTCCAGGTGAGGCTCAGGTGTGGAACAGAGTCACCAGGTACCAATAACTCCCAGGTGAGGACCAAAGTCAGCAGATCTGGTAGACGCGCATATAGGATCAGAGTCACCAATTCCAGGTGAGGCCAAGAAAGGGTCCACAGCAATCAGATCCAGGTGGGGAACAAAGTCACCAGGACTGGGTGAGGCACAGATGGGGACCAGATGCACCAGGTCCAGGTGAGGCCCAGGAGGGACCACAGTCATCATGTCCAGGTGAGGCTCAGGTGTGGAACAGAGTCAGCAGGTACCAACGATGCACAGGTGAGGACCAGAGTCACCGCGTCTGGGTGATGCGCAGATAGAATCAGAGTCACCATTTCCAGGGGAGGCCAAGAAAGAGTCCACAGCAATCAGGTCCAGGCGGGGAATAAATCACCAGGACTGGGTGAGACCCAGATGGGGACCAGATTCACCAGGTCCAGGTGAATCAAGGTGGTGACCAGAGTCCCCGGGTCCGGGAGAGGACCAGGTAAGGACCAGATTCACCAGGTCCAAGAGGCCCACGGGGGGACCTGAGTCACCAGGTATGGGTGAGGCCCAGGTGGCCACCCCACTCACCAGTTCCAGGTGAGGCCAACCTGCAGGCCAGAGTCTCCAGATCCAGGTGAGGCCCTAGTGGGGACCAGAGTCACCAGGTAAATGTGAGTCTACAAGAACACCACAGTCACCAGGTCCTGGTGTGGTTCATGTGGGAACGAGAGTCACCAGGTCCAGGTGAGACCCAGGTGGGGACCACAGTCACCAGGTCCAGATTGAGGCCTAGGTAGGGGGACCAGAGTCATCAGGACAAGTTGATGCCAAAGTGTGGAGCAAAGTTATCATGTCCAGGAGAGGCCCAGGTGGGGAACAGAGTAACCATGTCCCATTGATGCCAGGTGGGAAAAGAGTCACAGGTCCAGACGAGGCCTAAGTGAGGAGTAGATTCACCAGGTCCTGTTAAGGTCCAGTTGAGGAGCATTGTTCCCAGCTCCGGGTGAGTCCCAGAAGGGGACCAGAGTCACCCAGTTCTGGTGATATCCAGGTGGGGACCAGAGTCACCACGTCAGGGTGAGGCCCAGAGCGGGACGAGAATCTCCAAGTCCAGGTGAGGCCCCGATGTGGAACTGAGAAACCAGGTCCCATGATGCCCATATGAGGACCTGAGTCACCAGGTAGAGGAGAGGTTCCTATGGGAACCAGTCACCTCGTCCAGGTGAGGCCCCGGTGGGACCACAGTCAACAGGTCCAGGTGATGCCCAGGTATATAAGAGAGTATCCAGGTCCCAATGATGGCCAGGTAAGGACCAGAGACAACAGGTCCAGGAGAGGCCGAAATATGGATCACAGTCATTTTGTTCCAGGTGATTCCTGATGGAGACCACAGGAACCAGGTCCAGGAGAGCCCCATATGGGAACCAGAGCCACCAATCCTGGTGACGTCCAGGTAGGACAACAGTCACAAGGTCTTGGTGAGGCACAGGTGGCAACAGGATTCACCAAGTCCAGGTGAGACCCAGGTGGCGACCAGTCACCAGATCGAAGTGAGGACAAGCTAAGGACCAGAATCACCAGGCCCAAATGAAGCCCAAGGTGTGACCAGAGTCACCAGGTAAGGATGATTCCCAGAGGGAGAACCACAGTAACCATTTTAGTTTGAGGCCCAGAATGTGACCAGAGGTCCCTAGTCAGAGTGAGGCCCAGGTGTGGAATAGAGTATCAGGGTCCCAATGATGCCTGGGTGAGGCCCAGAGTCACTAGGGCCATGCAGGCCCAGATGGGGAACAGAATCACTAGGTCCTGATGAGGCATAGAATAAGACCACAGTCACCAGTATCAGGTGACCCCTTGTGGGAACCAGAGCCACTCTATCCAGCTGAGTCCCAGGTCCAGCTGAGTGTCAGGTCCATGTGAGGCACACGTGAGGACCAGATTCATCAGGTGGAATTGAGTCGTAGTTGGGGACAAGAGTCACTAGGTCTGGATGCGGCCTAGGTGGGGCAAGATTCAGCAGTTCTGAGTTAGGTTCAAGTGGGGACGAGAGACACCAGGTCCAGGTGAGGCCAAACTGAGGACCAGAGTCACCAGATCCAGGTGAGGTACATGTTGGAAAGAGAGTCACCAGGTCCAGGAGAGTTCCAGGTGGGGACCAGAGTCAACGGATCCAAGTAAGTCCAGGTGGGGACCTGAGTCACCAAATCCAGGTGAAGCCCAGGTGGAGACCAGAGTCTCTAGGACCAGATGAGACCCAGGTGAGGACAGGAGTTACCAGGTACACGTGAGGCCCCGGTGGGGATCAGAGGCAACAGGTCCATGTGAGGCCGGCTTGGGGACCATGGTCAACAGGTCTACTTGAGGCCCAGGTGTGGAACACAGTAAGCAGGTCCAGGTGAGTCCCCGGTGGTGACAAGAGTCACCACGTCCAGGTGAGTCCCAGGTGGGGACCAGGATCACCAGGTATGGGGGGGGCCCTTGAAAGAACCAGAGTCAACAGTTCGAGGTTAGACGCAGGTAGCAACCAGGGTCAGCAGGTCCAAGTCAGGCCAAAGTGGGGTTCACAGTCACTAGGCACGGTGAGACCCAGAGGGGGACCAGAGTCACCTGGTCCAGTTGAGGTCCAGTTTTGGAACACAGTCACCGGGGCCCAATTTTGCCCAGTTGAGGACCATGGTCAATTGGGCCAGGTGAGGCCCAGATGGGGACCGGAGTCCCCAAATCGAGGTGAAGCCCAGGTGGGGACCACAGTCACCAGATCCAGGGTATTCTCAGGTGCAGACCAGAATCACCATGTACAGGTGAGGTGCAGGTGGCAACCACACTCACCAGGTCCCGGTGAGGCCCTGGTGGGACCAGAGTCACGAGGTACATGAGTAGCTAGAAACATTGCAGCCACCAGGTCCACATGATGTCCATGTGGGAACGAAAATCACCAGTTACAGGTGAGGACCAGGTGGGGATCCGACTCACCATGTCCAGGTGAGACCCAGGCGGGAACAAGTGTCACCTTGTCCAGGTGTGGCCCAGGTGAAGACCAGAGTTAATAGGTCCGGCTGGGTAAATGTTAGTGAACAGTGTAACCATATCCTAATGCTACCCAGGTGGGTACCAGAGACACAAGGTCCTGGTGAGGCCCAGGTGGGACCAGAGACATGAGGTCCAGGGGAGTTCCCGATGGGAACCACGGTTTACAGGTCAGGTGAGGCCATGCTTAGGATCAGAGTCACCAGTTACAGGTGAGGATCAGTGGAGCCAGAGTCACCTGGTATAGAAGTGGCCAAAGTCAGGACCAGACTTACCAGGATCAGGTCAGTCCCAGTGGGGAATAGAGTAACCATGTCCCGATGATGCCCAGGTAGAACCAGAGTCACCAGGTCCAGATGAGGCTCAGGTGGGGAGATTATTCACTAGTTCCCGGTGAGTCCCACTGGAGGACCAGTGTCACCAGGTGTAGTTGAGGCCTAGAGGGCTACCAGATTCACCTGGTCTACGTGACATCAGATGGGGACAAGAGTCACCATGTCAGGGTGAGGCCCAGAGGGGATCCGGAGTCATCATGTCCAGGTGAGTCTCAGCTGTGGAACAGAGTATCCAGGTCATAAGAGTCCACAGGTGAGGACCAGAGTCACCAGATCTGTGTGAGTCCCAGTTAGGTTCAGAGTCACCAGTTCCAGGTGAGGCCAAGATGGAGTCCACAGCAATCAGGACCAGGTGGGGAAAAAATTCACCAAGACTCGGAGAGGACCAATGGGGACCAGATTCACCAGGTCCCGGTGATTCGCTGGTGGTGATCAGAGTTACTAGTTCCGGGTGAGGACCAGGTATGGACCAGATTCACCAGGTCCAAGTGAGGCCCACGTGGAGACCTGTGTCACCAGGTATGGGTGAGGCCCAGGTGGCAACCCCACTCACCAGGTCCAGGTGAGGCCAACCTGCAGGCCATGCTGTGGAACCATGTCCCGATGATGCCCAGGTAGGACCAGAGTCACCAGGTCCAAATGAGCCCCAGATGGAGCATATTCACTAGGTCTAGTGAGGCCCAGTTGGGGACCACTGTCACCATATCTGGTTGAGGTCTAGAAGGGTACCACAATTACCTGGTCCAGGTGACATCGAAATGGGGACCAGAGGCACCAGGTCAGGGTGAGGCCAAGAGTGGCTCCAGAGTCATCATGTCCAGGTTAGGCTCAGGCGTGGAACAGAGTCACCAAGTACCAATGATGCCCAGGTGAGGACCAGAGTCACCAGGTATGGGTGACACGCAGATAGGATCAGAGTCACCAGTTCCGGGTGAGGCTAAGAAAGAGTCCACAGCAATCAGGTCCAGATGGGGAACAAAGTCACCAGGACTGGGTGAGGCCCAGAAGGGGACCAGATTCACCAGGTCCAGGTGAGGCCCAGGTGGTGACCAGAGTCCCTGGGTCTGGGAGAGGACCAGGTAAGGACCAGATTCACCAGTTCCAAGAGGCCCAGGTGGGGACCTGAGTCACAAGCAATGGGTGAGGCCCATGTGGCAACCCCACTCAACAGGTCCAGGTGAGGCCAAGCGGCAGGCCAGATTCAACAGATACAGGTGAGGCCCTAGGGGGGACCAGAATCACCAGCTAAATGTGAGTCTACAAGAACACCACAGTCACCAGATCCAGGTGGGGTTCATGTGGGAACGAGAGTCACCAGGTCCAGGTGAGACCCAGGTGGGGACAACGGTCACCAGGTCCAGATTGAGGCCTGGGTGGGGGGACCAGAGTCATCATGACCAGTTGAAGCCAAAGTGTGGGGCAAAGTTATCATGTCGAGGTGAAGCCCAGGTGGGGAAGAGAGTAACCAAGTCCCATTGATGCCAGGTGGGAAAAGAGTCACAAGGTCCAGACGAGGCCTAAGTGAGGAGTAGATTCACCAGGTCCTGTTGATGTCCAGTTGAGTGCCAGTGTCCCCAGTTCCGGGTGAGTCCCAGAGGGGGATGAGAGTTACCCGGTTCTGGTGATATCCAGGTGAGGACCAGAGTCACCACGTCAGAGTGAGGCCCAGAGTGGGACGAGAATCACTAGGTCCAGGGGAGGCCGCGATGTGGAACTGAGAAACCATGTCCCATAATGCCCATATGAGGTCCTGAGTCACCAGGTCCAGGTGAGGTCCCTGTGGGAACCAGTCACCTCATCCAAGTGAGGCCCAGGTCGACCACATTCACCAGGTCCAGGTGAGGCCCAGGTATATAAGAGTGTAACCAGGTCCCAATGATGCCCAGGTAAGTACCAGAGTCAACAGGTCCAGGAGAGGCCCAAATATGGAACAGAGTCATTGTGTTCCAGGTGAGGCCAGATGGAGACCACAGGAACCAGGTCCAGGAGAGTCCCATATGGGAACCAGAGCCACCAGATTCAGGTGAGGTCCAGGTGGGTCCACAGACACAAGGTTCAGTTGACGCGCAGGTGGCAACAGGATTCACCAAGTCCAGGAGAGGCCCAGGTGGCGACCAGTCACCAGATCCAGGTTCGGACCATCTAAGGACCAGATTCACCAGACCCATGTGAAGCCCAAGGGTTGACCAGAGTCAGGAGGTAAGGGTGAGGCCCAAAGGGGGAACCAGAGTAACCAGTTTAGTTTGAGGCCCCGAATTGGACCAGAGATCCCTGGTCAAAGTGAGGCCCAGGTGTGGAATAGAGTATCCAGGTCCCAATGATGGCTGAGTGAGGACCAGAGTCACTAGGCCCATGCAGGCCCAGATGGGGAACAGAATCACTAGGTCCTGATGAGTCATAGAATAAGACCACAGTCAGCAGTATCAGGTGAGCCCCTTGTGGAAAGCAGAGCCACTCTATCCAGCTGAGTCCCAGGTCCATGGGAGGCGCACGTTAGTAACATATTCATCAGGTCGAAATGAGGCATAGCAGGGGACAAGAGTCACCAGGACTGGGTGAGGCCTAGGAGGGGCAAGATTCAGCAGTTCTGAGTTAGGTCAAAGTGGGGGAGAGACGCCAGGTCCAGGTGAGGCCAAACTGAGGACCAGAGTCACCATATCCAGTTGAGGTCCATGTTGGAAAGAGAGTCTCCAGGTCCAGGAGAGGTCCAGGTGGGGACTATAGTCACCAGATCCTGGTGAAGCCCAGGTGGGGATCAGAGTCACTAGGTCCAGATGAGGCCCAGGTGAGGACCAGAGTTATCAGGTACACGTGAGGCCCTGGTGGGGATCAGAGGCCACAGGTGGATGTGAGGCCGGCTTGGGGACCATGGTCAACAGATATACTTGAGGCCCAGGTGTGGAACACAGTAAGCAGGTCCAGGTGAGTCCCCAGTGGTGACAAGAGTGACCACGTCTAGGTGAGGCCCAGGTGGGGACCCGGATCATCAGGTCCCGGGGAGGCCCTTGAAAGAACCAGAGTCAACAGTTCGAGGACAGGCGCAGGTGGCAACCAGGGTCAGGAGGTCCAAGTGAGGCCAAAGTGGGGTTCACAGTCACTAGGGCACGGTGAGACCCAGAGGGGGACCAGAGTCACCTGGTCCAGGTGAGGCCCAGTTGAGGACCAGTTTCACCATATCTTGTTCGGCTTAGAAGGGTACCGGAATCACCTGATCGTGGTGATATCCAGATGGGGACCAGAGTCACCAGGTCAGGGTGAGGCCCAGAGTGGTTCCACAGTCATCGGGTCCAGGTGAGGCTCAGATGTGGAACAGAATCACCAGGTACCAATGATGCCCAGGTGAGGACCAGAGTCACCAGTTCTGGGTGACTAGCAGATAGGATCAGAGTCACCCGTTCCAGGTGACGCCAAGAAGGCGTCCACAGCAATCAGGTCCAGGTGGTGAAGAAAGTCACCAGGACTTGGTGAGGCCCAGATTTGGACCAGATTCACCAGGTCCAGGTTATTCCCGGGTGGTGACCAGAGTCCTCGGGTCTGGAAGAGGACCAACTAAGGACCAGATTCAACAGGTCCAAATGAGGCCCACGTGGGGACCTGAGTCACCAGCTATGTGTGAGGCCCAGGTGGCAAGCCCACTCCCCAGGTCCAGGTGAGTCCAACTTGCAGGCCAGAGTCACTAGATGCAGGTGAGGTCCAGGTGGGGACTAGAGTCACCATATCCAGGTGAGGTCCATGTTCAAAGAGAGTCACCAGGTCCAGGAGAGGTCCAGGTGGGGACCAGAGTCAACAGATCCAGGTGAAGTCCAGGTGGGGACCAGAGTCACCAGATCCAGGTGAAGCACTGGTGGGGACCAAAGTCAATAGGTCCAGATGAGGCCCAGGTGAGGACCAGAGTTACCAGGTACACGTGAGGCCCCGATGGGGATCAGAAGAAACAGGTCCATGTGAGGACGGCTTGGGGACCATGGTCAACAGGTCTACTTGAGGCCCAGGTGTGGAACACAGTAACCAGGTCCAGGAAGTCCCCGGGGGTGACAAGAGTCACCACGTCTAGGTGAGGCCCACGTGGGGACCAGGGTCACCAGGTACACGGGAGGCCGTTGAAAGAACCAGAGTCAACACTTCGAGGTCAGGCGTAGGTGGCAACCAGGGTCAGCAGGTCCAAGTCAGGCAAAAGTGGGGTTCACAGTCACTAGCGCTCGGTGAGACCCAGAGGGGGCCCAGAGTCAACTGGTCCAGGTGAGGTTCAGTTGTGGAACACAGTCACCGGGTCCCAATTTTGCCCAGTTGAGGACCATGGTCAACAGGGCCAGGTGAGGCCCAGATGGGGACCGGAGTCCCCAAATCCAGGTGAAGACCAGGTGGGGAACACAGTCTCCAGATACGGGGTAGTCTCAGGTGCAGATCAGAATCACCAGGTCCAGGTGAGGTGCAGGTGGAAACCACACTCACCAGGTACCGGTGAGGCCCTGATGGGGACCAGAGACACGAGGTACATGAGAAGCTAGAAACACTGCAGCAACCAGGTCCACATTATGTCCATGTGGGAACGAGAATCACCAGTTACAGGTGATGACCAGGTGGGGATCCGACTCCCCATGTCCAGGTGAGACCCAGGTGGAAACAAGTGTCACCATGTCCAGGTGTGGACAAGTGAAGACCAGAGTTATATTTCCCGCTGGGTCACTGTTAGTTAACAGAGTGCCATATCCTGATGATAACCAGGTGGGTACCAGAGACACCAGGTCCTGGTGAGGGCCAAGTGGGACTAGAGTCACCCGATCTGGCTGAGGCCTAGAGAGGATCCACAGTCATCATGTCCAGGTGTGGCTCAGGGTTGGAAGAGAGACACCAGGTACCTATGATGCCCAGGTGAGGACAAGAGTCACCAGATATGGGTGATGCTCAGATAGGATCATAGTCACGAGATCTAGGTGAGGCGAAGAAAGTGTCCACAGCAAGCAGGTCCAGGACTTTGTTGTCCAGCAACAAATTCCCCAGGACTGGGTGAGGCCCAGATGGGGACCAGATTCACCAGGTCCAGGTGAAGCCCAGGTGGTGACCAGAGTTCCCGGGTCTGGGAGAGGACGAGGTTAGGACCAGATTCACCAGGTCCAAGTGAGTTCCATGTGGGGACCTGAGTCACCAGGTATGGGTGAGGCCCAGGTGGCCACCCCACTCACAAGGTCCAGGTGAGGCCAAAATGCAGGCCATGGAGAGGAACCATGTCACGATGATGCCCAGGTAGGGATCAGAGTTACCAAATCCAGGTGAGGCCAACCTGTAGGCCATGCAGTTGAACCATGTCCGGATGATGCCCATGTAGGGACCAGAGTCACCAGATCCAAATGAGGCCCAGATGGAGCATAATCACTTGGTCCAGGTGAGGTCCAGTTGAGGGCCAGATTCACCAGATCTGGTGGATGCCTAGAGGGGTATCAGAATCACATGGTCTAGGTGACATCCAGATGTGGACCAGAGTCACAAGGTAAGGGTGAGGCCCAGAGAGGTTCCAGAGTCATCATGTCCAGGTGAGGCTCAGGTGTCGAACAGAGTCACCAGGTACCAATGATGCCCAGGTGAGGACCAGAGTCACCAGATCTTGGTGACGCGAGTAGGATCAGAGTCACCAGTTTCAGGTGAGGGCAAGAAAGTGTCCACAGCAATCAGGTCCAGGTGAGGAACAAAAAAACCAGGACTGGGTGAGGCCCAGATGGGGACAAGATTCAACAGGTCCAGATGCCTCCCAGATGTTGACCAGAGTCCCCGGGTCTGGGAGAGGACCAGGTAAGGACCAGATTCACCAGGTCCAAGAGGCCCACATGGGGACCTGAGTCGCCAGGTTTGGGTGAGGCCCAGGTGGCAACCCTACTCACCAGGTCCAGGTGAGGCCAACCTGCAGGCCAGAGTCACCACATCCAGGTGAGGCTCTAGTGGGGACCGGAGTCACCAAGTAAATGTGAGTCTACAAGAACACCACAGTCACCAGGTCCAGGTGTGGTTCATGTGGGAACGAGAGTCACAAGGTGCAGATGAGACCCAGGTGGGGATCACAGTCACCAGGTCCAGATTGAGGCCTAGGTGGGTGGAACAGTGTCATCAGGAGCAGTTGAGGCCAAAGTGTGGAGCAAAGTTATCATGTCCAGTTGAGGCCCAGGTGGGGAACAGAGTAACCATGTCCCATTGATGCCAGGTTGGAAGAGTCACAAGGTCCAGATGAGGCCTAAGTGAGGAGTAGATTCACCAGGTCCTGTTGAGGCCCAGTTGAGGGCCAGTGTCCCCAGCTCTAGGGGATTCCCAGAGGGGTACCAGAGTCACCTGGTTCTGGTGATATCCAGGTGGGGACCAGAGTCAGCACGTCAGGGTGAGTCCCAGAGGGGGACGAGAATATCTAGGTCCATTTGAGGCCCCTATGTGGAACTGAGAAACCAGGTCCCATGATGCCCATATGAGGACCTGAGTCACTAGGTCCTGGTGAGGTCCCTGAAGGAACCAGTCACCTCGTCCAGGTGAGGCCCAGGTGGGACCACAGTCACCAGGTCCAGGTGAGGCCCACGTATATAAGAGAGTATCCAGTTCGCAATGATCCCCAGGTTAGGACCAGAGTCAACAGGTCCAGGAGAGGCCCAAATATGAATCAGAGTCATTGTGTTCCAGGTGAGTCCAGATGGAGACCACAGGAACCAGGTCCAGAAGAGCCCCATATGGTTACCAGAGCCACCAGATCCAGGTGAGTTCCAGGTGGGACAACAGTCAAAAGGTCCAGGTGACGCACAGGTGGCAACAAGATTCACCATGTCCAGGTGAGGCCCAGGGGGCGAACAGTCACCACATCCAGGTGCGGACCTGCTTAGGACCAGATTCACCAGGCCCAAGTGAAGCCCAAGGGTTGACCAGAGTCACCAGGTAAGGGTGAGGCCCAGTGGGGGAACCAGAGTAACCAGTTTAGTTTGAGGCCCACAATGGGACCAGAGGTCCCTGGTCAAAATGAGGCCAGGTGTGGAATAGAGTATCCAGGTCCCAATGATGCCTGGGTGAGGACCAGAGTCACTAGGGCCATGCAGGCCCAGATGCGGAACAGAATCACTAGGTCCTGGTGAGGCACAGAATAAGACCACAGTCAGCAGTATCAGGTGACCCCTTGTGGGAACCAGAGCCACTCTATCCAGCTGAGTCCTAGGTCCATGTGAGGCCCACGTGAGGAACAGATTCATCAGGTCGAAATGAGGCATAGCAGGGGACAAGAGTCACCAGGTCTGAGTGCGGCCTAGGTGGGGCAAGATTCAGCAGTTCTGAGTTAGGTCAAACTGGGGACGAGAGACACCAAGTCCAGGTGAGGCCAAACTGAGGACGAGAGTCACCAGATCCATGTGAGGTCCATGTTGGAAAGAGAGTCACCAGGTCCAGGAGAGGTCCAGGTGGGGACCAGAGTCACCAGATCCAGGTGAAGTCCAGGAGGGGACTAGAGTCACCAGATCCAGGTGAAGCCCAGGTGGGGACCAGAGTCACTAAGTCCAGATGAGGCCCAGGTGAGGACCAGAGTTACCAGGTACACGTGAGACCCCGGTGGGGATCAGAGGCAACAGGTCCATGTGAGGCCGGCTTGGGGACCATGGTCAAAAGGTCTACTTGAGGCCCAGGTGTGTAACACAGTAAGCATGTCCAGGTGAGTCCCCGGTGGTGAAAAGTGTCACCACGTCCAGGTGAGGCCCAGGTGGGGACCAGGATCACCAGGTACAGTTGAGGCCCTTGAAAGAACTAGAGTCTACTGGCAGAAAAACAGACACATAGATCAGTGAAACAGAATAGAGCATCCAGAAGTGGACCCTGAACTTTATGGGCAACTAATATTCGATAAAGGAGGAAAGACTATCCATTCGAAGAAAGACAGTCTCTTCAATAAATGGTGCTGGGAAAATTGGACATCCACATGCAGAAGAATGAAACTAGACCACTCTCTTTCACCATACACAAAGATAAACTCAAAATGGATGAAAGATCTAAATGTGAGACAAGATTCCATCAAAATCCTAGAGAAGGGATCCCTGGGTGGCGCAGCGGTTTGGCGCCTGCCTTTGGCCCAGGGCGCGATCCTGGAGACCCGGGATCGAATCCCACGTCAGGCTCCCGGTGCATGGAGCCTGCTTCTCCCTCTGCCTCTCTCTCTCTCTCTCTCTCTCTCTGTGTGACTATCATAAATAAAAAAAAAAAATCCTAGAGAAGAACACAGGCAACACCCTTTTTGAACTCGGCCATAGTAACTTCTTGCAAGATACAACCACGAAGGCAAAAGAAACAAAAGCAAAAATGAACTATTGGGACTTCATCAAGATAAGAAGCTTTTGCACAGCAAAGGATACAGTCAACAAAACTCAAAGACAACCTACAGAATGGGAGAAGATATTTGCAAATGACATATCAGATAAAGGACTAGTTTCCAAGATCTATAAAGAACTTATCAAAGTCAACACCAAAGAAACAAACAATCCAATCATGAAATGGGCAAAAGACATGAACAGAAATCTCACAGAGGAAGACATAGACATGGCCAACATGCACATGAGAAAATGCTCTGCATCACTTGCCATCAGGGAAATACAAATCAAAACCACAGTGAGATACCACCTCACACCAGTGAGAATGGGGAAAATTAACAAGACAGGAAACAACCAATGTTGGAGAGGATGCGGAGAAAAGGGAATCCTCATACACTGTTGGTGGGAATGTGAACTGGTGCAGCCAATCTGGAAAACTGTGTGGAGGTTCCTCAAACAGTTAAAAATATACCTGCCCTATGACCCAGCAATTGCACTGTTGGGGATTTTTCCCAAAGAGACAAATGCAATGAAACGCCGGGACACCTGCACCCCGATGTTTATAGCAGCAATGGCCACGATAGCCAAACTGTGGAAGGAGCCTCGGTGTCCAACGAAAGATGAATGGATAAAGAAGATGTGGTTTATGTATACAATGGAATATTACTCAGCTATCAGAAGTGACCAATACCCACTATTTGCTTCAACGTGGATGGAACTGGAGGGTATTATGCTGAGTGAAGTAAGCCAGTTGGAGAAAGACAAACATTATATGTTCTCATTCATTTGGGGAATATAAATAATAGTGAAAGGGAATATAAGGGAAGGGGGAAGAAATGTGTGGGAAATATCAGAAAGCGAGACAGAAGGTAAAGACTGCTAACTCTGAGAAACGAACTAGGGGTGGTAGAAGGGGAGGAGGGCGGGGGGTGGGAGTGAATGGGTGACGGGCACTGGGGGTTATTCTGTATGTTAGTAAATAGAACACCAATAATAAAAAATAAATTAAAAAAAAAAAGAAAAAAGAAAGAACCAGAGTCAACAGGTCGAAGTCAAGCACAGGTGGCAACCAGGGTCAGCAGGTCCAAGTCAGGCCAAAGTGGGGTTCACAGTCATTAGGGCACGGTGAGACCCAGAGGGGGACCAGAGTCACCTGGTCCAGGTGAGGTCCATTTGTGGAACACAGTCACCGGGCCCCAATTTTGCCGAGGTGAGGACCATGATCAACAGGGCCAGGTGAGGCCTAGATGGGGACCAGAGTCCCAAATCCTGGTGAAGAGCAGGTGGAGACCACAGTCACCAGATCCAGGGTAGTTTCAGGTGGAGACCAGAATCACCAGGTCCAGGTGTTGCGTAGGTGGCATCCACACCCACTAGGTACCGTTGAGGCCCTGGTGGGGACCAGAGTCACGAGGTACATGAGAAGCTAGAAACACTGCAGCCACCAGGTCCACCTGATGTCCATGTGGGAAGGAGAATCACCAGTTACAGGTGAGGACCAGGTGGGGATCCGAGTCAGCATGTCCAGGTGAGACCCAAGTGGGAACCGGGGTCACCATGTCCAGGTGTGGCCCAGGTGAAGACCGGAGTTAATAAGTCCGGCTGGGTCACTGTTAGTGAACAGTGTAACCATATCCTGATGCTACCCAGGTGGGTACCAGAGACAACAGGTACTGGTGAGGCCCAGGTGGGTCAGAGACATTAGGTCCAGGTGAGGTCCCAATGGGAACCACAGTCACCAGGTCAGGTGAGGCTATGCTTAGCATCAGATTCACGAGTTACAGGTGAGGCCCACGTGGAGCCAGAGTCACCTGGTACAGAAGCGGCCAAAGTCAGGAACAGAGTTACCAGGATCAGGACATTCCCAGTGGGGAATAGAGTAACCATGTCCCGATGATGCCCAGGTAGAACCAGAGCCACCAGGTCCAGATGAGGCGCATGTGGGGAGCATATTCACGAGGTCCCGGTGAGGCCCAGATGAGGACCAGAGTCACCAGGTCTAGTTGAGGCCTAGAGGGGTACCAGATTCACCTGGTCTAGGTGACATCCAGATGGGGACTACAGTCACCATGTCAGGCTGAGGCCCAGAGGGGATCCAGAGTCATGAGGTCCAGGTGAGGCTCAGGTGTGGAAGAGAATATCCAGGTCATAATGGTCCACAGGTGAGGACCAGAGTCAGTAGATCTGGGTGAGGCCCAGTTAGGATCAGAGTCATCAGTTCAATGAGGCCAAGAAGGAGTGCACAGCAATCAGGTCCAGGTGGGGAACATATTCACCAGGAATGAGTGAGGACCAATGGGGACCAGATTCACCAGGTCCAGGTGATTCCCAGGTGGTGACCAGAGTTACTAGTTGCAGGTGAGGACCAGGTAAGGACCAGATTCACCAGGTCCAAGTGAGGCCCACGTCGGGACCTGTGTCACCAGGTATGGGTGAGACCCAGGTGGCAACCCCACTCCCCAGGTCCAGGTGACGCCAAACTGCAGGCCATGCAGAGGAACCATGTCCCGATGATGCCCAGGTAGGGACCAGAGGTACCAGGTCCAGGTGAGTCCAACTGCAGGCCATGCAGTGGAACCATGTCCGGATGATGCCCAGGTAGTGTCCAGAGTCACCAGGTCCAAATGAGGCCCAGATGAGAATATTCACTAGGTCAAGGTGAGGTCCAGTTGAGGGCCAGAGTCACCAGATCCAGTGGAATCATAGAGGGGTATCAGAATCACATGGTCCAGGTGACATCCAGATGGGGACCAGAGTCACCAGGTCAGGGTGAGGCCCAGAGAGGTTCCAGAGTCATCATGTCCAGGTGAGGCTCAGGTGTGGAACAGAGTCACCAGGTACCAATGATGCCCAGGTGAGGACCAGAGTCACCAGGTCTTGGTGACGCGCAGATAGGATCAGAGTCACCAGTTCCAGGTGAGGCCAAGAAAGAGTCCACAGCAATCAGGTCCAGGTGGGGAACAAAGTCACCAGGACTGGGTGAGGCCCAGATGGGGACCAGATTCACCAGGTCCAGGTGAGGCCCAGGTGGTGACCAGAGTCCCCGGGTCTGGGAGAGGACCAGGTAAGGACCAGATTCACCTGGTCCAAGAGGTCCACGTGGGGACCTGAGTCACAAGCTATGTGTGAGGCCCAAGTGGCTTCCCCACACACCAGGTCCAGGTTAGGCCAACTGGCAGGCCAGAGTCACCAGATCCAGGTGAGGCCATAGTGGGGACCAGAGTCACCAGGTAAATGTGAGTCTACAAGAACACCACAGTCACCAGGTCCAGGTGTGGTTCATGTGGGAACGAGAGTCACCAGGTCCAGGTGAGACCTAGGTGGGGACCACAGTCACCAGGTCCAGATTGAGGCATAGGTGGGGGGACCAGGGTCATCAGGAGCAGTTGAGGCCAAAGAGTGGAGCAAAGTTATCATGTGGAGGTGAGGCCCAGGTGGGGAACAGAGTAACCATGTCCCATTGATGCCAGGTGGGAAAAGAGTCACAAGGTCCAGACGAGGCCTAAGTGAGGAGTAGATTCACCAGGTCCTATTGAGGCCCAGTTGAGGACCAGTGTCCTCAGCTCCGGGTGAGTCCCAGAGGGGGACCAGGGTCACCCGGTTCTGGTGATATCCAGATGGGGACCAGAGTCACCACGTCAGGATGAGGCCCAAGGGGGACGAGAATCAATAGGTCTAGGTGAGGCCACGATGTGGAACTGAGAAACCAGGTCCCATGATGCCCATATAAGGACCTGAGTCACCAGGTCCAGGTGAGGTCCCTCTGGGAACCACTCACCTCGTCCCGGTGAGGCCCAGGTGGGACCACAGTCACCAGGTCCAGGTGAGGCCCAGCTATATAAGAGAGTATCCAGGTCCCAATGATGCCCAGGTAAGGACCAGAGTCAACAGGTCCAGGAGAGGCCCAAATATGGATCAGAGTCATTGGGTTTCAGGTGAGGCCAGATGGAGACCACAGGAACCAGGTCCAGGAGAGCCCCATATGGGAACCAGAGCCACCAGATCCATGTAAGTCCAGGTGGTACCACAGTCACAAGGTCCAGGTGAGGCGCAGGTGGCAACAGGACTAACCGAGTCCAGGTGAGGCCAGGTGGAGACCAGTCACCAGATCCAGGTGAGGAGCAGCTAAGGACCAGAATCACCAGGCCCAAGTGAATCCAAAGGGGTGACCAGACTGACCAGGTTAGAGTGAGGCCCAGAGGGCGAACCACAGTAACCATTTACTTTGAGGCCCAGAATGGGACCAGAGGTCCCTGGTCAGAGTGAGTCCCAGATGTGGAATAGAGTATCCAGGTCCCAATGATGCCTGTTTGAGGACCAGAGTCACTAGGACCATGCAGGCCCAGATGGGATACAGTAACACTAGGTGTTGGTGAGGCATAGAATAAAACCACAGTCACCAGTATCAGGTGAGCCCCATGTGGGAACCAGACCCACTCTATCCAGCTGAGTAGCAGGTCCATGTGAGGCCCACGTGAGGACCAGATTCATCAGGTCGAATTGAGGCATAGCTGGGGACAAGAGTCACCAGGTATGGGTCCGGCCTAATTGGGGCAAGATTCAGCAGTTGTGAGTTAGGTCAAAGTGGGGACGAGAGACGCCAGGTCCAGGTGAGGCCAAACTGAGGACCAGAGTCACCAGATCCAGGTGAGGTCCATGTTTGAAAGAGAGTCACCAGGTCCAGCAGAGGTGCAGTTGGGGACCAGAGTCACCAAATCCAGGTGAAGCCAAGGTGGGGACCAGAGTCACTAGGTCCAGATGAGGCCCAGGTGAGTACCAGAGTTACAAGGTACACGTGACGCCCCGGTGGGGATCAGAGGCAACAGGTCCATGTGAGGCCGGCTTGGGGACCATGGTCAACAGGTCTACTTGAGGCCCAGGTGTGGAACACAGTAAGCAGGTCCAGGTGAGTCCCCGGTTGGGACAAGTGTCACCACGTCCAGTTGAGGAGCAGGTGGGGACAAGGATCACCAGGTACAGGGGAGGCACTTGAAAGAACCACAGTCAACAGTTCGAGGTCTGGCATAGGTGGCAACCAGTGTCAGCAGGTCCAAGTCAGGCGAAAGTGAGGTTCACAGTCACTAGGGCACGGTGACACCCAGGGGGGGACCAGAGTGACCTGGTCCAGGTGAGGTCCAGTTGTGGAACACAGTCACCGTGTCCCAATTTTGCCCAGTTGAGGACCATGGTCAAAAGGGCCAGGTGAGGCCCAGATGGGGACCGGAGTCCCCAAATCCAGGTGAAGCCCAGGTGGGGACCACAGTCACCAGATCCAGGGTTGTCTCAGGTGCAGACCAGAATCAAAAGGTCCAGGTGAGGTGCAGGTGGCAACCACACTCACCAGGTCCCGGGGAGGTCCTGGTGGGGACCAGAGTCACGAGGTACATGAGAAGCTAGAAACACTGCAGCCACCAGGTCCACATGATGTCTATGTGGGAAGGAGAATCACCAGTTACAGGTAAGGACCAGGTGGGGATCCGACTCACCATGTCCAGGTGAGACCCTGGTAGGAACCAGTGACACCATGTCCACTTGTGGCCCAGGTGAAGACCAGAGTTAATAGTTCCGGGTTGGTCACTGTTAGTGAAGAGTGTAACCATATCCTGATGCTACCCTGGTGGGTACCAGAGACACCAGGTCCTGGTGAGGGTCAGGAGGAACCAGAGACATGAGGTCCAGGTGAGGTTCCATTGGGAACCACAGTCACCAGGTCTGGTGAGGCCATGCTTAGGATCAGAGTCACCAGTTAGAGGTGAGGCCCGGGTGGAGCCAGAGTCACCTGGGACAGAAGAGGCCAAAGTCAGGACCAGAGTTACATGGATCAGGTCAGTCCCAGTGGGGAATAGAGTAACCATGTCCCGATGATGCCCAGGTAGAACCAGAGTCACCAGGGCCAGATAGGCGCAGGAGTGGAGCATATTCACTAGGTCCCGTTGAGGCCCAGTTAAGGACCGGAATGCCCAGGTCTAGTTGAGGCCTAGAGGGTTACCAGATTCACCTGGTCTAGGTGACATCCAGATGGGGACCAGAGTCACCATGTCAGGCTGAGGCCCAGAGGGGATCCAGAGTCATCATGTGCAGGTGAGGCTCAGGTGTGGAACAGAGTATCCAGGTCATAATGGTCCACAGGTGAAGACCAGAGTCACCAGATCTGGGCGAGGCCCACATAGCATCAGACTCACCAGTACCAGGTGAGGCCAAGAAGGAGTCCACAGCAATCAGGTCCCGGTGGGGAACAAAGTCACCAGGACTGGGTGAGGCCCAGATGGGGACCAGATTCACCAGGTCCAGGTGATTCCCAGGTGGTGACCAGAGTTACCAGTTCCGGGTGAGGACCAGGTAAGGACCAGATTCACCAGGTCCAAGTGAGGCCCACGTGGGGACCTGTGTCACCGGTATGGGTGAGGCCCAGATGGCCACCTCACTCACCAGGCCAGGGGAGGCCAACCTTCGGGCCATGCAGAGGAACCGTGTCCCGATAATGCCCAGGTAGGGACCCGAGTTACGAGTTGCAGGTGAGGCCCTAATGGGGACCGGAGTCACCAGGTAAATGTGAGTCTACAAGAACACCACAGTCACCAGGTCCTGGTGTGGTTCATGTGGGAACGAGAGTCACCAGGTCCAGGTGAGACCCAGGTGCGGACCACAGTCACCAGGTCAAGATTGAGGCCTAGGTGGGGGGACCAGAGTCATCAGGACCAGTTGAGACCAAAGTGCGGAGCAAAGTTATCATGTCCCGGTGAGTCCCAGGTGGGGAACAGAGTAACCATGTCCCATTGATGCCAGGTGGGTAAAGAGTCACAAGGTCCAGAGGAGGCCTAAGTGAGGAGTAGATTCACCATATCCTGTTGAGGCCCAGTTTAGGACCACTGTCCCCAGCTCCGGGTGAGTCCCAGAGGGGGACCAGAGTCACTGATTCTGGCGATATCCAGGTGGTGACCAGAGTCACCACGTCAGGGTGAGGCCCAGAGGGGGACGTGCATCACTAGCTCCAGGTGAGGCCCTGATGTGGAACTGAGAAACCAGTTCCCATGATGCCCATATAAGGACCTGAGTCACCAGGTCCAGGTGAGGTCCCTGTGGGAACCAGTCACCTCGTCAGGTGAGGATCAGGTGGGACCACTGTCACCAGGTCGAGGTGAGGCCCAGGTATATAAGAGAGTATCCAGGTCCCAATGATCCCCAGGTAAGCACCAGAGTCAACAGGTCCAGGAGAGGCCCAAATATGGATCAGAGTCATTGTGTTCCAGGTGATGCCAGATGGAGACCACAGGAACCAGTTACAGGAGAGCCCCATATGGGAACAAGAGATACCAGATCCAGGTGAGAACCAGGTGGGTCACAGTCACAGTGTCCAGGTGAGGCGCAGGTGGAAACAGGATTCACCAAGTACAGGTGAGGCCCAGCTGGCGACGAAATCCAGGTGAGGACCAGCTAAGGACCAGATTCACCAGGCCCAAGTGAAGCCCAAGTGGTGACCAGCGTCACCAGGTAAGGGTGAGGCCCAGAGGGGTACCAGATTAACCACTTTAGTTTGAGGCCCAGAATGGAGCCAGAGGTCCCTAGTCAAAGTGAGGCCCAGGTGTGGAATAGAGTATCCAGGTCCCAATGATGCCTGGGTGAGGACCAGAGTCACTAGGGCCATGCAGGCCCAGATCAGGAACAGAACCTCTAGGTCCTGGTGAGGCATAGAATAAGACCACAGTCACCAGTATCAGGTGAGCCCCTTGTGGGAACCAGAGCCAGTCTATCCAGATGATTCCCAGGTGATGTGAGGACCACGTGAGGACCAGATTCACCAAGTCGAATTGAGGCATAGCTGTGGACAAGAGTCACCTGGTCTGGGTGCGGCCTAGGTGGGGCAAGATTCAACAGTTCTGAGTTAGGTCAAAGTGGGAAAGAGAGACACCAGGAACAGGTGAGTCCAAACTGAGGACAAGAGTCACCAGATCCAGGTGAGGTCCATGTTGGAAAGAGAGTCACCAGGTCCAGGAGAGGTCCAGGTGGGGACCAGAGTCACCAGATCCAGGTGAAGTCCAGGAGGGGACTAGAGTCACCAGATCCAGGTGAAGCCCAGGTGGGGACCAGAGTCGCTAAGTCCAGATGAGGTCAAGGTGGGGACCAGAGATACCAGGTACCAGTGAGGCCCCGGTGGGGAGCAGTATCAACAGGTCCATGTGAGGCCGTCCTGGGGAACATGGACAACAGGTCTACTTGAGGCCCAGGTGTGGAACACAGTAAGCAGGTCCTGGAGAGTCCCCGATGGTGACAATGTCACCACGTCCGAGTGAGACCCAGGTAGGGACCAGGATGACCAGGTCGAGGGGAGGCCTTTGAAAAACCAGAGTCTACAGTGTGAGGTCAGGCGCAGGAGGCAACCAGTATCAGCAGGTCCAAGACAGGCCATAGAGGGGGTTCACAGTCACTAGGGCACGGTGAGATCCAGAGGGGGACCAGAGTCACCTGATCCAGGTGAGGTCCAGTTGTGGAACACAGTCACCGGGTCCCAATTTTGCCCAGTTGAGGACCATGGTCAAAAGGGCCAGGTGAAGCCCAGATGGAGACCGGAGTCCCCAAATCCAGGTGAAGCCCAGGTGGGGACCAGAGTCACCAGATCCAGGGTAGTCTCAGGTGTAGACCAGAATCACCAGGTCCAGGTGAGGTGCAGGTGGCAACCACACTCACCAGGTCCCGGTGAGGCCCTGGTGGGGACCAGGTTCAAGATGTATATGAGAAGCTAGAAACACTGCAGCCACAAGGTCCACATTATGTCCATGTGGGAATGAAAATCACCTGTTACAGGTGAGGACCAGGTGGGGATCCGACTCACCATGTCCAGGTGAGTCCCAGGTGGGAACCAGTGTCACCATGTTCAGGTGTGGCCCAGGTGAAGACCAGATTTAATAGGTCCGGCTAGGTCACTGTTAGTGAACAGTGTAAACATATCCTGATGCTACCCAGGTGGGAACCACAGAAACCAGGTCCTGGTGAGTCCCAGGAGGGCCCAGAGACATGAGGTCCAGAAGAGGCCCCGATCGGAACCACAGTCACCAGGTCAGGTGAGGCCATGCTTAGGAACAGAGTCACCAGTTACAGGTGAGGCCCATGTGGAGCCAGAGTCACCTGGTACAGAAGACGCCAAAGTCAGGACCAGAGTTACCAGGATCAGGTCAGTCCCAGTGGGGAATAGAGTAACCATGCCCCGATGGTGCCTAGGTAGAACCAGAGTCACCAGGTCCAGATGAGGCGCAGGTGGGGAGCATATTCACTTGGTCCCAGTGAGGCCCAGTTGCGGACCAGAGTCACCAGGTCTAGTTGAGGACTAGAGGGGTACCGGATTCACTTGGTCTAGGTGACATCCAGATGGGGAACAGAGTCACCAGGTCAGGGTGAGGCCCATAGGGGATCCAGAGTCATCATGTCCAAGTGAGGCTCAGGTGTGGAACGTAGTATCCAGATCATAGTGGTCCACAGGTGAGGACCAGAGTCACCAGATCTGGGTGAGGCCAAGTTAGGATCACACTCACCACTTCCAGGTGAGGCCAAGAATGTGTCCACAGCAATCAGGTCCAGGTGGGGAACAAAGTCACCAATACTGGGTGAGGCCCAGATGGGGACCAGATTCACCAGGTCCAGGTGATTCCCAGGTGGTGACCAGAGTTACCAGTTCCAGGTGAGGACCAGTTAAGGACCAGATTCACTAGGTCCAAGTGAGGCCCACATGGGTGCATGGGTCACCAGGTACAGGGGAGGCATAGCTGGGGACAAGAGTCACCAGATCTGGGTTCGGACTAGGTGGCTCAGGTGGAAACCCCAATCACCAGGTCCAGGTGAGGCCAACCCTTGGGTCATGCAGAGGAACCGTGTCCCGATGATGCCCATGCAGTGACCAGAGTTACCGGCTCCTGGTGATTCCAACCTGTAGGCCATGCAGTGTAACCATGTCCCGATGATGCCCAGGGAGGGACCAAAGTCACCAGGTCCAAATTAGGCCCAGATGGAGCATATTCACTAGGTCCCGTTAAGGCCCAGTTGAGGACCAGAGTCACCAGATCTGGTTGAGGCCCAGAGGGGTACCAGAATCACCTGGTACAGGTGACATCCAGATGGTGACCAGAGTCACCAGTTCAGGGTGAGGCCCAGAGAGGTTCCAGAGTCATCATGTCCATGTGAGGCCGTTGGGGTCCAAGGTAAACAGGTCTACTGGAGGCCAAGGTGTGGAACACAGTAAGCAGGTCAAGGTGAGTTCCCGGTGGTGACAAGAGTCACCAGGTACAGGTGAGGCCGAGGTGGGGACCTGAATCACCAGGTACAGGAAAGGCCCTTGAAAGAACGAGTCAACTGTTCGAGGTCAGGCGCAGGTGGCAACCAGGGTCAACAGGTCCAAGTCAGGCCAAAGTGGGGTTCACAGTCACTAGGACACGGTGAGACCCAGAGGGGGACCAGAGTCACCTGGTCAGGTGAGGTCCAGTTGTGGAACAAAGTCACCGGGTCCCAATTTACCCAGTAGAGGACCATGGTCAACAGGGCCAGGTGAGGCCCAGATGGGGACCGGAGTCCCCAAATCCAGGTGAAGCCCAGGTGGGGACCACAGTCACCAGATCCAGGGTAGTCTCAGGTGCAGAACAGAATCACCAGGTCCAGGTGAGGTGCAGGTGGCAACCACACTCACCAGGACCCGGTGAGGTCCTGGTGGGGACCAGAGTCACGAAGTACATGTGATGCTAGAAATACAGCAGCCACCAGGTCCACATGATGACCATGTGGGAACGAGAATCACCAGTTACAGGTGAGGACCAGGTGGGGATCCGACTCACCATATCCAGGTGAGACCCAGGTGGGTACCAGTGTCACCTTGTCCAGGTGTGGCCCAGGTGAAGACCAGAGTTAATAGGTCTGGCTGGGTCACTGTTAGTGAACAGTGTAACCATATTCTGATGCTACCAAGGGGGGTACCAGAGACACCAGGTCCAGGTGAGGCCCAGGTGCGACCGGAGAAATGAGGTCCAGTTTATTTCCCGATGGGAACCACAGTCACCAGGTCAGGTGAGGCCATGCTTAGGATGAGAGTAACCAGTTACAGGTGAGGCCCATGTGGAGCCAGAGTCACCTGGTACAGAAGACGCCAAAGTCAGGACCAGAGTTACTAGGATCAGTTCAGTCCCAGTGGGGAATAGAGTAACCATGTCCCGATGATCCCCAGGTAGAACCAGAGTCACCAGGTCGAGATGAGGCGCAGGTGGGGAGCATATACACTAGGTCCCGGTGAGGCCCAGTTGAGGAACAGAGTCACCAGGTATAGTTGAGGCCTCGAGGAGTACCAGATTCACCTGGTCTAGGTGACATCCAGATGGGGACCAGAGTCTCCATATCAGGGTGAGGCCCAGAGTAGATCCAGAGTCATCATGTCCAGGTGAGGCTCAGGTGTGGAACAGAGTGTCCAGGTCATAATGGTCCACAGGTGAGGACCAGAGTCACCAGATCTGGGTGAGGCCAAGTTAGGATCACACTCAGCACTTCCAGGTGAGGCCAAGAAGGAGTCCACAGCAATCAGATCCAGGTGGGGAACAAAGTCAACAGGACTGGGTGAGGCCCAGATGGGGAACAGATTCACCAGGTCCAGGTGATTCCCAGGTTGTGACCAGATTTACCAGTTCTGGGTGAGGACCAGGAAAGGACAAGATTCAACAGTTCAAGTCAGGCCCACATGGGGACCTGTGTCACCAGGTATGGGTGAGGCCCATGTGGCAACCCCGCTCCCCAGGACCAGGTGAGGCCAACTTGCAGGCCATGTAGAGGAACCATGTCATGATGATGCCCTGGTTGGGACCAGAGTTACCAGATCCAGGTGAGGCCAACCTTCAGGCCATGCAGTGGAAACATGTCCCAATGATGCCCAGGTAGTGACCAGAGTCACCAGGTCCAAATGAGGCCCAGATGGAGCATATTCACTAGGTCCAGGTGAGGCCCATTTGAGGACAAGAGTAACCAGATCTGGTTGAGGCCTAGAGTGTTACCAGTATCATCTGGTCCAGGTGACATCGAGATGGGAACCAGAGTCTCCAGGTCAGAGTGAGTCTCAGAGAGGTTCCAGAGTCACCATGTCCAGGTGAGGCTCAGGTGTGGAACAGAGTAACCAGGTACCAATGATGCCCAGGTGAGGACCAGAGTTACCAGATCTGGGTGACGCGCAGATAAGATCAGAGTCACCAGTTCCAGGTCAGGCCAAGAAACAGTCCACAGCAATCAGGTCCAGGTGGGGAACAAAGTCACCAGGACTGGGTGAGGCCCATATGGGGACCAGATTCACCAGGCCCAGGGGATTCCCAGGTGGTGACCAGAGTTACCAGTTCCGGTGAGGACCAGGTAAGGACAAGATTCACCAGGTCCAAGTGAGGCCCACGTCGGGACCTGTGTCACCAGGTATGGGTGAGGCCCAGGTGGCAAACCCACTCACCAGGGCCAGGTGAGGCATACGTGCAGGCCATACAGAGGAATCGTGTCCCGATGATGCCCAGGTAGGGACAGGACTCACCAGGTCTAGGTTAGTCCAACCTGCAGGCCATGCTGTGGAACCATGTCCCGATGTTGCCCAGGTAGTGACCAGAGTCACCAGGTCCAAATGAGGCCCAGATGGAGCATATTCACTAGGTCGAGGTGAGGCCCATTTGAGGACCAGAGTCCCCAGATCTTGTTGTGGCCTAGAGGGGTACCAGAATCACCTGGTCCAGGTGACATCCAGATGGGGACCAGAGTCACCAGGTCAGGGGGAGGCCCAGAGTGGTTCCAGAGTCATCGGGTCCAGGTGAGGCTCAGGTGTGGAAAAGAGTCACCAGGTACCAATGATGCCAAGGTTAGAGTCAGAGTCACCAGATCTGGGTGAGGCGCAGATAGGATCAGAGTCACCAGTTGCAGGTGAGGCCATGAAAGAGTTCACCGCAATCAGGTCCAGGTGGGGAACAAAGTCACCAGGTCTGGGTGAGACCCAAATGAGGACCAGATTCACCAGGTCCAGGTGAGGCCCAGGTGGGGATAGAGTCCCCGGGTCTGGGAAAGGACCAGGTAAGGACCAGATTCACCAGGTCCAAGAGGCTCACGTGGGGACCTGAGTCACCAGCTATGTGTGAGGCCTAGGTGGCAACCCCACTCACCAGGTCTAGGTGAGGCCAACCAGCGGGCCAGAGTCACCAGATCCAGGTGAGGCCCTAGTGGGGACCGGAGTCACCAGGTACATGTGAGTATACAAGAACACCACAGTCACCAGGTCCTGGTGTGGTTCATCTGGGAACGAGAGTCACCAGGTCCAGGTGAGACCCAGGTGGGGACCACAGTCACCAGGTCCAGATTGTGGCCTAGGTGGGGGACCAGAGTCATCGGGACCAGTTGAGGCCAAAGAGTGGAGCAAAGTTATCATATCCAGGTGAGGCCCAGGTGGGGAAGAGAGTAACAATGTCCCATTGATGCCAGGTGGGAAAAGAGTCACAAGGTCCAGACGATGCCTAAGTGAGGAGTAGATTCACCAGGTCCTATTGAGGCCCAGTTGAGGACCAGTGTCCCCATCTCTGGGTGAGTGCCAGAGGGGGACCAGAGTCACCCGGTTCTCGTGATATCCAGGTGGGGACCAGAGTCACCACGTCAGGGTGAGGCCCAGAGTGGGACGACAATCACTAGGTACAGGTGAGGCCCCAATGTGGAACTGAGAAACCAGGATCCATGATGCCCTTATGAGGACCTGAGTCACCAGGTCCAGGTGAGGTCCCTGTCGGAACCAGTCACCTCATCCATACAGGCCCGGGTGGGACCAAAGTCACCAGATCCAGGTGAGGCCCAGGTATATAAGAGAGTATCCAGGTCCCAATGATGCCCATGTAAGGACCATAGTCAACAGGTGCAGGAGAGGCCCAAATATGGATCAGAGTCATTGTGTTCCAGGTGAGTCCAGATGGAGACCACAGGAACTAGGTCCAGGAGAGCCCCATATGGGAACCAGAGCCACCAAATCCAGGTGAGGTCCAGGTGGGACCACAGTCACAAGGTCCAGGTGAGGCGCAGGTGGCAACAGGATTCACCAAGTCCAGGTGAGGCCCAGGTGGAGACCATTCACCAGATCCAGGTGAGGCCAGCTAGGACCAGATTCACCAGGCCCAAGTGAAGCCAAACGGGTGACCAGAGTTACCAAGAAAGTGTGAGGCCCAAAGGGGAACCAGTAACTAGTTTAGTTTAAGTCCCAGAATGGGACGAGAGGTCCATGGTCAATGTGAGGCACAGGTGTGGAACAGAGTATCCAGGTCCTAATGATTCCTGGGTGAGGACCAGAGTCACTAGGGCCATGCAGGCCCAGATGGGAACTAAATCACTAGGACCAGTTGAGGCATAGAATAAGAACACAGTCAGCTGTATCAGGTGAGCCCGTTGTTGGAACCAGAGCCACTCTATCCACCTGAGTCCCAGGTCCATGTGAGGCCCACGTGAGGACCAGATTAATCAGGTCAAATTGAGGCATAGCTGGGGACAAGAGTCACCAGGTCTGGTTGCGGCCGAGGTGGGGCAAGATTCAGCAGTTCTGAGTTAGGTCAAAGTGGAGACGAGAGATGCCAGATCCAGGTGAGGCCAAACTGAGGACGAGAGTCACCAGATGCAGGTCAGGTCCAGGTGTGGACCAGAGTCCCCAGATCCAGGTGAGGTCCATGTTGGAAAGAGAGTCACCAGGTCCAGGAGAGGTACAGGTGGGAAACAGAGTCACCAGATCCTGGTGAAGTCCAGGTGGGAATCAGAGCCACCAGATCCACGTGAAATCCAGGTGGGGACCAGAGTCACCAGATTCAGGTGAAGCCCAGGTGGGGACCAGAGACACTAGGTCCAGATGAGGCCCAGGTTAGGACCAGAGTTACAGGTTCACGTGAGACCCGGTGGGGATCAGAGGTATGTCCATGTGAGGCCTGTTTGGGGACCATGGTCAACAGGTCTACATGAGGCCCAGGTGTCGAACACAGTAAGCAGGTCCAGGTAAGTCCCCGGTGGTGACAAGTGTCACCACGTCCAGGTGAGGCCCAGGTGGGGATCAGGATCACAAGGTACAGGGGAGGACCTTGGAAGATCCAGAGTCCACAGTTCGAGGTCAGGCGCAGGTGGCAACCAGGGTCAGCAGGTCCAAGTCAGGCCAAAGTGGGTTTCACGATCACTAGGGCACGGTGAGACCCAGAGGGGGACCAGAGTGACCTGGTCCAGGTGAGGTCCGGTTGTGGAACACAGTCACCGGGTCCCAATTTTGCCCAGTTGAGGACCATGGTCAACAGGGCCAGGTGAGGCCCAGATGGAGACCTGTGTCCCCAAATCCAGGTTAAGCCCAGGTGGGGAACACAGTCACCAGATACAGGGTAGTCTCAGGTGCAGACCAGAATCACCAGGTCCAGGTGAGGTGCAGTTGGCAACCACACTGACCAGGTCCCGGTGTTGCCCTGGTGGGGACCAGAGTCACGAAGAACATGAGAACCTAGAAACACTGCAGCCACCAGATCCACATCATGTCCATGTGGGAACGAGAATCACCAGTTACAGGTGAGGACCTGGTGGGGATCCGACTCACCATGTCCAGGTGAGACCCAAGTGGGAACCAGTATCTCCATGTCTAGGTGTGGCCCAGGTGAAGACCAGAGTTTATATGTCCCCCCGCGTCACTGTTATTGAACAGGGTAACCATATCATGATGCTACCCAGGTGGGTACCAGAGACACCAGGTCCTGGTGAGGCCCAGAAGGGACCAGAGACATGAGGTCCAGGTGAGTTCCCGATGGGAACCACAGTCACCCGGTCAGGTGAGGCCATGCTTAGGATCAGAGTCACCAGTTACAGGTGAGGTCCAGGTGGAGCCAGAGTGACCTGGTACAGAAGAGGCCAAAGTCAGGACCAGAGTTACCAGGATCAGGTCAGTCCCAGTGGGGAATAGAGTAACCATGTCCCGAAGATGCCCAGGTAGAACCCGAGTCACCAAGGCCAGATGAGGCGCATGTGGGGAGCATGTTTACTAGGTCCCGGAAAGGCCCAGTGGAGGACCAGAGTCACCAGGTCTAGTTCAGGCCTACAGGAGTCCCAGATTCACCTGGTCTAGGTGACATCCAGAAGGGGACCAGAGTCACCATGTCAGGCTGAGGCCCAGAGGGGATCCAGAGTCATCATGTCCAGGTGAGGCTCAGGTGTGGAACAGAGTATCCAGATCATAATGGTCCTCAGGTGAGGACCAGAGTCAACAGATATGGGTGAGACCCAGTTAGGATCAGAGTCACAAGTTCCAGGTGAGGCCACGAAGGAGTCCACAGCAATCAGATCCAGGTGGGTAAGAAAGTCACCAGGACAGGGTGAGGCCCAGATGGGGACCAGATTCACCAGATCCAGGTGATTCCCAGGTGGTGACCAGAGTTACTTGTTCCGGATGAGGATGAGGTAAGGACCAGATTCACCAGGTCCAAGTGAGACACACGTGGGGACATGTGTCACCATGCATTGGTGAGGACCAGGTGACATCCCCACACACCAGGTCCAGGTGAGGCCAAACTGCAGGCCATGCAGAGAAACCATGTACTGGTGTTGCCCAGGTAGGGACCAGAGTTACCAGGTCCAGGTGAGGCCAACCTGCAGGCCATGCAGTAGAACCATGCCCAGATGATGCCCAGGAAGGGACCAGAGTCACCAGGTCTAGGTGAGTCCAACCTGCCTGCCATGCAGTGGAATCATGTCCCGATGTTGCCCAGGTAGTGACCAGAGTACCAAGTCCAAATAAGGCCCAGATGGAGCATATTCACTAGGTCCAGTTGAGGCCCAGTTGAGGACCAGAGTCCCCAGAACTTGTTGAGGTCTAGAGGGGTACCAGAATTACCTGGTCCAGGTGACATCCAGATGGGAACCAGAGTCACCAGGTCAGGGTGAGGCCCAGAGAGGATCCAGAGTCATCATGTCCAGGTGAGGCCCAGGTGTTGACCAGAGTTCCCGGGTCTGGGAGAGGACCAGGTAAGGACCAGATTCACCACGTCCAAGTGAAGCCCAAGGGGTGACCAGAGTCACCAGGTAAGGGTGAGGCCCAGAGGGGGAACTAGAGTAACCAGTTCAGTTTGAGGTCCAGAAGGGGACCAGAGGTCCCTGGTCAGAGTGAGGCCCGGGCGTGGAATAGAGTATCCAGGTCCCATGATGCCTGGGTGAAGACCAGAGTCACTAGGGCCATGCAGGCCCAGATGGGGAACAGAATCACTAGGTCCTGGTGAGGCATAGAATAAGACCACAGTCAGCAGTATCAGGTGAGCTCCTTGTGGGAACCAGAGCCACTCTATCCAGCTGAGTCCCAGGTCCATGTGAGGCCCACGTGAGAACCAGGTTCATCAGGTCGAATTGAGGCATAGCTGGGGTCAAGAGTCACCAGGTCTCAGTGCGGCCTAGGTGGGGCAAGATTCAGCAGTTCTGCGTTAGGTCAAAGTGTGGACGAGAGACACCAGGTTCAAGTGTGGCCAAACGGAGGACCAGAGTCAGAAGATCCAGGTGAGGTCCAGGTGGGGACCAGAGTCAACAGATCCAGGTAAAGCCCAGTTGGGGACGAGACTCACTAGTTCCAGGGGAGGCCCAAGTGAGGACCAGAGTTACCAGGTACACGTTACGCCCCGGTGGGGATCAGAGGCAACATGTCTATGTGAGGCCGTCTTGGGGAATATGGTAAACAGGTCTACTTGAGGCCCAGGTGTGGAACACAGTAAGCAGGTCCAGGTGATTCCCGGTGGTGACAAGTGGCACCACGTCCTGGTTTGGCCCAGTTGGGGACCAGAATCACCAGGTACAGTGGAAGCCCTTGAAAGAACCAGAGTCAACAGTTCGAGGTCAGGTGCAGGTGGCAACCAGGATCAGCAGGTCCAAGTCAGGCCAAAGTGGGGTTCACAGTCACTAGGGCACGTGAGACCCAGAGGGGGACCAGAGTGACCTGGTCCAGGTGAGGTCCAGTTGTGGAACACAGTCACCGGGTCCCAATTTTGCCCAGTTGAGGACCATGGTCAACAGGGCCAGGTGAGGCCCAGATGGGGACCGGAGTCCCGAAATCAAGGTGAATCCCAGGTGGGGACCACAGTCACCAGATCCAGGGTAGTCTCAGGAGCAGACCAGCATCACCAGGTCCAGGTGAGGTGCAGGTGAAACCAAACTCACCAGGACTCGGTGAGGCCCTGGTGGGGATCAGAGTCACGAGGTACATGAGAAGCTAGAAACACTGCAGCCAACAGGTCCACATGATGTCCATGTGGGAATGAGAATCACCAGTTACAGGTGAGGACTATGTGGGGATCCGACTCACCATGCCCAGGTGAGTCCCAGGTGGGAACCAGTGTCACCATGTCCAGGTGTGGCCCATGTGAAGCCCAGGTGGGGACCACAGTCACCAGATGCAGGGTAGTCTCAGGTGCAGACCACAATCACTATGTCCAGGTGTGGCCCCGGTGAAGACCAGAGTTAATATGTCTAGCTGGTTCACTGATAGTGAACAGGGTAACCATATCCTGATGCTACCCAGGTGGGTACCAGAGACACCAGGTCCCGGTGAGGCCCAGGTGGGACCAGAGACATGAGGTCCAGGTGAGGTCCTGATGGGAACCACAGTCACTAGGTCAGGTGAGGTCATGCTTAGAATCAGTGTCACCAGATAAAAGTGAGGCCCAGGTGGTGCCAGAGTCACCTGGTACAGACGAGGCCAAAGTCAGGACCAGAGTTACCAGGATCAGGTCAGTCCCAGTGGGGAATAGAGTAACCATGTCCCGATGATGCACAGGTAGAACCAGAGTCTCCAGGTAGAGATGAGGAGCAGGTGGGGAGCATATTCTCTAAATCTCGGTGAGGCGCACTTGAGGACCAGAATCCCCAGTTCTAGTTGAGGCCTAGAGGGGTACCAGATTCACCTGGTCTAGGTGACAACCAGATGGGGAGCAGAGTCACCATGTCAGGGTGAGGCCCAGAGGGGACCCAGAGTCATCATGTCCAGGAGAGGCTCAGGTGTGGAACAGAGATCCAGATCATAATGGTCCACATGTGAGGACCAGAGTCACCAGATCTGGGTGAGGCCCAGTTGGGATCAGAGTCACCAGTTCCAGGTGAGGCCAAGAAGGAGTCCACAGCAATCAGGTCCAGGTGGGGAACAAAGTCACGAGGACTGGGTGAGGCCCAGAAGGGACCAGATTCACCAGATCCAGGTGATTCCCAGGTGGTGACCAGAGTTACCAGTTCCGGGTGAGGACCAGGTAAGGACCAGATTTACCAGGTCCAAGAGGCCCACGTGGGGACCTGTGTCACAATGTATGTGTGAGGCCCAGATTACCACCCCACTCACCAGGACCAGGTGAAGCCAACCTGCAGGCCATGCAGTGGAACCATGTCCCGATGATGCCCAGGTAGGGACCAGAGACACCAGGTCCCAATGAGGTCCAGATAGAGCAAATTCACTAGGTCCAGGTGAGGCCAAGTTGAGGACCAGAGTCACCAGATTTGGTTGATGCCTAGAGGGGTACCAGAATCACCTGGTCCAGGTGACATGCAGATGGGGACCAGAGTCATCAGGTCAGGGAGAGGCCCAGAGTGGTTCCAGAGTCATCATGTCCAGGTGAGGCTCAGGTGAGGAACAGAATCACCAGGTACCATGATGCCCAGGTAGGACCAGAGTCACCAGATCTGGGTGAGGCCCAGTTAGGATCAGAGTCACCAGTTCCAGGTGAGGCTCAAAAGGAGTTCACAGCAATCAGGTCCAGGTGGGGAACAAAGTCACCAGGACTGGGTGACGCCCAGATGGGGACCAGATTGACAAGGTCCAGTTGAGGCCCAGGTGGTGACCAGAGTCCCAGGTCTGGGAGATGACCATGTAAGGACCAGATTCACCAGGTCCAAGAGACACACGTGGGGACCTGAGTCACCAGGTATGGGTGACGCCCAGGTGGCCACCCCATTCACCAGGTCCAGGTGAGGCCAACCTGCAGGCCAGAGTCACCAGATCCAGGTGAGGCCCTAGTGGGGACCGGAGTCACCAGGTAAATGTGAGTCTACAAGAACACCACATTCACCAGGGCCAGGTGTGTTTCATGTGGGAACAAGAGTCACCAGGTCCAGGTGAGACCCAGGTGGGGACCACAGTCACCAGGTCCTTATTTAGGCCTAGGTGGGAGGACCAGAGTCATCAGGACCAGGTGAGGCCAAAGTGTGGAGCAAAGTTATCATGTCCAGGTGAGGCCCAGGTGGGGAACAGAGTAACCATGTCCCATTGATGCCAGGTGGGAAAAGAGTCACAAGTTCCAGACGAGGCCTATGTGAAGAGTAGATTCATCAGGTCCTGTTGAGGCCCAGTTGAGGACCAGTGTCCACAGCTCCGGTGAGTCTCAGAGGCGACCAGAGTCACCCGGTTCTGGTGATATCCAGGTGGGGACCAGAGTCACCACGTCAGGATGAGGCCAAGAGCGGGACGAGAATCACTAGCTCCAGATGAGGCCCGATGTGGAACTGAGAAACCAGGTCCCATGATGCCCATATGAGGACCTGAGTCACCAGGTACAGGTGAGGTCCCTGTGGGAACCAGTCACCTAGTCCAGGTGAGGCCCAGGTGGGACCACAGTCACCAGGTCCAGGTGAGGCCCAGGTATATAGAGAGTATCCAGGTCCCAATGATGCCCACGTAAGGACCAGAGTCAACAGGTCCAGGAGAGGCCCAAATACGGATCAGAGTCATTGTGTTCCAGGTGAGGCCAGATGGAGACCACAGGAACCAGGTCCAGGAGAGCCCCATATGGGAACCAGAGCCACGAGATCCAGGTGAGGTCCAGGTGGGACCACAGTCACAAGGTCCAGGTGAGGCGCAGGTGGCAACAGAATTCACCAAGTCCAGGTGAGGCCCAGGTGGCCACCAGTCACAACATCCAGGCACGGACCAGCTAAGGACCAGATTCACCAGGCCAAAGTGAAGCCCAAAGGGTGACCAGATTCACCAGGTAAGGGTGAGCCCCAGAGGGGGAACCAGAGTAACCAGTTTAGTTTGAGGCCCAGAATGGGACCAGAGGTCCCTGTTCAAAGTGAGGCCCAGGTGTGGAATAGAGTATCCAGGGTAAGGATCATTGGGTCCATCACCCAATGATGCCTGGGTGAGGTCCAGAGTCACTGGGACCATGCAGGCCCAGATGGCGAACAGATCACTAGGTCCTGGTGAGGCATACAATAAGACCACAGTCAGCAGTATCAGCTGAGCCCCTTGCGGGAACCAGAGCCACTCTATCCAGCTGAGTCCCAGGTCCAGGTGAGGCTCCCGTGAGGACCAGATTCATTAGGTTGAATTGAGGCATAGCTGGGGACAAGAGTCACCAGGTCTGGGTGCAGCCTACGTTGGGCTAGATTCAGCAGTTCTGAGTTAGGTCAAAGTAGGGACGAGAGAGGCCTGTTCCAGGTGAGGCCTAACTGGGGACCAGAGTCACCAGATCCATGTGAGGTCCATGTTTGAAAGAAAGTCACCAGGTCCGGGAGAGGTCCAGTTGGGGACCAGAGTTACCAGTTCCAGGTGAGGCCAAGAAGGAGTCCACAGAAATCAGGTCCAGGTGGGGATCAAAGTTACCAGGACTGGGTGAGGTCTAGATGGGACCAGATAAACAAGGTCCAGGTGATATCCAGGTGGTGACCAGACTTACCAGTTCCGGGTGAGGACCAGGTAAGGACAAGATTCACCAGGTCCAAGTGAGTCCCACGTGGGGACCTGTGTCACCAGACATGGGTGAGGCCCAAGTGGCAACCCCACTGACCAGGTCCAGGTGAGGCCAACCTGCAGGCCATGCAGAGGAACCATGTCCCGATGATGACCATGTAGGGACCAGACTTACCAGGTCCAAGTGAGGCCAACCTGCAGGCGATGCAGTGGAACCATGTCCCGATGATGCCCAGGTCGCACCAGAGTCACAAGGTCCAGATGAGGCGCACGTGGGGAGCATATTCACTAGGTCCCGGTGAGGCCCAGTTGAGGAAAAGTGTCACCAGGTCTAGTTGAGGCCTAGAGGGGTACCAGATTCACCTGGTCTAGGTGACATCCAGATGAGGACCAGAGTCAACATGTCAGGGTGAGGCCCAGAGTGGATCCAGTGTCATCATGTCCAAGTAGGGCTCAGGTGTGGAACAGAGTATCCAGGTCACAATGGACACAGGTGAGGACCAGAGTCAGCATATCTGGGTGAGGCCCAGTTAGGATCAGAGTCACCAGTTCCAGGTGAGGCCAAGAAGAAGTCCACAGCAATCAGGTCCAGGTGGGCAACAAATTCACCAGGACTTGGTGAGGCCCAGATGGGGACCAGATTCACCAGGTCCAGGTGACTTCCAGGTGGTGACCAGACTTACCAGTTCGGGGAGAGGACCAGGTAAGGACAAGATTCAACAGGTCCACGTGAGGCCCACGTGGGGATCTGTGTCACCAGGTATGAGTGAGTCCCAGGTGGCAACACCACTCGCCAGGTCCAGATGAGGCCAAAATGCAGGCCATGCAGAGGAAACATGTCACGATGATGCCCTGGTTGGGACCATAGTTTCCAGATCCAGGTGAGGCCAACCTGCAGGCCATGCTGTGGAACCATGTCCCGATGAAGCTCAGGTAGGGACCAGAGTCACCAGGTCCAAATGAGGCCCAGATGGAGCATGTTCACTAGGTCCAGGTGAGGCCCAGTTGAGGACCAGAGTCTCCAGATCTGGTTGAGGCCTAGAGGGGTACCAGAATCACCTGGTCCAGGTGACATCCAGATGGGGACCAGAGTCACTAGGTCAGGGTGAGACCCAGAGATTTTCCAGAGTCATCATGTCCAGGTGAGGCTCAGGTGTGGAACAGAGTCACCAGGTACCAACGATGCCCAGGTGAGGACCAGAGTCACCAGGTCTGCGTGATGCGCAGATAGAATCTGAGTCACTAGTTCCAGGTGAGGCCAAGAAAGAGTCCACATCAATCAGTTCCAGGTGGGGAACAAATCACCAGGACTGGGTGAGACCCAGATGGGGACCAGATTCACCAGGTCCAGGTGAGTCCCAGGTGGTGACCAGAGTCCCCGGGTCCGGGAAGGACCAGGTAAGGACCAGATTCACCAGATCCAAGAGGCCCACGTGGGGACCTGAGTCACCAGGTATGGGTGAGGCCCAGGTGGCAACCCCACTCACCAGGTCCAGGTGAGGCCAACCTGCAGGCCCGAGTCTCCAGATCCATGTGAGGCCCTAGTGGGGACCGGAGTCACCAGGTAAATGTGAGTCTACAAGAACACCACAGTCACCAGGTCCTGGTGTGGTTCATGTGGGAACGAGAGGTACCAGGTCCAGGTGAGACCCAGATGGGGACCACAGTCACCAGGTCCAGATTGAGGCCTAGGTGGGGGGACTAGAGTCATCAGGACCAGTTGTGAACAAAGTGCGGAGCAAAGTTATCATGTCCAGGTGTGGCCCAGGTGGGGAACAGAGTAACCATGTCCCATTGATGCCAGGTGGGAAAAGAGTCACAAGGTCCAGACGTGGCCTAACTGAGGAGTAGATTCACCAGGTCCTGTTGAGGCCCAGATTAGGACCAGTGTCCCCAGCTCCGGGTGAGTCCCAGAGGGGGACCAGAGTCACTGGTTCTGTTGATATCCAGGTGGGGAACAGAGTCACCACGTCTTGGTGAGACCCAGAGCGGGATGAGAATAACTAGGTCCAGGTGAGGCCCCGATGTGGAACTGAGAAACCAGGTTCCATGATTCCCATATGAGGACCTGAGTCACCAGGTCCAGGTGAGGTCCCTGTGGGAACCAGTCACCTCGTCCATGTGAGGCCCATGTGGGACCACAGTCACCAGGTCCAGGTGAGGCCCAGGTATATAAGAGAGTATCAAGGTCCCAATGATGCCCAGGTAAGGACCAGAGTCAACAGGTCCAGGAGAGGCCCAAATATGGATGAGAGTCATTTTATTCCAGGTGAGGCCAGATGGAGACCACAGGAACCAGTTACAGGAGAGCCCCATATGGGAACCAGAGCCACCAGATCCAGGTGAGAACCAGGTGGGACCACAGTCACAAGGTCCAGGTGAAGCGCAGGTGGAAACAGGATTCACCGAGTCCAGGGGAGGCCCAGGTGGCGACCAGTCACCAGATCCAAGTGAGGACAATCTAAGGACCAGATTCACCAAGCCCAATGAAGCCCAAGGGGTGACCAGTGTCACCAGCTAAGGGTGAGGCTCAGAGGGGGAACCAGAGTAACCAGTTTAGTTTGAGGCCCCGAATTGGACCAGAGGTCCCTGGTCAAAGTGAGGCCCAGGTGTGGAATAGAGTATCCAGGTCCCAATGATCCCTGGGTGAGGACCAGAGTCACTAGGGCCATGCAGGCCCAGATCAGGAACAGAACCTCTAGGTCCTGGTGAGGCATAGAATAAGACCACAGTCAGCAGTATCAGGTAAGCCCCTTGTGGGAACCAGAGCCACTCTATGCAGCTGAGTCCCAGGTACATGTGAGGCCCTCGTGAGGACCAGATTCATCAGGTGGAATTGAGGCATAGCTGGGGACAAGAGTCTCCAGGTCTGGGTGCGGTCTAGATAGGGCATGATTCAGCAGTTCTGAGTTAGGTCAAAGTGGGGACTAGAGACACCAGGTCCAGGTGAGGCCAAACTGAGGACCAGAGTTACCAGATCCAGGTGAGATCCATGTTGGAAAGAGAGTCACCAGGTCCGGAAGAGGTCCAGGAGGGGACCAGAGTCACCAGATCCAGGTGAAGTCCATGTGGGGACCAGAGTCACCAGATCCAGGTGAAGCCCAGGTGGGGACCAGAGTCACTAGGTCCAGATGAGCCCCAGGTGATGACCAGAGTTACCAGGTACACGTGAGGCACCGGTGATGATCAGAGGCAACAGGTCCATGTGAGGCTGGCTTGGGGACCATGATCAACAGATCTACTTGAGGCCCAGGTGTGGAACATAGTAAGCAGGTCCAGGTGAGTCCCTGGTGGTGACAAGAGTCACCACGTCCAGGTGAGTCCCAGGTGGGGACCAGGATCATCAGGTCCCGGGGAGGCCCTTGAAAGAACCAGAGTCAACAGTTCGAGGTCAGGCGCAGGTGGCAACCAGGGTCAGCAGGTCCAAGTCAGGCCAAAGTAGGGTTCACAGTCACGAGGGCACGGTGACACCCAGAGGGGGACCAGAGTCACCTGGTCCAGGTGAGGTCCAGTTGTGGAACACAGTCACCGGGTACCAATTTTTCCCAGTTAAGGACCATGGTCAACAGGGCCAGGTGAGGCCCAGATGGGGACCGGAGTCCCCAAGTCAAGGTGAAGCCCAGGTGGGGACCACAGTCACCAGATCCAGGGAAGTCTCAGGTACAGACCAGAATCACCATGTCCAGGTGTGGCCCAGGTGAATATCAGAGTTAATAGGTCCGGCTGGGTCACTGTTAGTGAAGAGTGTAACCATATCCTAATGCTACCCAGGTTGGTACCAGAGACACCAGGTCCTGGTGAGGCCCAGGTCGGACCAGAGACATGAGGTCCAGGTGAGATCCCAATGGGAACCACAGTCACCAGGTCAGGTGAGGCCATGCTTAGGATCAGAGTCACCAGTTACACGTGAGACCTAGGTCGAGCCAGAGTCACCTGGTACAGAATAGGCCAAAGTGAGGACCAGAGTTACCAGTATCAGGTCAGTCCTTGTGGGGAATAGGGTAACCATGTCCCGATGATGCCCAGGTAGAACCAGAGTCACCAGGTCCAGATGAGGCACAGGCAGGGAGCATGTTTACTAGGTCCCGCTGAGGCCCAGTTGAGGACCAGTGTCGCCAGGGCTAGTTGAAGCCTAGAGGGGTACCAGGTTCACCTGGTCTAGGTGACATCCAGATGCGAACCAGATTCACCATGTCAGGGTGAGGCCCATAGGGGATTAAGAGTCATCATGTCCAGGTGAGGCTCAGGTGTGGAACCGAGTATCCAGGTCATAATGGTCCTCAGGTGAGGACCAGAGTCACCAGATCTGGGAGAGGCCCAGTTAGGATCAGAGTCACCAGTTCCAGGTGAGACCAAGAAGGAGTCCACAGCAATCAGGTCCAGGTGGGCAACAAATTCACCAGGACTGAGTGAGGCACAGATGGGGACGAGATTCACCAGGTCCAGTTGACTTCCAGGTGGTGACCAGACTTACCAGTTCCGGGTGAGGACCAGGTAAGGACAAGATTCAACAGGTCCACGTGAGGCCCACTTGGGGTCCTGTGTCACCAGATATGGGTGAGGCCCAGGTGGCAACCCCACTCCCCAGGTCCAGGTGAGGCCAACCTGCAGGCCATGCCGTGATAGCTTATTCCGATGATGCCCAGGTAGTGACCAGAGTCACCAGGTCCAAATGAGGACCAGATGGGGTATATTCACTAGATCCAGGTGAGGCCCAGTTGAGGACCAGAGTCACCAGATCACCTTGAGCCCTAGAGGGGTACCAGAATCACCTGGTCCAGGTGACATCCAGATGGGGATCAGAGTCACCAGGTCAGAGTGAGTCCCAGAAATGTCCCAGAATCATCATGTCCAGGTGAGGCTCAGGTGTGGAAGAGAGTAACCAGGTATCAATGATGCCCAGGTGAGGACCAGAGTCACCAGATCTGGTAGACGCACAATAGGATCAGAGTCACCAGTTCCAGGTGAGGCCAAGAAAGAGTCCACAGCAATCAGGTCTAGGTGGGAACAAAGTCACCAGGACTGGGTGAGGCCCAGATGCGGACTAGATTAACCAGTTGCTGGTGAGGCCCAGGTGGTGACCAGAGTCCCCGGGTCTGGGAGAGGACCAGGTAAGGACCAGATTCACCAGGTCCAAGAGACCAACGTGAGGACCTGAATCACCAAGTGTGGGTGAGGCCCAGGTGGCAACCCCTCTCACCAGGTCCAGGTGAGGCCAACCTGCAGGCCAGAGTCACCAGATGCAGGAGAGGCCCTTGTGGTTACCGGACTCACCAGGTAAATGTGAGTTTACAAGAACACCACAGTCACCAGGTCCAGCTGTGGTTCATGTGGGAACGAGAGTCACCAGATCCAGGTGAGACCCAGGTGGGGACCACAGCAACCAGGACCTGATTGAGGCCTAGGTGGGAGGACCAGAGTCATCAGGACCAGTTGAGGCCAAAGAGCGGAGCAAAGTTATCATGTCCAGGTGAGGCCCAGGTGGGGAACAGAGTAACAATGTCCCATTGATGCCAGGTGGGAAAAGAGTCACAAGGTCCAGACGATGCCTAAGTGAGGAGTAGATTCACCAGGTCCTATTGAGGCCCAGTTGAGGACCAGTGTCCCAAGCTCCGGGTGAGTCCCAGAGGGGGACCAGAGTCACCGGTTCTGGTGATATCCAGGTGGGGACCAGAGTCACCACATCAGGGTGAGGCCCAGGGGGGGACGAGAATCACTAGGTCCAGGTGAGGCCCCGATGAGGAACTGAGAACCAGGTCCCAAGATGCCCATATTAGGACCTGAGTAACCAGGTCCTGGTGAGGTCCCTGTGGGAACCACTCACCTCATCCAGGTGAGGCCCTGGTGGGACCAAAGTCACCAGGTCCAGGTGAGGCTGAGGTATATAAGAGAGTATCGAGGTCCCAATGATGCCCATGTAGGACCAGAGTCAACAGGTCCAGGAGAGGATCAAATATGGATCAGAGTCATTCTGTTCCAGGTGAGGCCAGATGGAGACCACAGGAACCAGGTTCAGGAGAGCCCAATATGGGAACCAGAGCCACCAGATCCAGGTGAGTTCCAGGTGGGACCACAGTCACAAGGTCCAGCTGAGGCGCAGATGGCAACAGGATTCACCAAGCCCAGGTGAGGCCCAGGTGGAGACCAGTCACCAGATCCAGTTCAGAACCAGCTAAGGACCAGATTCACCAGGCCCAAGTGAAGCCAAAGGGGTGACCAGAGTCACCAGGTTAGTGTGAGGCCCGGAGGGGGTACCAGAGTAACCAGTTTAGTTTGAGGCCCTGAATGGGACCATAGGTCCCTGGTCAGAGTGAAGCCCAGGTGTGGAATAGAGTATCCCGGTCCCAATGATGCCTGGGTGAGGACCAGAGCCGAGGGCCATGCAGGCCCAGATGGGAACAGAATTACTAGGTCCTGGTGAGGCATAGAATAAAACCACAGTCACCAGAATCAGGTGAGTCTCATGTGGGAACAAGAGCCACTTTATCCAGCTGAGTAGCAGGTCCATGTGAGGCCCACGTGAGGGCCAGATTCATCAGGTCCAATTGAGGCATAGCTGGGGACAAGAGGCACCAGGTCTGGGTGCGGCCTAGGTGGGGTAAGATTCAGCAGTTCTGAGGTAGGTCAGAGTGGGGACGAGAGACGCCAGGTCCAGGTGAGGCCAAACTGAGGATCAGAGTCACCAGGTGCAGGTCAGGTCCAGGTGGTGACCAGAGTCACCAGATCCAGGTAAGTCCAGTTGGGGACCAGAGTCACCAGATCCAGGTGAAGCCCAGGTGGAGACCAGAGTCTCTAGGACCAGATGAGGCCCAGGTGAGGACAGGAGTTACCAGGTACACGTGAGGCCCCGGTGGGGATCAGAGGCAAAAGGTCCATGTGAGGCCGGCTTGGGGACCATGGTCAACAGGTCTACTTGAGGCCCATGTGCGAAACACAGTAAGCAGATCCAGGTGAGTTCCCGGTGGTGACAAGAGTCACCAGGTCGAGGTGAGGCCCATGTGGGCACCAGGATCGCCATGTCCAGGGGACGCCCTTGAAAGAACCAGAGTCAACAGTTCGAAGTCAGGCGCAGGTGGCAACCAGGGTCAACAGGTCCAAGTCAGGCCAAAGTGGGGTTCACAGTCACTAGGGCACAGAGAGACCCAGAGGGGGACCAGAGTCACCTGGTCCAGGTGAGGTCCAGTTGTGGAACACAGTCACCGGGTCCCAATTTTGCCCAGTTGAGGACCATAGTCAACAGGGCCAGGTGAGGCCCAGATGGGGACCGGAGTCCCCAAATCCAGGAGAGGCCCAGGTGGGACCACAGTCACCAGATCCAGGGCAGTCTCAGGTGCAGACCAGAATCACCAGGTCCAGGTGAGGTGCAAGTGGCAACCACAGTCGCCAGGTCCCGGTGAGGCCCTGGTAGGGACCAGAGTCACGAGGTGTTTGAGAAGCTAGAAAGACTGTAGCCACCAATTCCACATGATGTCCATGTGGGAACGAGAATCACCAGTTATAGGTGAGGACCAGGTGGGGATCCAACTCACCATGTCCATGTGAGAACCAGGTGGGAATGAGTGTCACCATGTCCAGGTGTGGCCCAGGTGAAGACCAGAGTTAATAGGTCCGGCTGGGTCACTGTTAGTGAACAGTGTAACCATATCCTGATGTTACCCAGGTGGGTACCAGAGACACTAGGTCCTGGTGAGGCCCAGGTGGGACCGGAACATGAGTTCCAGGTGAGATCCCATTGGGAACCGAGTCACCAGGTCAGGTTAGGCCATGCTTAGGATCAGAGTCACCAGTTACACGTGAGGCCCAGGTGGAGCCAGAGTCACCTGGTACAGAAGAGGCCAAAGTCAGGACCTGAGTTACCAGGATCAGGTCAGTCCCAGTGGGGAATAGAGTAACCATGTCCCGAAGATGCCTAGGTAGAACCAGAGTCAACAGGTCCAATTGAGGCGCAGGTGGGGAGCATTTTCACTCGGTCCCGATGAGGCCCAGTTGAGCACCAGAGTCACCAGGTCTAGTTGAGGCCTGGAGGGGGACAAGATTCACCTGGTCTAGAGGACATCCAGATGGGGAACAGAGTCACCATGTCAGGCTGAGGCCCAGAGAGGATTAAGAGTCATCAGGTCCAGGTGACGCTCAGGTGTGGAACAGAGTATCCAGGTCATAATGGTCCACAGGTGAGGACCAGAGTCAGCAGATCTGGGTGAGGCCCAGTTAGGATCAGAGTCACAAGTTCCAGGTGAGGCCAAGAAGGAGTCAACAGCAATCAGGTCCAGGTGGGCAACAAATTCACCAGGACTGTGTGAGGCCCAATGGGGACCAGATTCACCAGGTCCAGGTGACTTACAGGTCTTCACCAGACTTACCAGTCCGGGTGAGGACCAGGTAAGGACAAGATTCAACAGGTCCACGTGAGGCCCACGTGGGGACCTGTGTCACCAGGTATGCGTGAGGCCCAGGTGGCAACCCCACTCCCCAGGTCCAGGTGAGGCCAACATGAAGGCCATGCAGAGGAACCATGTCACGATGATGCCCTGGTTGGGACCAGAGTTACCAGATCCAGGTGAGGCAAACCTTCAGGCCATGCAGTGGAAACATGTCCCGATGATGCCCAGGTAGGGACCAGAGTCACCAGGTCCAAATGAGGTCCAGATGCAGCATATTCACTAGGTCCAGGTGAGGCCCAGTTGAGGACCAGAGTTTCCAGATCTGGTTGAGGCCTAGAGGGGTACCAGAATCACCTGGTCCCGGTGACATCCAGATGGGGACTAAAGTCACAAGGTCAGGGTGAGGCCCAGAGATTTTCCAGATACATCATGTCCAGGTGAGGCTCAGGTGTGGAACAGAGTCACCAGGTACCAACGATGCCCAGGTGAAGACCAGAGTCACCAGGTCTGGGTGATGCGCAGATTGAATCAGAGACACCAGTTCCATGTGAGGCCAAGAAAGAGTCCACAGCAATCAGGTCCAGGTGGGGAATAAATCACCAGGAGTGGGTGAGACCCAGATGGGAAAAGATTCACCAGTTCAAGGTGAGTCCCAGGTGGTGACCAGTGTCCCCGGGTCCGTGAGAGGACCCGGTAAGGACCAGATTCACCAGGTCCAAGAGGCCCACATGGGGAACTGTGTCACCAGGTATTGGTGAGGCCCAGGTGGCAACCCCACTCACCAGGTCCAGGTGAGGCCAACCTGCAGGCCAGAGTCTCCAGATCCAGGTGAGGCCCTAGTGGGGACCGGAGTCACCAGGTAAATGTGAGTCTACAAGAACACCACAGTCACCAGGTCCTGGTGTGGTTCATGTGGAAACGAGAGTCAGCAGGTCCAGGGGAGACCCAGGTGGAGATCACAGTCACCAGGTCCAGATTGAGGCCTAGGTGGGGTGACCAGAGTCATCAGGAACAGTTGAGCCCAAAGTGCGGAGTAAAGTTATCATGTCAAGGTGAGGCCCAGGTGGGGAACAGAGTAACCATGTCCCATTGATGGCAGGTGGGAAAAGAGTCACCGGGTCCAGACGAGGCCTAAGTGAGGAGTAGATTCACCAGGTCCTGTTGAGGCCCAGTTGAGGAGCAGTGTCCCCAGCTCCAGGTGAGTCCCAGAGGGGGACCAGAGTCAGCCGGTTCTGGTGATATCCAGGTGGGGACCAGAGTCACCACGTCAGGGTGAGGCCCAGAGCGGAACGACAATCTCTAGGTCCAGGTCAGGCCCCGATGTGGAACTGAGAAACCAGGTCCCATGATTCCCATATGAGGACCTGAGTCACCAGGTCCAGGTGAGGTCCCTGTGGGAACAAGTCTCCTCGTCCAGGTGAGGCCCAGGTGGGACCACAGTCACCAGATCCAGGGCAGTCTCAGGTGCAGACCAGAATCACCAGGTCAAGGTGAGGTGCAAGTGGCAACCACAGTCGCCAGGTCCCGGTGAGGCCCTGGTAGGGACCAGAGTCACGAGGTATTTGAGAAGCTAGAAACACTGCAGCCACCAAGTCCACATGATGTCCATGTGGGAACGAGAATCACCAGATACAGGTGAGGACTAGGTGGGGATCCAACTCACCATGTCCAGGTGAGAACCAGGTGGGAACCAGTGTCACCATGTCCAGGTGTTACCCAGGTGAAGACCAGAGTTAATAGGTCCGGCTGGGTCACTGTTAGTGAACAGTGTAACCATATCCTGATGTTACCCAGGTGGGTACCAGCGACACTAGGTCCTGGTGAGGCCCAGGTGGGACCGGAGACATGAGGTCCAGGTGAGATCCCATTGGGAACCACAGTCACCAGGTCAGGTTAGGCCATGCTTAGGATCAGAGTCACCAGTTACACGTGAGGCCCTGGTTGAGCCAGAGTCACCTGGTACAGAAGAGGCCAAAGTCAGGACCAGAGTTACCAGGATGTGGTCAGTCCCAGTGGGGAATAGAGTAACCATGTCCCGATGATGCCTAGGTAGAACCAGAGTCAACAGGTCCAATTGAGGCGCAGGTGGGGAGCATTTTCACTCGGTCCCGATGAGGCCCAGTTGAGCACCAGAGACACCAGGTCTAGTTGAGGCCTGGAGGGGGACAAGATTCACCTAGTCTAGGTGACATCCAGATGGGGACCAGAGTCACCATGTCAGGCTGAGGCCCAGAGAGGATTAAGAGTCATCAGGTCCAGGTGAGGCTCAGGTGTGGAACAGAGTATCCAGGTCATAATGGTCCACAGGTGAGGACCAGAGTCAGCAGATCTCGGTGAGGACCAGAGAGGATCCAGAGTCCTCATGTCCAGATGAGGCTCAGGTGTGGAACAGAACATCCAGATCATAATGGTCCACAGGTGAGGACCAGAGTCACCAGATCTGGGTGGGGCCCAGTTAGGATCAGAGTCACCAGTTACAGGTGAGTCCAAGAAGTAGTCCACAACAATCAGGTCCAGGTGGGGAACAAAGTCACCAGGACTGAGTGAGGACCAGATGGGTACCAGATTCACCAAGTCCAGGGGATTCCCAGGTGGTGACCAGAGTTACCAGTTCCAGGTGAGGACCAGGCAAGGACTAGATTCACCAGGTCCAAGTGAGGCCCACGTGGGGACCTGTGTCACCAGGCATGGGTGAGGCCCAGGTGGCAAGCCCACTGACCAGGTCCAGGTGAGGCCAACTTGCAGGCCATTCAGAGGAACCATGTCCCGATGATGACCAGGTAGGGACCAGACTTACCAGGTCCAAGTGAGGCCAACCTGCAGGCCATGCAGTGGAACCATGTCCCGATGATGCCCAGGAAGAGACCAGAGTCACCAGGTCCAAATGAGGCGCAGGTGGGGAGCATATTCACGAGGTCCCGGTGAGGCCCATTTGAGGACCAGTGTCACCAGGTCTAGTTGAATCCTAGAGGGGTACCAGATTCACCTGGTCTAGGTGATATCCAGATGGGGACCAGAGTCACCATGTCAGGGTGAGGCCCAGAGAGGTTCCAGAGTCATCATGTCCTGGTGAGGCTCAGGTGTGGAACAGAGGCACCGGGTAACAATGATGCCCAGGTAGGACCAGAGTCACCAGGTCTGGGTGACGCGCAGATACGATCAGAGTCACCAGTTCCAGGTGAGGCCAAGAAAGAGTCCACAGCAATCAGGTCCAGGTGGGGAACAAAGTCACCAGGACTGGGTGAGGCCTAGATGGGGACCAGTATCACCAGGTCCAGGTGAGGACCAGGTGGTGACCAGAGTCCCTGGGTCTGAGTGAGCCAGGTAAGGACCAGATTCACCAGTTCCAAGAGGCCCACGTGGGGACCTGAGTCACCAGGTATGGGTGACGCCCAGGTGTCAACCTCTCTCACCAAGTCCAAGTGAGGCCAACCTGCAGGCCAGAGTCACCAGATCCAGGTGAGGCCCTAGTGGGGACCGGAATCACCAGGGAAATGTGAGTCTACAGGAACACCACAGTCACCAAGTCCAGGTGTGGTTCCTGTAGGAACGAGAGTCACCAGGTCCAGGGGAGACCCAGGTGGGGACCACAGTCACCAGGTCCTGATTGAGGCCTAGGTGGGGGGACAAGAGTCATCAGGACCAGTTGAGGCCAAATAATGGAGCAAAGTTATCATGTCCAGGTGAGGCCCAGGTGGGGAACAGAGTAACCATGTCCCATTGATGCCAGGTGGGAAAAGAGTCACAAGGTCCAGACGAGACCTAAGTGAAGAGTAGATTCATCAGGTCCTGTTGAGGCCTAGTTGAGGACCAGTGTCCACAGCTCCGGGTGAGTCTCAGAGGGGGTCCAGAGT